>NW_005359478.1:3175174-3198583 GCF_000412655.1 Myotis brandtii | reverse complement strand
TGCGTGCCCGCACGTGGTATTTTGTGGAAGAGCCACACTCAAGGGGCCAAAGAGCCGCATGTGGCTCGAGAGCTGCAGTTTGCCGGCCACTGATCTAGCTCATCCCACCACCTGTGGCCGTGGTGAAAATCCTCACACTAGAGCAGCTCTCTCCCTTCCTCCAAACCTCGTTAGGGAACAAGCATGACCCTGCTCTCCAGTTTCTTATTTAGGGCCAGTCTTTGGAGCAGCGGCTGAGTGATTAGTGGCCACATCTGGGTATTGGGATCTTCTCCAAACCCCCATGTCTCTTTTCTCAGCAGAGCAGCAATCCCAAGAAAGAAAAGGATGCCTTGGAAGACAAAAAGCGAAACCCCATCCTCAAATACATCGGGAAGCCCAAAAGCTCGTCCCAGAGTAGTGAGTATTTGGGGGACCTCAGCCCCTTCATAGACCAGTATGATGGCAGGTCTTCCAGGGTTTCTGAGAGCCACCGGCCAAACTCTGAGATGCAGCTTCCTCTTGGTGCTACTGCGTTCTCACCTGGCCACACCACTGCAGGCTCTCTGAGGAGCAGGTAACTGCGCCAGAGCCACTCGTAGCTGCTGGACAGCCCTATGGGGGAATAGTCCCCCTGGCAGTGCTGCTCTGTTCACACCCAGTGCCGCCTTCACCTTCATCTGTACTCCTGAGGGCCTGTGTGTTGGGAGCAATTATGGGCCCTTGATGGGGAATTGAGTTACTATTAAGCAGAACTAGTTGGAAAGAGGGCAGGTTTGGGGCCCAGAGGTTCCCCTAATGCCATCAGTAACCCAACTCAATTGGTCCTGTCGTTGATTTGTCTGGAAATTGCTGCTGGCCCTCGCAGTATTTCCTAAGACCACCAATGCTAGTCCTGGAAATCTGTGAAGGGCCATGGGGTGGGACTGCTACCTTTGCTGAAATTGCTGCTGGGGGAGGGGGAGGGGACTCCTAGATCAGCCCTGATTTTTGCCACAACTTCCATTTTCCAGCTTGATGTAATTTTTATTTTAATTTGACTTTTCATGGTTTACTTTTGTTTTTGTTTGTTTTTTAGCATTTCATATTCCCTTGTCCCCTGTGGAAGGTAAAAGGACCATTTTCTTTGCATTTTTCTTTGCATTAGCATTGAGTTTCCATTTCCCAAATCCCATCTTTCCTTCCCTTTTCTTTCTTCATCCTCTCCTCCTGTCCTGCCCCTCTTCCTTCCCTCCCTTTCCTTACTCCACATCTCTTCTACGTTCCTCCTTGTTGCTAAAGCTGCTCTGTGACACAAGACATTGCCCAGGGGGCTCCCACCTCATGCCTGCCTGTTGCAGGGTTGAAAGGGGCCAGGACACTCCTCCTCACAACTGCCCCACAGTCTGAGGCCTTCCTCTTTCACTCTGTCACCTTTCCATGGATGAGGTGCCAACCGTCCAGGATTTTACAGAAATGAGGGAAACCCTTGCACCTTGAAATGTCCTGCACAAGTTCCTCAGATTTTTATTTTCAAGCGAAATAATAACAAAAATCCTCATTTCTGAAGGTTATGGGTTTTTGTGGGGGTTTTTAAATAAATAATGGGTCTCCAGCAGTTTTAGGGGGTAGTTCTAATTTATATCACCTACTTCGCTTAACTCCTTTAGTATAGTACCTCCATCTTTTTTACTCTTAATTTTGTCAGCACTGTATAACTACAACAGTTAAAAAAGAATGACCCTGCCATAGCTGGTTTGGCTCAGTGGATAGAGCATCGGTCTGTGGACTGAAGGGTCCCAGGTTCGATTCCGGTCAAGGGCACATGCCTGGGTTGCGGTCTCGATTCCCAGTAGGGGGCGTGCAGGAGGCAGCCGTTCGGTGATTCTCTTTCATCATTGCTGTTTCTATCTCTCTCTCCCTCTTTCTCTCTGAAATCAATAAAAAATGTATATCTTAAAAAGAAAAGAATGACCCTAATATCTACCCTAATATGTAGAGTACCTATTATCCATCTTCTAAAACGTGTATTAAAACATATATACATAATACACATTAACCCAAAGAAGCTAGAACTTAGAGTTAGACAAGTTCATTTCCCATCAGTGAGGGAATATTTAAGTGATTAATATTTATAGGTTCTATAATAAATGTATGGAGGAAGATAGCAGTGGGATTCAATCAAGAAATTCTGTTGCTAGAATTCATTCTATGTAAAAGTGGCAATTAAAAATAATGATCTACAAACTATAAAATTTTTTAAATTGAATGCCTAGATTCATTATGCTGTTTTAAACAACAAAAATAATTATTGAAAAAGTGATTATAAAACAATATAAAAAAACGAAAGAATGGCCTTGAAACCCAGGCCCTTGGGTTTAACACATACTTCATCCCATCTGCCCTGCCCAAGGAAGGCGTGAGGAAGCCTCAGGCTTATAGAGACTGAGCAGCCTTGCCCAAGCCGCGTGCTTTGTGTCCACCTGAGAGGGGACGGGAACGCCCAGGGTGGAGTTGCTGATCTGGGGCAGGATCAGGATGCTGGGTGTTCACCATCTCTTTGAGTCAGATCTTTCCATTATGATATTATGATTTGGTTTGTGTTCTCAAATTCTCAGGACACCAGACATATCTATATTCATATCTAAAGACCACATACCCACCAAAGCTAGAAAAATCCTAGTATTGAGTTTTGCCATTTAGGATGATCAACTCTTGCCCGTTTATTAGTGAGAATATCTGATTGTTAGTAACACAGTATACTTTATTTAGTTTTATTGTCATTCAGATAATGGAGAAGGAGAACAAAGGCTACTAGTGAAACCTTGCTTTTTTATTTATATTTTTATTGATTTCTGAGAGGAAGGGAGAGGGATAGAGAGATAAAACATCAATGATGAGAGAGAATCATTGATCGACTGCCTTCTGCACACCCCACACGGGATCAAGACCACAATTCAGGCATGTGGTCTGACCAGGAATAGAACTGTGGCCTCCTGGTTCATAGGTTGATGCTCAACAAATGAGCCACAGCCAGCTGGGCAAACTTTGCTCTTTTTAAAAATGTGCTACTTCCCACCAACTCTCCCCTGTACTCTGGGTTTTTCAGTTATACACGATCTCAGGGCCACACCTATTTCTTGTCACAGCTGGGACATAACTATATCCCAAGGACAGAAGGCATTTTCCAAGTGGCCCATGGGAGAGGGAACAGTGGACTCAGTCGGGCTCCATCCTCACCCAGCCAGGGCAGCTCGGGCTGTGGCTGCACAGCCGACCCGGCTCCTGCCGTGGCCCCAGGCCCAGATGCACATTCAGTCTGGGACAGGCAGGTCTGGCCCTAAGCTCAGAAATGGGACTGATGGTAATACCCCTACTCCGGTCATACACACAGCCACCTATTGGACAGTTTTAGAAAAATATTACCCTAGTTACCTGCCTAAAGGATATGAAGTTGTGCGCTTTGAGGAGATCAGCTAAATGTTTTTTATCTGTTTCCTGTGGCTTGGAAATTTTCTTATGAAACTGGAATTTCGATACATGGTAGATTTGTAAGTTTGTACATGTAGATACAGAATCTGAAGCTTGGGCGGGACACCAGTCAGTTGGTTAGGATCAGGGCCTGCCCCCTGGGGTATCTGCCCTCCCCCCCGCCCCAGTCCCACTTATCCTTCCTTTGGTCTCAGGCAGAGCAGCATTTCTGGCCCAACTCCAGTTCTGATATCACTGAACTTGGAGCTGAGCTGGTTGACTTTAAAGATGAGAGCCACTGAGCCCTGGGCCAGAAATGTCTTCTCCAGGTCTCTGCATGGTACCATACGTGCCTTTTTACTCTTATGTGCCCTGTCTGCTTCTTTGAACAAGAATAGCTGTCTTTTGTCTTAGCTTTGAAAAGGGGCTGGAATGTGAGTGCCAGAAATGACATCTCTCCTTTGTTCCTCCTAAGACCCCCCCCTCACTGGTAATAAAGGGTTTGATTCTATAATGACGGAGACCAGGGATGGGGGGCGTGGAGAGCAGAAAGAACAGAAAGGAAAAGCCAAAGAAGAACAGAAATCATGAACTCTAAAAGTAATATAAATTTGAAAAGTGCTTGATATAATTTGGTACCATGGCCACATGACATGTAGATATGTTTTTTGGTCCTCCTAGGTATTTTTTAACCCTATTTGTGGATCTTGAGAAAAACCTAGTCTTCTGTTTTCAAGCAGAAGAATCATTGTGATAAAGAATGTGAGAGTCAAAAGAAATATCCATAGAATATGTACTTCTAAACCCTCTCATTTTGCAGATAAGAAAGAGCAAACCCAGAAAGGTAGAGGGACTGCCCAGGCCCCCCTCGTGCCCGCAGAAGAGCCAGGACTAGACTGTGCCTCCTGCTCTCAGCCCCACACTGTCCTCATCCATGCTTGCTCACTGCTCTGTCTTCTGGGTTAGAGGGGAGCGAGAGTCCTGAAACATCATCCTTATACAGAAAGCAGAGTGCCCTCCATTATCTTTCTGCTTCTAGTTAAACCAGGCAACGTGAGGAACATCATTCAGCACTTTGAGAACAACCAGCAGTATGATGCCCCAGAACCCGGGATGCAGCGACTCTCGACAGGAAGCTTTCCCGAGGACCTGCTGGAGAGCGACAGGTAGCAGAGCCTGCATGGGAGCTGCCCAAGGACGGGCACATGGGCAGGGTTCGGAGGTAGCTTAATTCCAGCTGCTTTAGCCCCTGCGCTAGACTGTGAGACTCTCCCTCCCTCAACCTTCCCATCTGTGTATCTTCAGAGGAAGACGTCATAGGTGTTGGCACTCAGGCCAGCAGAAGAGAGAGCAGGGCCCCAACCTTCCAGCCCAGGAACCACAGGCCTTTAAAATTTCCTTTGGATTCAACCCTGACTTCTCAGCAGCCTTCATCCCAAGAATGAGCTAGATTATATTATGGAAACCCTAAATGACAAGGCTAGAGGGAACTGTGAAGGGGAAGGAGGGACTTGTTCTTGACTGCGGCATGACTCTACAGTCAGTGCCTAAATGAAATTTGCCTGTAGTTGGAAATGTCCTTGCAGATTTCTTAAGTCACCCTGGAGGTATAGTAGTGTGGTCTTATGTATACGAGAATAATGAATAATGCTTGTGTGCACTCAAGTCTGAGCCACTGGATTGGACTAAATAAAGCAGGCACAAAGGCAACCCAATAAGTAGCAACCTTCATAGACGAACCATTTACCTCTGAAATACACAATGATCAAACCATATGTGAGACATTCCTTCTTGTGTGCAAAGTTACTCCTTTTTGTTAAGTTTAATACATGTTAAATGATTTTGCCAAATGAGAATTAACAAAGATTTAGGGAAGATAAAAGTTAGATTTGTACTGGGATGAGGTTGAGTTCTCATGTTACTGAGTAAATTAAATATACAAATTATGTAATTGCTGGGGTAGGCATAGTCATATAGATGATCAAATACACAATTGTAAGATATATCAATATTTTGATAGAATATTTGAGGCCAGTTGCAAATTTGTATTCTTGAAGTCGCTGGGTATATTTGCCCTAAGATGTTCACTAGGATCCTAAATTTACAGAAGCCTTTGCATTTGGTGACTGAGCTCACTGGCAACCTGAGAAATGGTGTCAGCACAGTGGGTCAGAGGTTGTCATCGATACTTAGACGGTCTGAGAAGCCCCCGATTCTAGAAGGCGGTTCCAGAGGTGGGTTATGTGCCTCACTTCTTGGTGGGAGTGCTGTTCATTTATGGGCACTGAAGGAAGTTGCTTAGCTCTGCAGCCCCAGCAACCTCACCGAAGTTTGTCATGCTCCAGTGACCCACTGGGGGGCACTGTGAAAGTGTTTTGAGTTAGTCTGGGTTGGAATTGTTCTAATAGATTTCAGGGGTGAGTTCAGTAGGGGACCAGTGAGCAGTGTGGTTTCTAACCTTGCGGACAAACCCTCAAGATGCCGAGGGTGGGGGCCCCATGTAGATCCTCTGGCAGAATGGAGACACTTGATGAATGGAGACGAAGCCATTAGGCTCCCTCTGTGTAGCAGCGTGCGGTGCTCTTCAGAGCTCTCCAGACTCTACAGGCCTCCTGCGGTCCTGGATGCATGGCAGGATGTGGGATTAGTAATGTCAACAAAGAAGCAGCCCAGCAGGGTAGTGGGGGGAGGCGATATCCTGGGAAGCAAGGGTCCAGGGATGCTGGCTGCCTCCTAGCAGCGTGCGGTGCTCTTCAGAGCTCTCCAGACTCTTCAGGCCTCCTGTGGTCCTGGATGCATGGCAGGACGTGGGATTAGTAATGTCAACAAAGAAGCAGATGTGCTGCAGGACCCGAAAGGGCAACACCCACTTGTCAGCGTCTCATCCAGCCCCAGAGACGCTCAGTGGCCAAGCCTGGCAGGCCGGGAAGCAGGTTCCTGGTGGTCAGTAAGCAGCTCCAGTAAGTGAGCTTCCCAGCTGTTCTGCTTCCAAGAAAGGAAACGGAAGCTTGGGAAGGACCCTATGAAGTGAAGAATGGAAGAAATCTGCATTGAATGGAGGGCAGTGCTCTATCAGCAGATAGAATGGCAGGCAGGCAGTGTAGAACATGCTAGAATGAGTGTGTGAAGACATTTCCTCGTAGACAATCTTGTGAAAGGAAGGGTCCGGCTCAAGCGGAGTCCACAGTGGGAGCTGACTGTTCCATAGCAGAGGGAAGATGCTCAGCCACAGGACAGCAGGGGGGTGGCACTGGCCATGGGGCAGCGGAGAGTGGCCAGGGTGGGGCCTGGTAGTTTAATTGGCGTCCACGGCTTTCCTGTTGGGGCCTGGTTTCCTTGGCATGAGGACACACTGCAAGTCTGATGTTGTTAGTTCCAGATTTCACTTTCCTGTTAGGATAGCTTTCTGATCCATCCTGAGCAAGACGAGAGGCTCTGTCCTTCCCCGGCCGGGAGGGGAGAACTTTGTAGAGCAGCAGGAGCATTTATCGTGGGAAGCGTCTTTCATCTAGGAATGTTAATGTTCGGGTGCATCGTGGTGTTTGGGCCTTTTGTGGGGTGGGGTGGAGAACCTGCACCCTGAGGCGTCCTTACCTGAGCAAGACGAGAGGCTCTGTCCTTCCCCGGCCGGCCGGGAGGGGAGAACTTTGTAGAGCAGCAGAAGCATTTATCGTGGGAAAGCGTCTTTCATCTAGGAATGTTAGTGTTCGGGTGAATCATGGTGTTAGGGCCTTTTGTGGGGGTGGGGTGGAGAACCTGCACCCTGAGGCGTCCTTGAGATGGGGCAGCAGATGAAGCTGGCCAGGACATCGGATCCCAAGGTCTCTTGCCCTTTTCCCCAGCTCGCGCTCAGAGATTCGCTTGGGCCGCTCTGAGAGCCTGAAGGGCCGGGAGGAGCTGAAGCGCTCTCGCAAGACGGAGAATGTGCCCCGCTCTCGCAGTGACGTTGACATGGATGCAGCTGCGGAGGCTGCTCGCCTCCACCAGTCAGCCTCGTCATCTGCCTCCAGCCTCTCCACCAGGTGGGCAGGGCTCCGTGGCTCAGCCCACTGATAGCGCAGGGGCAGGAGCCGCGGGTTCTGAGAGTTAACATTCTCTCCACAGGTCTCTTGAGAACCCTACTCCTCCCTTCACCCCCAAAATGGGTCGCAGGTGAGTGAGGGGCGCAGTAGCACTTCTCTTAGGTGTCTGAGTTCCAGCATGTTCCGCTGTTCCTCTCCCCCTGAGTGGCTGGTTAGGTGTGCATCTCCTCCATGGCCTGCTGCTTTCCAGTGGGCACCGGGCAAGCCGATTGGACAGGAGGGGGAGGGACCAACCCCAAGTGTGAGTTTTTCCTCCAAGTAAAGCTAAGCTGCTCATTTTCTCCCAGGAGCATTGAGTCCCCCAGCCTGGGGTTCTGCACAGATGTCCTCCTCCCCCACCTCCTAGAGGATGACCTGGGCCAGCTGTCCGACCTGGAGCTAGAGCCAGACACCCAAAACTGGCAGCACGCAGTGGGCAAGGATGTGGTGGCGGGGCTAACCCAGAGGGAGATTGACCGGCAGGAGGTCATCAACGGTGAGAACGTGCTCCTCTCACCCCGTCCCTGCTCATCCCCTTTCCACTCTCACTCGTGTGGGAATCGGTGGTGGGGAGTCAAGAGGGTGGGGCCCTGGGGACAGGTCCAGGTCCTTGTTGATCCTAAGGAACAACTCAGTTCTGACCCTTGGGTGAGAGAAAGTCCATGTACAATTTGAAAACAGTACTCGGTTCCCCCCAAAATAAAGTGGTTTGGACGGTAGTGACTAGATACTTGCTGACACGTTTTCTCCCCGTCTTTCTACTCCTCCTGTCACAACCGCCGCTCAGAGTTGTTTGTGACGGAGGCTTCCCATCTACGCACACTCCGGGTCCTGGACCTGATCTTCTACCAGCGAATGAAGAAGGAGAACCTGATGCCCCGGGAGGAGCTGGCCCAGCTCTTCCCCAACCTCCCTGAACTCATAGAGATCCACAGTGAGGAGCTGTCCCCCCACCTCCTCCCTCCACACCCCTCTCGCTAGCCTCAGGCTTCTGTTCCACTTTTACCCACATGCTGGGACCTCTCTGGGTAGCAAGTCCTGGCAATCCTCTTGTACAACCTGAAGCCAGCATTCCAGTTCCCCCCAGAGCCTATCCCAGTTTCCAGACCTTTCCCCACAGCACTGCTGTCACACCCTCTGCAGCCACCCAGGCCTCGCTGTTTCTTCTCCCCTTGCCCAGATTCCTGGTGTGAAGCCATGAAGAAGCTCCGGGAGGAGGGCCCCATCATCAAAGAAATCAGTGACCTCATGCTGGCTCGGGTATAGCTGCAAACTTCTCCTGCTTGGAGGAGAGGGGGGTCCTTACCAAGGCTGGAGGCTGTGGCAGAGGAGGAGCTGGGGAGGGACCAGTCCCAGGTAGGGATGTGATGATGCCTGCCCGTGTCCACTCTGCCTCTCAGTTTGATGGTCCTGCCCGAGAGGAACTCCAGCAAGTGGCCGCCCAGTTCTGCTCGTACCAGTCCATCGCCCTGGAGCTGATCAAGACCAAGCAGCGGAAGGAGAGCCGATTCCAGCTCTTCATGCAGGTGCGTTCTTGGCCCTCCTCCCGCCTTCTCTCGTCGCCACTAAAAGTTAGCCAGGTCATCGTATCTCAGTAAAGACGGGCAGGGCCAGATCTCTTGAACTTGCTCCTGGGCCCCAGCTCCAAGCACCCCTGGCCCTTCTCTCTACCGGGGAGGATAATGCAAACTCCCTGCACCCATCTGCACCCTCCCTCATGCCACCTCTCCCAAAACACTGACATACATCTCCTCTTAAGACAGAGGCTGCTGTTTGCTGGACGGAACACTGGATAAGCAGTCATTAGGTCCGGCTCACTCGTTTACTGTCTATAAAGGGGGAGTAACATGCTCTGCATGGCTCCTTTGAACATATCCCTCCCATAGGCTTCTGTCTCCCTGCCCCCACATGCCTTTCCTTAAATATTCAAGAAAAAAGCTGCCATCGCTGTTCTGAGTTACCCTCTGAAGTTGGGACCTATATGGCATTTTTACACCCACCCAGGTCCTGAGCCCATAAACCAGCTCCTAACCCTGGGTTGACATCTTCCTGTCTGTGCCTCCTTTCGTCTAGGAGGCTGAGAGCCACCCTCAGTGCCGGCGGCTACAGCTGCGGGACCTCATCATCTCTGAGATGCAGCGGCTGACCAAGTACCCGCTGCTGCTGGAGAGCATCATCAAGCACACAGAGGGTAGGGCCGGGCGAGGGGCTAGCGTGGGAGGCAGCAACCCTCATTTCAGACCCCAGTCCTAGCACTGACTTGGTGACCTTAGAAAGTCACTGGACCTCTCTGGTCTTCATCCTCGCCTTGTCATGCGCAGTCTCAAAGAAGATAATGATTGTCACTGTACTTTGGGAAAGTAAGGTGCACAGCAGTGGCAGGGGGTGAGGGCTACCTCTAGCCCGTGTGGGGCCTTTGTACAGCTCAGAGGACAGCATCTGAGTGGACACAGGCTGTCCGTGGAGGGCACCTTGGCTCCACTGATGGTCATGGTTCCACACCAGGGGCCATGGCTGGATTTTAGTCCCCATCCGCCCCCCCCTTCCACACACACACACACACACACACACACTGGATGCCTCTGCAATGCACAAAAGGCACAACCGTGTGTGGTAACTAGCGGAGTAGGGACCATGCTGAATAAGGGGGTCTAACCCGTTTTTCACTGTTCCTGGGATCCTGAGCATCTTTCACCTCTCAAATTTGGGATAGTGGAGTCAGGGTATACAGTGTGAGGAACCTCAGTGCAACTTAGCAGGTAACCTAGAGGCCCAGTCACCGCACTCGCCCAGTCTCTGTTCCTGCCCCCACATCTGCAGAGCTGGTTGTGGGCGAGGCAAGAATTCCCAAGAGCTATCAGTGTCTTCAGAGCAATGATCTGAAATCCGATGGCCCTCAGTAAAGATAACGTTACACTTGAGGTCCTCAGATGAGGCAAGGGTGGCGAATCTATACCCGTACCTGCGTGTCGGTGGGGTGTGAGTAGCCAGGTGGTGTCAGACTCCAGGCTTCTCGGGAAGAAGCGAGCTCCTAACTGTCTCCTCTATGCTGATTGGTAGGTGGCACCTCTGAGCATGAGAAGCTCTGCCGGGCCCGGGATCAGTGCCGGGAAATTCTTAAGTACGTGAATGAAGCGGTGAAGCAGACAGAGAACCGGCACCGTTTAGAGGGCTATCAGAAACGCCTGGACACCACCTCCCTGGAGAGGGCCAGCAACCCCTTGGCAGCAGAATTCAAGGTAGGAGGCAGGGGGCAGCATGGTCACCCCCGCGCACGCACACGCACACACATGCGCGCGCGCGCACTTCTGGGGCACCCTGGAGAGAACTCTGGTCAGTGCCTGGAGAGTGGGAGGCAGGAGACTTGGGCCTGTCTGGTAGGATGGAGTGGTGGGGCCCTGGAACACACACTGTCCATCCCTAGACAGACATGGGCAGACAGCTCCACCAATAAAGACTAGATGTTAGACTCGGCCGGGAAGAGCAGGGGGTGGGAGTTCCAACGTGAGGTGAGGTAAAGATCCTTTGGGAGGGAATAAAGCTGAAGGGATGGGTAAGTGAAGCAGTGATCTTCTTAGGAAGGTGGATGGCATGTGGAATGGGGTGGACGAGAGACCTAAGCCAGAGCTGTCGGCATATCCCCCAGTCCAGCACAAGGCCCATGACTTCATGGCGGCCTGTTCACTTGTCTGTGTCCCTCGCAAGAGGGCAAGGGCAAGGACTGTTTCTTGTCACCACTGATCCCGAGCACCTAGCACGGTCCTGGCACACAGTAGGTTCTCAAATCCTTGCTGAATGGATGAGTGAATGAACAAATGGTTTCTCCTTAACAGAGCCTGGATCTTACAACCAGGAAGATGATCCATGAGGGGCCCCTGACGTGGAGGATCAGCAAGGATAAGACCCTGGGTATGGGGGGTGCTGGGGCCAGGGGAAGGCTGTGGGGGGCTGGGCTGCCCCAGCACCTCCCTCCCTGGAGCATGACTCCTGGAGCCTGTGCTCTAAAGGGAGCTGGGATGCAGCTCAACTAGGAGAGTTCAGACTCCTTATGCACAGCCTGGGGGGTACCAAGAAGAAAGGGCCAGCATCCCAGAGCCCCTGGCGCCCTGTGTGTGGATGGTGGGGCGGGAACTGGAAATGCCTCACGAGCACCGCCCCCTCCCAGACCTGCACGTGCTGCTGCTGGAGGACCTCCTCGTGCTGCTGCTGAAACAGGATGAGAAGCTGCTGCTTAAGTGCCACAGCAAGACAGCCGTGGGCTCCTCCGACAGCAAGCAGACCTTCAGCCCCGTGCTCAAGCTCAACGCCGTTCTCGTCCGCTCCGTGGCCACAGGTGCTGTGAGCAGACGTCCCCGCCGGCCTGGGCCCCAGGGCCACGATCACGGTTACTGACGTGCAGTGAGCACTGGGTGATGCAGGGCCAGTCTGGGGCCTACGGGAGTTATGGGTCCACCTGCGTTCCTTTCCTCCTGTCTTGACCCATCTAAGGAGGATGTGATCCAAAATGGGGTCGGATGATGGGTTGGATGGGAGGACCAGGAGGGGCTGTGAGCACCCAGGACGGGCTAAGGATGTGTAGGCAGGATTGGGAAGAATAGGATTGGTCAGAGAGGAGTAGGACAAGCCTTCCTGCTGCAAGAGGGGCAGGAAGAACGGAAGCCCCACAGTAGAGTCGAGTCCAGTGGACAGACGTTTCCGTGAGAAGTGGGATGTGCACAGGGATGGGCTCTGGCGGCCACACGTTCAGGCTCGCTTTCCTCATCCCTGACGTGGGGGATCAAAGGCCTGGTGGGCATGAAAAGCTTTATAAACCCAAGCACCACACACGTCAGCTGTGTTGTTAGGAAAGCAGGAGTGTAATGGGTGGCCATGGAAGGTGCCATTAGGGGTTCCAGAGTCGCCTCTGTCCCTTGTAAGTAGGTCCCAAGTGGTTCTGATGACCCAGGTCTGTCTTACGCTGCATCCTTCATCCATGTTGAGGGTCAGGGCTTTGAGTCGCACTCTGGCTCCCTGGCCCAGGCTGGAGTCGGGCCTCTGCTACCCCCAACACCATGCCTTCTCCTCGTTTCCTCAGATAAGCGGGCCTTCTTCATCATCTGCACCTCCGAGTTGGGCCCACCCCAGATCTATGAGCTGGTGGCATTGACATCCTCAGACAAGAACACGTGAGAATTGATTCAAGGGTCCCTTATCACTGCTGTCCCCTAGGGACCAGGATGGTGTGTGTGACGACAGTGAGGCCAGGGACGGGCCCAGAGCAGTCGGAGGGCAGGCATTGGGCAGGGAAGGTGGAGACAGACAGACATCGAGACGCTTGTAGGACCCTCCCTGCACTGTGAGCAGTGGGAGGGCGAGGGAGTTCCCAGCAGTCTCCCAGCCACTTTGCTCTTCTTTCCTTTCTCTGGCTCCATCCCCTTTCTGCTGGGGTTGGCTTCCCTTCCCAACGGAGTGTTTTAAAGTCACAGGTTCTTCTTCGATATTTGCCTTCAGGGCCCTCATCCCCACCCCCTGACTAGGCAGCTGGAGGTGGCGCGCACAGTAGGAGGAGACAGGTTGAGTCAGGCAGTTTCTCAGCTTCAGGTTTTCATCTGTAAATGTGGATATTGAGGGTTTTCTTGAGAGAGAACAGATACAGGATGCTCAGCACGGAGTATAACAGAGGGTTGGTGTTCAGTCATTGGAGCTGCAAGTAATAGAGGACTGTGCGGGGCGGTGGGGACCTGCGGGCCCAGGGTCCCGGGGAGGGTGTGGAAAAGGCTTCAAGGCTCTGGGCAGGGTTTCAGGTGAGATACTGTGTGCCTGGATCTGGTTCCCTTCACCGGTCCTCTCTACTCCTGTCGAGCTACAGGTGGATGGAACTCCTAGAAGAGGCTGTGCGGAATGCCACCAGGCACCCAGGAGCTGCCCCGACACCTGTCCTTCCTCCACCCCCAGGCCCTCAGGAGTCAGCCCACCAGAGCCCCAGGTCCAGCAGGTACTTAGCCCTCCAGGCCCCTTGCCTACCCACCCCACACCCCTTGTTTTCTGCTGTTCTTCAGCCTTCACCCTGGGGATGGGCAGCCTCAGCAGACAGGTGGTAGCAGGCAGACAGAGGGACGGTCCCACACTCTGCCCTCCCTCCCGGTGTGCTGTCCCCAACAGCCCCGCATGGCTGTAATGGAGACTGCACCTAAAGCGGGGCGGGGGGTAGAATCGGGACCGGGAGAGGCTTGGCCAGCACCCACCCTCCTCTCCGGGCTGCCAGTCAGACAGCAGGTGCTGAAACCGAGCACCTTCCTCCTTGATCCCTGCGCCCTCATTGCCCATTCTCACTCTGGAGGCCAGGGTGGAATTTCATGACCTCTGGACTCCTGGGTGGCGGAGAGCCAGCATTCCGGCAGGTGATCGCTTGCCTGCCCGTTTCTCCCTTCAGGGTAGGACTGGATGACTCAGAAGTGTTTCAGAGGGAACCAGAACCAGAGGTGCTCCCTGGAGGTAAGTCCCCTGGATGGTCTTTGTGGGAGACAACCCCAGTCCATTTTTTGCAGGCACAGGTAGGAAGGTGGTCAGGGGTGGGGTGGGGTGGGGTGATGGGAGGGATCCATCAGGGCGGCACAGGTAGGAAGGTGGTCAGGGGTGGGGTGGGGTGATGGGGAGGGATCCATCAGGGGAATAGAGGGAGGAAGAAAGAGCCTGGACGAGGAAGGAAAACAGACTCAAGGGAGTGTAGACTAGCTCACCTGAACAGAGATTGTGGCCCTGGCTCACGGTGATAGGCACTGAGCAGTGGAGGAAGAGAGGGCTATTTGGGGGCCCAGGACCCCCTGCTTCCCCCACCAGGGGTTACTAGTGGAGAACGAGATGCAGGCAGAAGCTGTGTGTCAGGGAGTGCATTGTGAGGGGTCGTCAGGAGGAGTGGGAGCTCAAAGAGCTGAAGACAATTACTGGAATGAAATGGGCAGAGGCAAGAGGGCCCCAAACAATTCTCATTGATAGTTTGTATGTGAATTAGTTTAGGGTCTTGAGTTTAGAGAGAAATCTCCCTGGGTAGGCAACCTGGCTGTGTCCCTTTCCTGTTCTTTCTGCTTAAAATGCTTTTCCTCCTAATGTCCACACCTCCTTCAAGTCTTACCTTTGCACCAATACGCCTTCTTTGACCCTCTGTTTAGTACTGTGGCCAGCACTCCTGATCCTCCATAACCTGCTCTTGTTTTCCTTCTTTCCTATAGTACTTCTCACCTTCTGATTTATTTCAGTGATTTGCTTATTTTATTATTCCTCTGTGTCCCTGCACTTGAATTAGACAGAGATCTTTATTTACTGATGTATGCCAAGAGCTGGGACAGTGCCCAGCCATAGTGGGTGCTCAGTACACATTGTAGAATGAATCACCCAATGTTCCCAGCCCCTTAAATCCAAAGCTAGGCATGGGATCAACCCCCACATGCCTTCCCTCTCTCCCTGCCTTACACTGACCTCCCACCACCACAGGTACTGGGCCCCAACAGGGGGTCACAGGGAAGCACTCAGTCCTGCTGGAGGACCTCAAGCATGAGGGCAGCATGGAGGCCACGGAGCTGGGTGCCCTGCCTCACCCTTCCGCATCCCTGGATGGAGAGAACAGGGGTGGCAGGACCAGAGACCCCATCGTCCTGCCCCTCCCAGGCCCTCTGTTAATGGAAGGACTTGCCGATGCCGCCCTAGAAGATGGTGAGTGCCTCGTGGGCCCTGCCATCGGCCCCCGTTCCCCAGTAGCATGAGCAGTGTGAACTGGCAGCTGTCTGCACCCTCCACCTGCCTGAAGATTCTCCCTGGTTTGAGGCAGGATGATGCCGAGACACAGTTGTCACTCCCATTCCCCAGCCCCGCTAACTGGCCAGAGCCCTCCAGCTCCACCAGGTGCCTGAGGAGGCAGGTTCACCGAGTTGGCGGTGGGAGGGGAGTTAGCCACCCTCCTGCCACCCCTGCGCTCTTCCTGCTGCTGGCTGAGTCCTGTGCCAGGGAAGCCACCTCCCTGTTTCCCTCCAGTGGAGATCCTGCGGCACCTGATCCTGCGGGGCCGGCTGCCAAGTCACCCCAGGGAACCACAGGCTGCTGGGGAGCCCGAGGACGACCTGACACCTACACCTTCTGTCGTCAGCATCACCTCTCACCCCTGGGACCCAGGCTCCCCCGGACGAGCTCCCACTGAGGGTGAAGGGGAGAACACCCAGCTCCCAGGGCCAGAGGGGGGCCAGCCAGAGCAGGAGGATGTGGCTCTCTGTTCTCTGGAACACCTGCCTCCGAGGACAAGAAATTCTGGGATCTGGGAGCCTCCTGAGCTAGACAAGAGTCCAGAGGAAGAGGCTTCAAGCACAGAGGCAGCAGGAAGTTACAAAGTTGTGAGAAAAGGTAAGATAAATTGGGGCCCACTGGGGAGACAAACCCCCGATTTTGCTAGGGTAGAGGCGAGTCTTCCAAAGGCTGCTTCCTTCCCCACCTTATTCTGGAAGCCACACGTGTGCAGGGCTCACCCTGGGTCCTCGGGGAAGGAGACGTGCTGATAGCATGCAGAGGGCAAAGGCTTTGCGGTCAAACAGCCAAGAGCCAAAGCCCCAGCTCCATCACTTCATGTCTGTGTGACGTTAGAGCACACTCGGAACCATCCCGGAACTTCCTCTGTAATGTGAGGCTAGTGCCTCGTACCTGGCACTGATCAGCCGTCAGTAAGAGTCTCTGCTAGTGTCCCACTCGTCTGCCAGGCCTAAGGAAAAGGGGAGGCTCTTCTCAGAGCCTCAGGCCTGCAGAGACAAGGACTCCTGCTTGCAGCCAGTCCCTTCAGATGGCAGAGATGAAGGCACTGGCATTGTGGGGGTGGAGAAGCGCTGAACTAGAGGTTGAGCTGAGAGAGGGGCCTTCAGACAAGTCGGGGAAGATGCTCGGAGAGTAAGAGGGGTGGGAGTGAAGGAGGTGGCAGGGAGGGCACCCAGCTGTGGATATGGTGGACGCTTTAACACAAGCAAAGCTGAGCCTGCCAGGATGGTGCTCAGGACGGGTTTGGCCAGAGCAGTGAGCCCTGGCAGGGGAGGGGTCAGCGGGAGAGGGAAGCCCGGTGGAGAGCGTCAGTGCCAGGAGTTCCCGATCCTCCCCTCGTGCTCAGCTCTGCCTCCCTTTCCAGGAGCATTTATTACTCATCTGCTCAAGATCTGCCCTCTCTCCTGGGTTTCTGGGAACTGACCTTCCTTCTCTCTCCTTTGGTGAATTGGTGGGAAAGTTCTCCGCAGCTCCCTGGGGTAGAGTCACGTGTGAGCTTGTGTTCACTGTGTTCTTCCCTTTTTCTTTCTCTCCACCCCCACTTCTTCCTCCTCTCCTTCCCTTCCCTTCTCTTCTGGTTTCTGCTCTCCCTGGTGGTGGTGGTGGCGGTGGCGGTGGCGGTGCAGCTGAGGTGGCAGGCAGTAAGGCTGTCCCTGCTCTACCAGAGGGTGGCCAGTCAGAGGCTGAGCCACCTGAAGTGGAAGGCGGAGCAAAGGCTACGGGTAATGAACCCCTCCTGGGAGCCAGAGACGGCCACGCTGAGTGTGGGGCCCAGAGGGCAGAGCCGGGCCCTGGGCCACAGACAGGGACAGGCCTTGTGCCACCCCCTTGTCGAGAGCTGCCCAGGCGTCTTGCAGAGCAGGAGGGTGAGCCGCTGTGCTGTCATGTGGGTGGGAAGCCTGGCCCAGTGCCCAATGTCCTTACCCGAGAGCCTGATGGCGAGCCACTTCTTGCCCACACCAGCCACTACTCCAGTGTCACGGTGGACATAGGCTTACGTGCCCTCCACAGTTCCTTGGCGTCCACCTATGCCTACTGCCCGGGCAGGGACCCTCTGCGTCCTTCCTCCGCCTGCCTGGCCCCCAATGATGAGTGGAGGTATCTCCAGGATTGTGAAGCAAATGGCCGATGGGCAGGGTCAAGGAGGCTACTGCCCATGGCTTTTCACAAGTTCCTGAACCAGCCACCACCTCCTTACCCTTCCTTCTAGGAATGGGAGCCCTTCCCCATTTCCCAAATGAAACACAACCCTGCCACTCTGCCTTAACTGTCACACTGAGTGTCTTCCCCGGGGATGGGACACGCTAAGCAGAATTGCCATCCAGAAGGCTCTGGAGGAGGAGCGCTCCAGGCGCGCAGTAGGCAGCAGGAGGCGGAGTGCTCTGAGCTCATCGTAGGACGGTCTCCTTGGCCCAGTCAGGCAGCAGGGCGAGCGCCAAGGGAGAGAAGGTGGCTTCCACTTGCTCTGCACTTGCCTCCTAATCTCTCGCTCTCGCCATGGGGACAGGGAACTGTTTCTATGTCAGCATGCCAGCAGGACCCCCCGACTCCAGCACCGACCTCTCTCAGCCCAACGGCCTCCCTGCCTGGCAGACCGAGCCGCAGCCGCGGGGAGGCAATGGAGAGCCGAGGCGCCCCAGCTGCTTGCCCCCCAGCCTGGCCGTCAAGAACATGGGCATAATCTTCCAAACCATTGAGCAACTCACCCTCAAGCTCAACAGGCTCAAGGTGAGGGGACTGGGGCTCAGGCCCTCAAGGCAGTAGGAGCAGCCTGTTTTCAGTCGTGTGGGAGGCAGGGGGGGGGAGGCTTGGACTGGTGGTGTGTCCATGGGAGCCCTAGCTCTTGGCCTGCCCAGGGCTCCCCTTGGTGCACCCAGGGACCTTCTGAACCGGACCCTCCGCACTCTTCCAGGACATGGAGCTGGCCTACAGGGAGCTGCTCAGGTCCCTCGGGGGCGAGTCCTCTGGCGGCACCACGCCTGTGGGCAGTTTCCACACAGAAGCGGCGAAGTGGGCAGATTGCTCCCTGTCCCCTCCAGTGAAGGATCCCCCGCCCTCTGACTCCTGGGACAGCCACGAACTGGGGCCCTGCCCCGAGGACAGTGAGTGAAGCTGATTTCCTCTTCGTACCAGCCCCAGGGGAGGAAGCGTCCGATAGTGAGGACACGCTGCCACGCAGTATGAGGCGAAAAGGGGTTCTGGGGTGGGGGTGGGGGGGTCTTGTTGCTTGAGATAGTGAGGACACGCTGCCACGCAGTATGAGGCGAAAAGGGGTTCTGGGGTGGGGGTGGGGGGGTCTCATTGCTCCCTGAGAACAGGTAATTCCCCCAGTTCTTATGAGCTTGAGGACTTTCCGGGCAAAACATGAGAGAGGGGCCATCTCAGGCCAGTTCCTCAGTCATCACTGCATCCTCCACAGGCACCAGAAGCCCCCAGGAAGACAGCGTGGCAGACGCAGCCACACCCCCAGGACTGTAGCTGTGCACACCACCAGTCCTCTGCACCCCACTCCTCGCTCGGGATGGCCTAGGGCAGGGCGCAGGGTGGGGATACCCAGCCTCTCCCGTGGTAGATAGAGGCAGTTCAGGAGACGGATCTACCGGGGCCGACGCGCATGTTGCTTGGGAGTCCAGTTTCAGTGTCTTGCTCATCCTCACCCGAGGATATTTTCCATTGATTTTTTTTTTTAAGAGAAAGTAGAAAAGAGGGTGGGGGAGAGAGACATCGAGTGGTTGCCTCTCGCTGGCACCCTGCCCAGAGGCTGGGGATCAAACCTGCAACCCGGGTGACCGGGACGCCAACACTAACCACTGAGCAACACCGGCCAGGGCCAGTTTCAGGGTCTTTTCCCCTCCCTCAGGCCACCGGTCCTGTGCATGCTGGCTGCATCTTTAAGGCCCCCTTGTCCCACATATGCGTGTCCACTGGTGCGCGTGGGTACCTCAGGCATGCGAGGGAATGGGGAAGGCTTCTGTGTAAATGCACTTTCTTCCCCTTCCTTCCCCCCAGGGTCCCAAGGCTCAGGGGGGTGCCTCCACCTCCCCTCTCCGTCACTTGGATTCCTATAAATATGTATGTATTGTACGTGCATCTTTGCTGTTGTAAATAACTTGGACCTTTCTGTTCCTGGCGTGCTGGAGGCAGCCACAGAGCCACTGCCAAGGGGAGAGGAGGTGCAGCTCCTAGTTCTCGCCCAGCTCCTGGATCAGGGCCTGAAGGTTGAGCCAGTCCCTTGTGGGCCCACCTAGCGCGGGAGTCCGGTCTCCGCGGCTCAGGGCCAAGCCACACCCTCCCCACTGGACTTCCCACCCCACCTGTGTCCACCCTTTCCCTACAGAAAACCGGTGTATCAGGTACGGAGCTAAAAACTGGGTGGGCCCCAGAGTAGGGGGTTCAAATGCTGGAGTCCCTAAGTTCACCCAGGACCACCCCAGGAGCCACTGCAACATTGGCCCCTGTTACCATGTCCATGGCACTCCCCACTGACTCACAGAATATACACACTGTGCTAGGTGTATATATACATATATAAATATATATATAATATATAAAATACAGATATGGAAATGACTGTTCTGCTGTTAAAATAATGTATACTCTTATTTTCTTCCTTTCATGATTAAGATTTTTTTTTAAGAAAAGTTAAATATTCTTCAACTGTCGTGGTGTGTGTGTGTTTCTTGGAACTGCTATGATAAAAGGTACTGTGGTTGTTCCCCCTCCGGCTGGATAGAGGGACAGAAGGACGTCCCCCCTCACCCGACATCCAGTCCCAGACCCAGCTCTTGCCATATTCTCTCCTAAGCTCCAAATGTGTGCTCACTGAAGTACAGTTGGGCAAACTAAATTACACAGCCCCATGGCCAAAACACAAAAAGACACTTCACCCACTTAAACACACACACACACACACACACACACATACATACAGGAGCGGTGGATCCTAAGTCACGAGACCTCCTGAGCTGCCCTCAGTGAGCGTCAGGGCTTTAAAGGCAAACATGCAGGGGAGGGGCATCTCAGCCTGCACCCCCTGCAGGCTCTGCACCCCCAAGCCAGCACGACCGACACAGCCACATCCTCTGACTAACCATCCAAATCTTCACTATCTCTTTGCCTTCACTGTTGGCCTTAGAGACAAATTCTCTTTCAGTCCTAATATCCTCCCTCCTAACTTATCACGATTCCAGGTGCTGACCTGGAGCTTATGGTCTAGTTGGGCATGAGAATTAGTGCACAGTCATTGGTGCTTAAGTGCGAATAAGAAAGGGCCGGAAAGGTTCACAGAAGCTTTACCTTAGAGCAGCGGTTCTCAACCTGTGGGTCGCGACCATTGGAAAACACATATAGCATATCAGATATTTACATTACGATTCATAACAGTAACAACATTACAGTTATGAAGTAGCAACGAAAATAATTTTATGGTTGGGGGTCACCACAACATGAGGAACTGTATTAAAGGGTCGCGGCATTAGGAAGGTTACTGCCTTAGAAGGATTCAGGTAGGAACAACTGGAGAAGCTGAGGGGACTAGTCCTCGCCAGGCACCTGTAATTGCTCGTGTTCTCGTGTTGGGAATCTAACGCTGGCCAGGTTTCCTGCAGCAGCTCAGCCAGCTGCCCAGGGCTGAGCAGGTGGTCAGAGGCCGAGAAGCCTGGAGAGCCACTGAGCTTCACCAAGAGCGTTCTCGGCAGGGAGAGCACATCTCTGTCGAGGCAACAGCGTGAGGGGATGTGGACCAGGTTAACTGCCCAGAGGGGAAGGAGGGACACTTCCCTGGAAGCTCCCTGTAAAGTGGCTCTTGGCTCCCAGGAGCCAGCCCTGTGCGCTCTCCGCCTTGTCAGTAGGTCCTGAGGGAGCCACACTGATGGGCCCCCAGCTCTCCTGACTCCTCTGGCCCCCGCACCATTTGGGTGTCCTGGTTTAGGATTGCGGACATCTGTAGGTGCAGGTGCTCTGGGAGCACAGGAGAGAGTGGCTGTGGCCTGAGCAAGCAAGAACTAGGCCCTCAGGAGGCAGGAGAGCAAGACCCGGCAAACTGCAGCGATTCAGCCATTCCTGGCCGTTACATAAACAGACTCAAGAGTCCAAATGTTCCAAGTATTTCCAGAACAAAGTTTTTAGACAATTTCAAGGGGAAAGTACAAGTGGCCTTTGTTACTGACCTGAGATCTCACCTAGGGAGGTCAGCCCACACCTGGGCAGGAGATGCTTCTGTGGGGGGGGGGGGGGGGGGGGGGGGGGGGGTGGACCTAGGTGGCGGAAGCCATGGCCTCCTCCTCTCTGTGCTTGGCCTTACTGATGGGGTCCCTTGGCAGCATCAGTTCCTGCATCATGATGTACATGGGGCTTTGCGGGGAGAAGTTGTTTTTCTGAAGGAGGAAAAGGAAGGCCCACAAAAGGGATGGAAATGCGTTTTCTGGGAGAAAAGTCTTCCTGGGTCAGGATGGGTGAGGGGCTGCGGGACATGGACAAAAGGCAGAGTGAGTATGTGCTAATCTTACAGCAAGACAGACGGAGGGCACGTGGTGATAAAAAGAACTAGAACTAGAGAAGCGGCGCAGGGCAGGGAAGGGGACTCACCGCCAGAGACAGCCAGAGCAGCCCCACGGGGCCCTTGGCCGCGCTCTTGGAGGACTTGGAGAACTGCGCCTGGTACCGCACCACATTGAGGAAGCCCTCCAGCCCCACCTCGGTGATGCGGTTTCCTGGTGGAAGGAGCCGAAAGTGCCTCTTACACCACCACCCTCAGGGGACACCCTTCACAGCCTCACTCCACCGCCAGCTCCCAGCTCGCCAGCTCTGACTCCTCTGCCTTTCCTCAGCCTTTTTCTTTTTCCCACCCCTACTTCTCTCTCTCACTCCCTTCAATTGCCCGACCCATGAGCTGACTTCCTCTCACTCAAAAGGGCCTCCGACATCATAATGGTGTCTCTCCAACCGGGGGAGAACCAGGTTCTGCTGGGGGAGGGGGGGGGCGCACCCTTAGGGCAGTATGGGCCTCGAGTAGCCTTGGCACAGGAGGGCAGGGCTGGTTGGCACACTTACGGAGGAGGTTGAGGTGCAAAAGGACCTTGTTCCCAAGCAAGAAAACTTTCCCATCTCGGTGTTCCACAGGCTCCAAGAGAGGGTTGACCATCTCCGTAGCTTCAACAATCAGCTGCTAAAGTAGAATAGTAATTGCAGCAAAGGAGAGGCTGGTCAACAGGTCACTCATTCATTCATTCATTCATTCAACACACATGCTTTGAGGGCTGGCTATAGTGCAGGCTCTGTCCTAGGTGCTGGGGATACAGAAATAAATATGCCCATATCCTCAAGAAGCAACGGGGTGTGGGAGGCAGAAAGTGAAATGATAGTCTGGTATGCGTGCGTGACAAGTGGCAGAGGTCAGCGCAGGGTACTGCAGGAGCACAGAGGAGGGGCACTAGCCCGGTCTCCCAGCAGAGGTGGCCTGTGAGCTGAAGCCTGAATGGTACCCAGTAGATACCAGATGAAGATGAGAGGAAAGGTGTTCCAGGCAAAGAAAGCAGGTGGTCAAAGGCCTGAAACAGTACAGGGCACACGGGTTTTCCCGTTTCCTAAGGGCTAGCGCGCCGAGGGCAGTGATGGGAGGAACTGGTGAAGAGAGGAGAAGAAAGCGCCATAGTCCTGGGGAGAAACAGCAGCCTGGACAAGACGGGACAATGGCGTGCGAGGCACCTCACCCCCTTCTCTGCCTGACCGTCCTCTTTTGCAAGGTCTTGTCTCAGATGCCAGAGAGGACTCCTAAGAGGGAAGGTCTCCTGATGGCCAGAGACAACCTCTCGGAGAGGACGGCTGGCAGGAGGGAGCTATGGGTGACCGTCCGGGAAGCAAGGAACAAATTGGTCCTAGTGGGAGGGAAAGGGAGACTCCAGGGCAAGGGGGGTCTGAGGAGCCTCACACAGTAGGGCAACAGCATGACTATAGACGCCCTGTGCCCAGGGCAGCTGTCCCAGCAGACGTGGAGGTGGTGATGGTCAGTCAGTGGCCTTTTGGGAAGCAAACTGAGGTGAGACAGGATCAAAAGTGTGAGCTCCTAATGAGCAAGGAAAAAGCGGGGGAGGGGGCTCCTCAAGCCTGAAGGGAGGGGCATCCTGTTGTCCCGCAGCAAGCCCAGGCT
>NW_005359478.1:3170777-3175126 GCF_000412655.1 Myotis brandtii | reverse complement strand
AGTACAGGACGCGCCGCCCCCACCCCCACCCCTCACCACACCCCCGCCCGGAGCCCACCTCTGACTCCAGGAGGATGCTGCGCTTCTCCTTGCTCCCGGTCTTCTGCCCTTTCCCCCTGCTTGGCTTCTGCTCGGGGATGGTCACCTCTGGGGCAGGAAGAGGGTCAGAACGCACAGTGCAGACCTGTTACCACCCAGAGTCCCCAGAGAGAAGGGCTGGGCCAGGAAGGCGACTCCTCAAACTGGGTTTGGGTGCAACAGAAGCGGAGTTTGAGGGGACCCCAGCTGGAGGGGGTCCTCTTCTCAGGGCAAGGCCCTCCTCCCTGGGGTCGGGCCCAGGGAAGCGAGCTGCAGTGGTCAGGATAAGGGACTGGGTAGGGCTTTCCACACCATCTCCTGGAAGGAAACGGACTAGAAAGAGATGTGCCCAGAAGACCAGCGAGTGCCTCCTGCACCCTGCCCACTGCTCCTTCCTCCACACCAACAAGGGATACCACGCCCAGAGGGGTACCAGCACTTACTCCCCTTGCTTGTCTTTGTGGCGTCTTCCTTCTTTAGGTTTCCTTGTATGGGTGACTGCCCAGACCCCGACTTCTCCTCTTTCTTCACCACTTCCTGTGAAGGATGTAAGAAGACAAATTTAAATCCTCCCTCCTGAGGGGGTGGGGAACCGGCTGGGAGGAGGCCAGTGTTGGAACCCTGGGCCTGAAGCCTTCTTGCCTCCCGCTCCCCCTGTGTACCGTGAGGTGTCCTCGCTGCTGCTCTCAAGATTGCCCAAGGCCCTCCTGCCCGCAGCACACCTACCCCTGCCTTCTCCTTTTTCTTGATCAGGCCCTTCAGGCTCTTTGCTGTCTGCATCTTGTCCGTCTTGTCTATCAGCGCGACACTGCTGACTCCCACCAGCTGATTCCTCTCCCGTTCTGCCTTGGATTCCCCATGTCCTGCTTTGGATTCCCCATGTCGAGAAGAGGAAGGCTGTGCCCACAAACAGGAGGGAATGGAGGCAGAAGCCAGTGCGCCTTCCCCAGCAGGGGGAGGGGGAAGCCTTGTGCCTGGGTGGTGGTCCAACAGGCAGCACCCCCCTCCCCGCCCCAGCTGCCTGCCTAGATGCTAAAATAGTGCTGGGACTTCTGGGGATGGTGGTGCTGTTGGGGAGAAATGGCAGAGGGACCCTGGGGTGGGGGTCGGGGCAGGGGCTCAGACTCTCATATTGTTCCCTGTGTTTTACACACATTTAATCCTCTCGACAATCCTGTGAGTAACATGCCAAGGTCACATGGGATTTCAAGTTCGAACAGTCTAAATCTCCTTTCTCTTTCTTTTTTTAATTAAAAAAAAAAATCCTCACCCGAGGATATGTTTTTATTGATTTGAGAGAGAGGAAGGGAGCGAGAGAAACATCGATGTGAGAGAAGCATCCATCAGCTAGGGACCTGGGGTGGGGGTGGGGGGCAGGGGCTCAGACTCTCATATTGTTCCCTGTGTTTTACACACATTTAATTCTCTCGACAATCCTGTGAGTAACATGCCAAGTTCGAGCAGTCTAAATCTACTCCTTTCTCTTTCTTTTTTTAATTAAAAAAAAATCCTCACCCGAGGATATGTTTTTATTGATTTGAGAGAGAGGAAGGGAGCGAGAGAAACATCGATGTGAGAGAAGCATCCATCAGCTCCCTACTGCACCCACCATGACCGGGAATCGAGCCCATGACCTTTAGGTGTATGGGAAGATGCTCCAACCAACTGAGCCACACTGGCCAGGGCTTCTCCTTTCTTTTAACCAATACATTCTGCCCATGGAGGGATTCTGCAGTGACAGCCCAAACGTTTGTGAGGCCAGTGCAGAAGCTGGGCAGGGGGACAGTCAGGACAGAAGACGAACTGGGACAGGGCCAGCTTGCTGAGAAACAGCAGGCCGAGGAAGAGGCTGAGGCACAGCTCACCGACCGCAAGTGCTCCTGGGCCCCCTTTCCCAGCAGGAGGCGCCGGCGCTCCACCACCTCGGTGTGTGTCAGCTCGAAGGGCTGCAGGACCTGGGCCGAGGCACAGCTGTCAGACCCTGTGAGCCCGACCCACTCCTCCAGCCCGCCCAGCTGGCACACCCACCTCGGCCAGCTTCAGGGCGCCTTTGTCCTCAATGCGGTTGTGGGCCAGGGACAGCCAGAGCAGGGAGCGGTTCAGCCGGAGGCCCTGAGGGTGGGGAGGGGCGTGAGCCAACAGACCGCAGGCTCAGGGGGTCCCTCCCTCCTGTGCACGCACATCCGCGATGTAGCCCGCGCCCTCGTCTCCGATGTGGTTGAAGCCCAGGTTGAGCGAGACCAGGGTCCGGTTGCAGGTGTGCAGCGTGGACAGAGCCTGGCCCAGGAGCTGCGCCCCGTAGTCATCGATGTTGTTGTTCCGCAGAGACAAGTGCATGATCCTGGGCAGAGGAAGGGGACCGGTCACTGGAAACACCGGGGCCTGGGGGCATGAGGAGGGTCATCGGGTCTGAAGTCTGTGGGGCAGGACTTGAGGGTGCCTGGGGCGGCGCAGGAGGGGCAAGGAAGGGTGGGGACTCGGATGGCTTGGAATGGGGGCAGGCCCAGAGAAGGGGTGGTGGGAAGGAGACTCACGTGCTGTCCAGTCCCATGAGCTTGTGATAGGACTGCTCGGGCAGTGGGTTCCCCTCCAGAGACACCTTCCTGAGGGTGGAGCTGATCTGAGAACCAGGGGGCACCCCTGAGGCCAGTGAAGGTAGGGACAGAGGAAGTGTGGGGCTCTGAGGAGCAGCTTGAAGACAGAGTTAAAGGATGCATCCCAAAAGAGGAAATTATATCAGAACTAAATTATATTTATTCCTCCAGACTAAAAATCCGGAAGTGTGGCCATGGGAAGGGGCCACTCCCCAGAATTAGCGACCTATGGTGAGGTGGCCTCTGGAATGACCCCGAGGACCCCCACTTCCTAGTGTCTATGCCCTTGTGTAACCCCCTTCCCTGGAGTGTGGCTGGACCTAGTGACACACCTGATGAATGGGATGTGGCAGAAGTGATGGGATGTCACTTCCAAGGTCAGCTTACAAAAAGGCCGTGGCTTCCACCTTGGGTGCCCTCTGGCACCCTCTGGGTCCCCGTGAGCTGCCAGGTGGTGAGGGCACTCAGACGGCCTACGAGGGGCTCAGGTGTGGACACGCCGCAACCTATCAACAGCCACTGAGTGAGCTCGGAAGCAGATGCTCCAAACCCAGGTGCGATGACTGCAGCCCCAGCCAACAGCTTTACTGCAACCTCACGAACACCCTGAGCCGGCAGCACCCACTGACCTGCATCCCGATTCATTTCACAGAGACTGAGAGGTTTGTTGTTTTACGCCCTAAATCCAGAGGTGATCTGTTCCACAGCAATAAATAACTAACATATGTCCGATCCACAGGCAGTGCTTCTCCGACGGTGCTGAGAGGACGGAGGACTTGTCCCAGTCACAACACAAATTGAACTAATGGCTAGAAATGTCTCTATTTTAAAGTTTCCTCCCATGGGGTAGCACTCCCTCTCTGCTCCCGCTCCCTCTCCCCATGAACCGCTCTTTCACCCCCAGTCCCCACGCTGCCCTGCAGCATCTGTTCCTACATCCTTCCCACTCCCTCCCTGGACTGCCAGGTCCTGGAGGGCGAGAACCAACCCTTAGTACAGTGTCAGGCCCCAGGCATCCGGGAAGGAGAAAACCCTCCGGGGAGAGAGTGGTGGTAGGGCTGATGGAGAGGAGAGGGCTGAGGCCCCGAAGGCCAGGCTCTTCAGGCACTGGTAGAGGCAGAAAAGGGACTCTGCTCCTAGTCAGATGGGAGCTTCAAAACTCAACGGCTATCAGCTCACGCTGCTTCCACAGCAACGCCAGCCCAGGCCCATAGCAGCTGGGACTTGCCACTCCCCTCCCCGAACGGCTCCCTCTGACCACCGACCCGGCCTGGCTGCCAGGCACTGGGCCTCCCCGCCGGCCCGTTCCCCTCTGACCTGAGAGTGGATGAGCAGAGAGGTAGCAGGGCGATGAACGTGGCCAGGGTCTTATCCGTCAGCCCCACCTTCCAAAAGCTGTTGGTGGACGGCCAGGAGCACAGCTGGAGCATCGCCTCCTTCCCACAATCCTCCCTGCCACACCCTCCTCATCCCCCACCTCCCACCTCCCCAGGATCTTCCCGTCTCTTCAGTTCTTTCCCCTGAGCATCCCCCACATTGCCCCCCACCCCCCATGTCCCCTCACTTGATAGCCTGCAGCTGGCTGAGGGGGGGCAGGCATTTAGCAAAGATGCCCAGGATCCGCTCCTCAACCTTCCAGCCTAGGAAGGGAGAGAGAGAAGGTGCTGCAGGCCTCGG
>NW_005359478.1:3168639-3170702 GCF_000412655.1 Myotis brandtii | reverse complement strand
GGGCTGGGAGGGCAGTGGGGGAGGGGCCCACCTCGGATGTAGATTTCCTTCACCGACTTGTCCTCGGGCTCCAGTTCCACCTGGATTGTGGGCCGGAAGAACACGTACTTGCTCTCCATGCTGTTGAGGCTGCAGGAACCTGACAGGCGCTGGTCGTCTAGCAGGGAGAGGTGCCAGGAGACAGTGAGGGGCAGGGCGGGAGGAAGGTTTGGGAGATGCTGGCCGGGCAGCCGCTGCTGGGGCCAGGCTGGGGTCTGCCGGGTTTGGAGGGAGACTTCCCTACACTCCCACCTGCCCCCTGAAGCCACCCCCCCCCACTTACACCCACCCTGACCTGCGCCCCCCGACATTCAGCCCTCCGCGCAATGGGAGGCTGGGGATGGGTGAGGTGGCCCGGCGGGCACCCCAGCTCCACTGTCACTCACCGACGATGGGCTTTTCCGACACAGAGGAGGAAGGGAGGAAGGTCGGGTGCGGGCGGGGCCGGGTGACCACTTTGGGGAAGTCCGAGTAGCCCAGGCGGGTGCAGAGCTCTGCGAAGTCGGTCTCCAGGGACCCGGTGCACTGGTACTCCTCTGCGGGAGGGAGGGCAGCAGCTTGGCCTCAGGGTGGGTGGGCCCCCTCTGAGGTGGATGGTCTTACAGGCATTTTAAAATGTCAGCCCCACGCTGAAAACAGTGGGAAATAAAGACGTGGGAGAACGGACTACAGGGAGTGGAAATGTGCTGGCTTCTCCTCCCACCCAATCAGTCAGGCGCTTCCACTGGCTCCCAGCTCCCTGCGCCCGCCCCCCCCAGGGTGTCCCCAGCCCAGCCAGGCCTGATGGAGCAAAAGAAGGAACGACCTCTTCACTCCCCTCCCAGCCCACAGACCCCGAGGTCCAGCAGAGCTGCAGGCTTTTATGTATTTAGCAAACATTTGTACGCACTTACTCCTTTCCCGCGATGTTCAAAAGCTTTAGAAATATTAAGGCATTCGGACAGATGCCCACCGCATCCCACTACTCAAACCTGAGGCGCTGAGTCCCCAGGGACCCTGCTTTTTCCTGCTCCAGGAAGAAGTGGTTCCCAGAGATGGGAGGGGGGCCCCTGGCAAATGGGAGAAACTGCCAGCTCCTCCTCCTTTAAGATCTCTGATATCGCCCTGGCTGGTTTGGCTCAGTGGATAGAGCGTCGGCCTGCGGACTGGGGGGTCCCGGGTTCGGTTCCGGTCAAGGGCATGTACCTTGGTTGCGAGCACATCCCCAGTGGGAGGTGTGCAGGAGGCAGCTGATCAATGTTTCTCTCTCATGGATGTTTCTAACTCTCTATCCCTCTCCCTTCCTCTCTGTAAAGAATCAATAAAATATATTTTTTTAAAAAAGATCTCTAATATTGGGTCCTCCCTCAGATACTCTTCCTTCGGGCTTTCCTATCTCCATCTGCCTCCTCAATCCAGAAACCTGGGAATCATTCTTGCTATGTTCCTTTCTCGCCACCCCATCTAGTACACCAATTCTTATTATTTCTGCCTCCGAAGTAGTTCTCCCAGGAGCCTAACCCCTTCTCCCTCATGCCCCATTCCAACCACCACTGTCTCTCACCTGGACTCTTGAAATATCTCATAACCCATCTCCCCGCCTCCGTTCTCTCCCCTTCCACGCCATTTTCCATACAGAGTGGGGTGCGTGTGTGTGTTTAATGGCACTGGGGTTTGTCCTGTCTCTCCTGGAAAATGCTTTCTCCAGCTCTCATCATTCCCTCCCCTTAGCCACCAGCACTGACAAGGAGATGGCACCTGACCAAGGTCTCATAACCTTTCTCAGCGTGCTTTATGGGGAGTCCAGGAACAGCAAGTTCCTGCCCCTCTTGGATGGCAAAGCTATGGCTGTGAATCAAGACGCCTTCCAATAAATCGCCTTTTGTGGATCATTAGCTTAGGCTGGGGTTCTACCACTTGCAACACACAGAGCCATACTCCTGCCTAGACTTTTCTCATGATTTTCTTACCACAGAGAATGTAAATTCCATGCACGTAGGACTGTGCCCATCTTTCTTTTTGTGTTGCATCTGGCTGAAGAGCAG
>NW_005359478.1:3167623-3168583 GCF_000412655.1 Myotis brandtii | reverse complement strand
TATCCTCCCTGGTCCTTCTTTTCTCATACATCATATCACATCTTATTGTCTTTGTCAGCATCGCAGAGTGCGGGTTCTTTAAGATCAATTCAGTTCAAACATCTGCCAAGCTGAGGTTCAAGGACTGTGGTGTGAGTCAAACTGGGATTCATAGTCCAGGGTGGAGCAGCGAGCTCCGCACACAGTGGGTGTGCAATGCATGCTTGTTGAATGAACAGGTGAGTTTGCCGTCGACAAAACACGTTTTCACCATCAGCTCCTTGTTCCTCACTCAATAGGCAGGGCATGACTCACATTTCCATACGGCAGGGAAGAGCCGTGCCCACGGCCACACACTTAATGATGGCGACCACGAATAACACTCCTGCATGTGCCAGGAGCTGGTACATTCACACACTGGACTTCAGCCGGTGGAGCCCTTTCCCTACAGCACTTCTTGGCACCAGACATTCTATTATTTCCTGGATCACCTGCCTCACCCGCCCAGCACTCCAGGTCAGTGCCTGGCACAGCAGCGCACCATCCAGCCTGGCTAATGGGAGCTGCAGAGGCTGGTGGTGGCACACAGAGCCTCGAGGCCTCGAGGCCCGACCCCCCAACGCCGCCGCCAGCCTACCAGGGTTTTTGGGCTCCTCCTCGCCCACCGGCAGCAGCACGATCGGAGGCTTCTCCTTGGCCGCGCGATCCCCCTTCTTGGTCACCGTGCCCGACGACTTCTGGATCCCGGGACGCGGGGCCCTGGGGGAGGCTCCCTGCGCGGTCGCCTCGACAGACATGTCGGTGCCGTCCGCAGCGACTCTGGGGACCCTCCCGGGGGCGAGGAAGCAGGTGTGGACACGCCGGCTCGGGGGTCTCTATTCCGCATCCACTGGCCTGGCGTGTCCGCAGGGGCCGCGGCGTAGCTTCCGCGTCCCTCTCTCTCCACGGCAACGACGCCGACAGGCTGGGCTGCCGCCGAAA
>NW_005359478.1:3159658-3167529 GCF_000412655.1 Myotis brandtii | reverse complement strand
CTCCGACTGACAGCAGGGAGGGGCGGAACCGAAGGTGGGGGTGCGGCGGTGGAGTGGGGGGGGAGCGGCAGGACTTGGGCGGCAGAGATCCAGGGAGCAGGTGAGCCCTAGAGGGTCCGGCCCTGAGAACCCTTTGGGGAGGGAGCGAGCCAAGGTTCCCCCACGACCCAGGCAGAGCCCGGGGCGGAGGGGACAGGGCTAGACAAGGCCAGAACGAGGGGTGGGGGCGAAGGCCGGCGGGCGTCCAGCCACCCAAAGTCCCCCAGGAAACCGAGCCCGAGAAAGCGGGAGCTGGTTCAGCCTATCAGGAATGGGGTGTCTGAGGAATCTGGGGAGAGGCGGGGTGGGCAGATCCGCTCTCTGGGTCTGCCTGCCCTCCTAGCCGGTAAGGAGGGGCTCCTGGTGGAAAAGGCCCAGAGAGCCCCACGGTGAGCTGGTGTGGAGCTGGGTTCCTGTTCTCCACAGCATCTATTTGGCCTCCTCTGCGTCTGGGAACTTAGCTGATCTGCTGATGAGTTAATGCGTCCGGTAATGCTTTTTAGAAATCTTGAATTCTAAGTGCTCAGGCAGTCCAGACCCTGCTGGACCCTCGTTGAGTATATCCTCTCCGGTCTGCCTTCCTGCCTCCAGCCTCCCCCACCCCATCAGTTCCGCTGCCCCAGGGCCACTCCAAGCCCTTCCTACCTTTCAGCCGATGCAGTTCCCCTTGGAGAAGTGCCCTCTTTGGGGAAGGCTCCCACCTGTGCAGTCTACTAACTCTCAGAACGTGCCATCTCCCCTCTATCTGAGCACTTACCATAGTGTGACTGATACTTTTAATTCACTCAGCCACTCCGTCTTTTAGGGAACATTTATTGAGTGCCTACTATGTGCCAAGGGGAACCAATGTCGCACATAAACACAGGGAACTTACAGACTGGTGGGAAAAGCAGAAATTCATCAAAGAATCACATAAAGAAACAACACATTACAGAGGTGCCTGGTGCCCTGCAGGCCTTCTGCAGGCATCGGGTGAATGCATGCAGCTGTCATTAGTGCTATGAAAGAGGTGCTTCCCAGAGGAGGGGGTGTGAAGGACAAATGGAGGCTAACAGGTGAGTGGGGGAGAAGAGCATTCCAGATGTGTGAGGTCCCTGTGGCAGCAAGAAGTGTGGCCGATAGGAGGACCTAGAAGCCAGAGTTACTGAGGCAGAGTGACAGCGAACACAGTTCAGGGTGAGGCTGAAGGCACAGGAGGAGGCCAGCAGAGCCTTTGCTTAAGACAGCGGTTCTCAACCTGTGGGTCGCGACCCCTTTGGCGGCAGAACGACCCTTTCACAGGGGTCGCCTAAGACCATCCTGCATATCAGATATTTACATGACGATTCATCACAGTAGCAACATGACAGTTATGAAGTAGCAACGAAAATAATTTTATGGTTGGGTCACAACATGAGGAACTGTATTTAAAGGGCCAGAAGGTTGAGAACCACTGGCTTAAGACCTTTGACAGTTTGACTCTGGCCAGGAACAATGGGGCAGCGTGAAGAATCTCAAACAGCGGCCACCCAATCAGCTTGTATTTGGAGCAGCTGGCTGGAAGGGGCACTAAGTGAATGCAGGCGGCTAGTTAACTGGTTTGGGGCTGCCTCTCTGCTAAATGGTGAGAGCCATAGGATAGGGCCTATCCCTGGTACCCCTCTGAAAACACACACACACACACACACACACACACGCAGAAGCTCACATATGCACACATACCAGTACACACATACACAGAGCCCAGCCTGGGAGTGCAGAGAAAAGGTGCTCAAATATACATTTTTTTACATCAATATGAAATCAGAGTTATCCAGCAATGTCCAACCCACCAGTGTATGTACACAGGCCCTGGCAGCCTTGGGGGGCAGTGGGTTGGGGAAAGGGAATGCAGGCTTCCTGCCAGCCAGGGTCCCAATGTGGAGGCGGGAGCCAGGCTCCCATCTCTCCATTCACTTCCTCTATTAAACTTGTTCATAAACATGTTCATGTTCACGGCCTGCCAGACCTCTCCCTGCTCCTGGCAGGGTTCAGCCGGCTCTGTCCCCAACCTTGGGCAGCAAGAACAGGTGTGCTGGCCTTTGCACACCATCTTGGCCCCTCAGGGGTCCCGGTGCTAAAGTGGGGGGGATGGGGGGTGCCGTACAGGAGGCAAGTCATAGTGTCCAGGGATGTGGCTGTTCTTGGGCGAGTCATAGTGGCCGGGGGTCGGGCCCAGAGGCTGGGGGTGCTGGGAGCCCACGGAGTCTGGGTCTGGAGACAGAGAAGGGACAGAATGAGGAGGAGGTGGCTCCTCCCCTTCTTCCTCCTCTCTCCTCTCCAGACGCTTCTGCCCAAACAGAGCTGGTGCCTGGCTGTAGGGCAGTTTGGGCAGCTTCCCAGCTGCCAGCCGGTGAGGCCACCTTGACCTGCCCACCTCACAGGCTATGAGGACACTTGGACACCTGCCCATGCAGCCCCCTTGCTCACCCCCTGCCTGGTTCCCCACTTGTCTGGGGACCAACTCCACAAGCCAGGTGCTCCACAACCTCCATTTCCATCCTCAGCCCTGTGAGGTGGGTTCCACCGCTCAGGCTCTACGCGGCACCGTGATTCCCAACAGCATGCCTGGCCTGGCCCCAGTCAGACCCCCAAGGCCTTGCTCTTGCTGCCACAGCATGCACCTCCACATTCTCTTTCTCTGTCCCTTTCTCCCTCCCTTGTCCCTTCTCCCCCCCAGCGGAGAAGGAGGCTCACCATGGGGCAGAACAGTAGGCTGCTCATAGGTACCACTGTCTCTCTGCGGCTGCGGCTGTGGCTGGGGGTATCGCGGCCTCTGGCTGGCCGGGAGCTGAGGAGGCTGCCTGTGGGGAGATCCTGAGGGAGGGCCTTTCATTTCCACATAGCTGCTCTCCCGGGGGCCCCCTAGCAGGCTGGGCAGATCCCGGATGGTGGCGTAGGGGTTCTCACTGCTCAGGGAAGCCATACTGGCCCCCAGCCCGTCTTCAGAGATGGGTCCTGAGGATGGGGGAAAGCGTTCAGGCTCAGGGGAGGCACTGGCTCCTAAACAAGCCCCAGTGCAGCTCCCTCATGCACCGCAAGCCATACTGGCCCCCAGCCCGTCTTCAGAGATACCACCTTTGCCGTAGAATGGGCCTGGGCCATTACTGTTGCCGTAGCTACAGCTGTAGCTTCGGTCCAAGCGGCTGCTACCTGAGGAGGAGGAGGAGGAGGAGGCCACTCGCCATCAAACTCCTGGGCTCAGCCTCCTCTAACCCTGGTGCCCAGAAGCCCCTTCTGCAGACGGAGCAGGACGCTGGGCTGCACACACCCGCCCTCACCGGAGGCCTGGCCTCTAGGCTCCTACCCCTGTCCAGGTGCTTCCAGTCCGCAGGCAGCGTGGTGTGGTTGTCAGGCCCATGGGCCCCACCTGGCCGCTCAGGGCCCTGGAGGCTGGCAAAGAGCTGATTGCCGGGAACCTGACGGGGGAGGAGCAAGGATGGAGCTTTCCAGAGAAGCAGGTGTTTACCATCTCTCCCCAGCGCGCCCTCCCCAGCACTGACCTTGTTAGGGGGTGGAGGGTTAGGTGAGCACTGGGAGAGGGTGTGGTAGCTGGGGTTCGAGTAGTAGTGACTGTAGCTCAGAGGGATATCTGCAAGGACAGACGCAGGCGCAGGTGACCCCCAGGCAGAGACAGGCCTGGGCCCAGGAATGCTATTCTGACCCCGGAGATCAGTCATCAGCCCCTCTGACTTCCCTTCCTCCCTCCCACTCCTCACTTTGCATCTTCCAGGTCCAGGGAGAGACCCAGGAGCCCCGTGCCTATGAGCCAGCTACTTGGATGTGTCCCCTGCCCCCGGCAAGCTCACCTGGCATGACATACTCAGAGCCATCCAGTCGCCCGCTGCTGTACGCCACTGCCAGGTGTTGGTGCTGCTTGCCTTTCTGCCAACGGCGGTAGCCGATGAACAATGCCACCAGGGCCACCACCAGGGACCCCAGCACTGCGATGCCAATCACGGCCCCCAGTGAGTTATAGGGCACTGGAAAGGTAGGCATCATGGTGAAGGGCTCCTGGCTTCCTAGTGGGTAGGGCAGTCATTCAGAACAGCGTCTTGGCTCTGCTGGTGAGCTTGGGGGACATGCATGGGAGAGACTCCTAGGTGGGGGGCCAAGATCTGGGCAGAGACCCGGGCAGGTGCCCATGTCCTCGTTCCCTGGGGATATGAAAGGCCTAGAGGAGAACTCACCAATCCTGCAGGGGGCACCACTGTGCCCTGGAGGACACACACAGGCCCCCGTCTCTGGGTGGCACCTCTCTCCAAAACCACACTGGCATGGTTGGGAGCAATTGGCACCAAACATCCCTGGAGAACAGCCTGGGAGAGAGCCAAGGAGGTAGGCGGGGATCAGAGGTTGCCAGGACACAGGGCTAGGGCTGACTTAGGCACAGGGGCATGGAGCTCGGCTTCTGTTGGTACCTTCCAAGCAGAGGTGTCCGGTCCAGCCTGGGGGGCATAAACAGCTTCCATCCTGGGGGTGGCAGGTCCCGCCATGGTGACACTGGCAGGGCTGGGCGCAGTTGTCTCCCCAGCGTCCTGGAGGGCATGCTGCGGAGACAAGGTGCGCCTGCCTGGTGTGCCAGCCCAGCCCTCCTCCGCCCTCACCAGATGAATTCTGGGCCCCCAACAACACTGAAATCTTCCCCGCAGCGCTGGTCTCTCTCCCCAGGGACACCAAGGCTTTGGACAGTATCTACACTCGGATGACTCACAAACGCGGACCGGCAGACCCATGTGCCCAGCTGCCTACTTAACGCCTGCACTTGGCTGTCTAATGGCCATTCAGAACAGCGTGGCAGGGCCAGGCGGCCAGAGCCATCCAAACTACCCTGCACTGTGTAGCTCTACACTTAAAAAACTGTTTTTTAAAACGTGACAGAAGTAAATGTTCACCCTATTTAAGGTAGAATTTTTGTGTATCTGCTACTAGCAAATAATCTGATAGTAGTTACTCCTGAATTCTATGGCAAAACTCCTCACCAGGATGACTTTTCTCTCCCCCGCCTGACAACGAGCTTCCATCCGGCCCGTTTCATAGTAATAGCTTCTCATTTCCATTCTCAAAATCTATTTCACTTGGTTGTTTTGCATTAATCTTTTCCATGATGTTCTTCATATATTTATGTGAGAAAGAAGCCATAAGTAAATCAATTAATTGATAAGAAACTGAGCTTGTGGCCCGGCCAGTGTAGCTCAACGGTTGAGCATTGACCCAGGAATCAAGAGGCTGTTCGGTTCGATCCCGGTCAGGGCACATGCCCGGGTTGCAGGCTCGATCCCCGGTGGGGGGTGTGAGGGAGGCAGCTGATCGATGACGTTTCTATCTCTCTATCCCTCTCCCTTCCTCTCTCTCTAAAAGATCAATAAAAACATTAAAACAAACAAACAAAAAACAAAACGAGCTTATGGCTTCCCTCACCCCCTTCCCTGTGCTGCCCTTCCTGGGTCTCCCGTGGAGGAGGACAGGGAGTTGTTTCTCCTGACTGTTCATTGCTGCATCCGCAGCACCCAGAAGGGAGGTGGTGCTCAGTAAGTTTTTGTGTGTGTTGTTTATATCACTAACTGAATCAAGGCAGGTCCAGAGGCTTTTATACCCAGGAGCAGGAGAACAGAAGCCGCTGGTTCTCAGCCCACCCTCTGGCACACACATGCTCTCAGACACACAAGCCACCACGTACGTTGAGAACAGTCTGAGCCAGTCCAGCCAGCCAGGCAGTAGCAGGTTCCATTGGAGGGGTGGCAGGAGGAGTAGTTAGCACACTTGCAGGGCACACAGCGTTTGCCATAGCGGCCAGGCTGGCAGGCTGGGGGAAAAGGGCTCCTGGTGACTCGGGGCAAACAGCCCTTGATGCCACTATCTCCCTCCCTCCTGCCCACTGGCCCAAAGATTGGAATCAGTGGAAGAAAACAAGACGGGCAGAGTAGAAGGTTCTGACACTACACTGCGTCACACTGCTGACAGGTGGGAGGAAGGGAGGGAGCCTCACGTCTCTGGCAGGAGGGACCCCGGAATCCAGGTACACACACACAATTGCCATTCTCGGGGAGGCAGGTGCCCCCATTCTTGCAGGTGCAGGTGTTGCTACAGTTGGCTCCCCAGAAGCCTTCAGGGCAGGGCAGGTGGCAGCGGGTACCTGTGGGAGAGAAGAATAGGGTGAGCCTGGCCTGCCCCACCCCTCCCATAAGGGATCTTCTGGACACATTTCCTGGGGTATATACCCCCAACTCCACAGGGGGCCTGGGGCCTGGTCCCCCAGAATGCTCACCTGTCCAGCCAGCCTGGCACTGGCAGTGTCCATGAACAGGGTCACAGCCATCAGAGTGGTCACAGTCACAGCGATGGGCACAGCCTTCACCAAACTTCCCCTTCTTGGAGAGGGAGTGGAGGGTAGGGCAGAGGAGTCAGCTGAGGGATGCCATGCCCTCCCTCCCCCCAGGCAGGCAGGCAGGCTGTTGGGCACTTACTGGACAGGGGAGCTGGCAGTGGACCCCTTGCCACCCAGGGGTGCAGGTACAGGCTCCAGTCTGGGGGCTGCAGGCTGCCTCGTGGGCACACTGGCAGCTGGCATTGCAACCGAATCCCCAGGTTCCAGGTGGGCAGGGCACAGAGCAGTTACCACGCTGCCAACCTAGAAGGGAGGTGGGCAGGTAGGCAGGGGGACCCAGCTTCCCTCCCGGGTGAGCGCACACTAAGCACTGACTGTGCCAGGCTCCGTGCTATGAGTTGGGGGTGAAGTGAGGGTGCTCATGGTCCCTTACAAGAGACAAGCATAGCCCTGGCCGGCTTGGCTCAGTGGATAGAGCGTCAGCCTGCAGATTGAAGGGTCCCAGGTTCGATTCTGGCCAAGGGCACATGCCTGGGTTGCAGGCTTGATCCCCAATGGGGGGAGTGCAGGAGGCAGCCAATCAATGATTCTCTCTCATCATTGATATTTCTATCCCCAGGTTCGATTCCGGTCAAGGGCATGTACCTGGGTTGCGGGCACATCCCCAGTGGGAGATGTGCAGGAGGCAGCTGATCGATGTTTCTCTCCCATCGATGTTTCTAACTATCTATCTCTCTCCCTTCCTCTCTGTAAAAAATCAATAAAATATCTTTAAAAAAAAAAAAAGAGACAAGCATATAAACTGTCAGATGTGGAACAAAAGGCTAAATGACCACCAGCCACGCACCACCCCAGTCCTGGTCTTGGGTGCCTCTTCTGCAAAATGAAGGGGGTTGGCAGCAAACCCAATGCTTACAGAGGCCCCAACAGGTATCTAAACAAATTATCCCGACCATGTGCAAGACAATAGGGAAGAGTGGGAACTGGAGACCGGAGGTTTGTTGAACATACTAGTAATAGAGAGCTAGCCAAACAAAACACGCCTGTGTCAGAACCCAGCCTGCAGATGGCCACCCTGCACCCCTGGGAGATCTGGGAGGCCCTGGTTATGTATCGCTGAGGGTGAACAGGGTACTCCAAAGAGGGGTCTCCTGGACTGGGCCTTTTAGGAGGAGTGGGATTCCTGCAGCTGGAGAAAAAGCAAAGTGGAGATTCCAGGAAGGAAGTAGCCTGGCTGCTTTCCCACGGTCCAGCTGCTGCCCAGCAGCTCCGCCCTGACCCTGCCGCCTCCCTTCTCTCCGGGGCCCCGCCCCCAAACCGCCCCTCCCGGACGCACCCCATTACCTTCCTTGCAGATGCAGGCGCCGTCGATAGGGGAGCAGGCGATGGCATTCTCGCAGGAGCAGCGAGAGGAGCAGTTGAGTCCGTAAGTGTCGGGCGGACAGAGGCTAGCGCAGTGCCGGCCCTGCAGGCAGCGGGCGCACTA
>NW_005359478.1:3155360-3159445 GCF_000412655.1 Myotis brandtii | reverse complement strand
GCGCTGCGCTCTGAGCCGGGGCCTCGGGCCAACCCAGACCCCTTTGCGGGGGACAGCCCACGTTGCCAAGGGAGGGGGCCATAAGGAAGGTTCGGTGCCGCTACCCCCTTTTCCCTTCGGTGACATCCATCCCGCCCTTGGTTATGCCCCGGATACGACTCAGGTGGCTTCAGCACCCAAGGCCTCTCCCGCGGGCCTCCTGAGTCCCTGACCAGGTCCCCAGGCCCACCTGAGGCTGTGCTCTGGGTCGCAGGTGCAGGGCATCTGGCAGCTGAGGCCATAGAAACCGTCAGGGCAGAGGCGCTCCGTGCAGCGGTCCCCGGTGAAGCCGTGTTCGCACAGACACGCGCCGTTGGGGAAGCAGCGGGCCCCGGGGGCGCAGTCGCACGTCTCCACACAGTCCTGTCCGAAGTGGCCGACGGGGCACTCCTCTCGGCACCTGGGCGCCCAGCTGAGTGAGCCTGGCCACGCCCACCCTCCTGGCCCGTCCCCACCGCCCCGCCCTCACAAAGCCACTCACCGCTCCCCCATGTAGCCAGGAGCACAGCTGCACTGCCCAGTCAACGGGTTGCAGAGGCCACCGTTGTGACAGCGACATTCCTGGGAGCAGTTGGGTCCATGGAAGCCCTGGGCGCAGGGCAGGGTGCAGATGGCGCCCTGTGGAGCGAGAGGTTGACAGATTCCCTGGCACCGGGTCTCCCCCTGGTGACGGGACCCTGAATACTCCCACACCAGGAGCCCTCCAACCCCTCCAGGGCCCACAAGCCACCCACTTCACGTAGACCAGCGGTTCTCAACCTTCCTAATGCCGCGACCCTTTAATACAGTTCCTCATGTTGTGGTGACCCCCAATTTCATTGTTACACATTGAACATAATTAAAGCATAGTGATTAATCACAAAAACAGCATGTAATTATATATGTGTTTTCCGATGGTCTTAGGCGACCCCTGTGAAAGGGTCGCGACCCACAGGTTGAGAACCGCTGACGTATACCCTCCTTCGAGCCCTGTCAGACCCTCCAGCAGGATTGTCCCCAGGCCCCCACCCCGACTCAACAGGCCCCGCCCTTCATACCATCCAGCCAGGTGGGCAGCTGCAGGAGCCTCGGGAGGCCTCGAAGACACCCCCGTTGTGGCAAGGAGAGGTGCTGGGGCAGTGGAAGCCAACCGTGTCCTGGAGACAGGACACCTCACAGCTGCGGGCAGAGCAGGCGAGGTCAGTGCGGGTCAGTGTGAGCAAGCTGTACTCGCCTCCCCTTTGCCCCTAAGGCCTGACTTCAGGGCTCGGTGAGCACGCCCCCCCGCCCCCCGCCCCCTTGTAGGGGACTCAGGCATCAGAAAGCAAAGCTTTCCAGGACTGGAAATGGCGGGGACACGGCACCACCAGGAGGCCCCAGACAGCAGTCCACCTCCACCTTGGCGCGTGCTTTCCTTCTGGGGGAGCCCCTGCCTGTGGGGGCCTCAGCTCCGAGCTCCTCCCTGCAGCCGGTCGCGGTTCCCACCCAGTGAACCTTCTCCTTCCGGGGGCTCCCCGCTCTCCCCGTACCCGGCCTTGCCACAGGGCTCCCTGTCTCAGCCCCACTTTATGACACGCTCTCACACACAGGCTCTCTCGTGTTATCTGTGCAGTAACCTTCCCCCGTGGATAACGCTGTTGCGACAGCACAGACAGGAATCAAGCTCACAAAGTCAATGATTTGCTCAAGGTCACTCAACCAGTGAGGGCAGAGCAGGGACTAGGATCTCGGCCTCTTGATGCCACCCCTACATTTGGAACCCGTCGGAGTTCCCACCTATGCCCATGTGTGCCAGGGTGGTCCTGTGTCTGTGACCCCATTCGTGTGCCTGTCCCCCACTACACACCTGGGCCCCGTTCTCCCTGGGGGGCAGAAGCAGGCTCCAGTCTGGGGGTCACAGGGTGCCCCGTGGCAGTTGCAGGAGAGCTGGCAGGCAGGGCCATAACGGCCAGGGGAGCAGGGCTGAAGGCAGTGGGGGGGCTGCAGACCAGAGGGGCAGGAACATGCCCCACTCTTGGGGTCACAGGAGCTGCTGTTGCCACAGCTGCAGGGCTTGTCACACTGTGGTCCCCACACTCCCGGGGGACAGTCTGTGAGATGAGGAGGGTGGAAGAGGTTTCCAGGGGTCTCACCCCCGCCCCCCCCAGCCTCCAGTTAATCCCTGTCTCTGTCTCCCATCCCCCACATACACCATGTCTGGCTTGGCCCAAACTCTACCACATCCCCGGAAAAGGCAGCGTAGAGCAGCGGTCGCCAACCGGTGGTCCGTGAGGTCCGAAAGGTTGGCGACCGCTGGTGTAGAGCACATCCCAAAGGGGCTCTGGTGGTGACTGCCCCGGGGGCCCAGACACCGGTGCCTGGCTAGGAGGGTGTGCCCGAGGCCCCGCAGTCACCAGCCACTCACCACTGGAGCAGTCGTCACCTCGCCAGCCTTGCACACACTGGCACTGATTGGGGGCCACACAGCGGCCGTGGACACACTCCTGGACACAGAGCGCTGGGGCAGAGACGGGGGGTGGGAAGAGGCTTGCACGCCTGCCCGCACCCACCTTCACACTCTGAAGTCTGACCCCATCTCCCTCCCACACCAGGGCCCCGGGGCTCTCTGAGCAGCACGTCTGCCTCCAACACGCAGAAAGGCGGAGGAACAAGGATTCCGGGCTCCCCGGCCCCCCTGGGAAATTCTCGAGGCCCCTTCCTTGAGAAAAAGGGGAGAGAGTCCTCAGGTAGCAACTAGACAGGATGCTGTCCAGAGAGAGACTGGGGTCCAGGTGGGTCAGGCTTGGCAGGGGCTGGTGACGGCCAGAGGTGAGGCAAGGAGAGAGAGGCATAGCAGGCCCCAGTCTGGGGGTTTCAGGGTGTTGGGGGGGGGAGGCAGGGACAGGAGAGACTGAACAGCAACAAGTCAGAGAGAGAGAGACAGGGACAGGAAGAGACAGCGACAGACGCAGACACGACCCCCCCCCACACACACACACACATACACACAGTGAGAGACACAGGCAGACCAGAGACAGAGGGAGAGCACAGGAAGACAGGAGGCAGGACAGACTGCCGAGGGGCATGAGGAGGGAGGGGAAAGGGGTCAGCTAGCGGCAGCGCAGCTGTGTCCCTAGGGACAACGCCAGGTGAGCTGAGCGGGAGGAGGGGGACACCCAAAGGCCAGAGGAGTGGCCCTACCCTGGTGGATGCAGGGAAGGCCTAGAAAGGGTGGGCTGGGCCCCTCCCATCCCACGCCCCACCCAGGACTCACGCACGCAGGCCTCACGGCTCTCGTAGAAGCCCTGGCAGCACTTCAGGCGCTTCCGGTGGTCCGTCTTCACCACCTGGCGGTAGACAGTCCTGTAGACAACCCTGGGGAGGCCCGGAAGGGCCGTCAGTCTCCCTGCTGAGGCCCAGCACCCCCCCCCCCTCATACAGAGCAGCACTGTGGGAGGCCTGGGGTCTGTCCAACCCTCTGGGCTGGGAGAGCTAGACCACACCAGCCCCTGAGGGCCCGGAGGCCAGATGCTTCCTCCAAACTCTAAAGGTTCCTCCAGAGAAAAGAATGAGGGTGTGTGGAAGCAGGGGCAGCCCATCGGCCCAGGAGGGGGCAGGGCACTCACGTGGGTTGAGGGCAGGTGTGGGGGCTCTGCCAGGGCTGACTGCAGGTCTCCGAGGGGAGCAGACTGAAAGGCCGGGAGTGGGACTCCTTGGTGGTGGTGGTGAAGCTGCAAGACAGGAGGTCAGGGCCCAGGGCAGGAGAGGCCTGAGCTGGCACGGGGGCCGTGAGAAGCAGGGGTGTGAAGCTTGGCCACAGTGAGGAATCACCACCCCAACATTTGGGCTTGCTCCCCCAAACCTAGAATGAACCCTCATCCTGCCCTCCAATCTGAAGGGATCCTCCCAGAATTAGAATATTCCTGGGACCCCCCTCTCCCCCATCAGAGCCCTTTCCATGCAGGGAGATGGAGCTACAGCCCACTCATGGGTTGCAGCATTTCTGGCCGAATCCTGCCCTAGGCCTGTTTCCCAACCCTGTCCTTTATGTCCCCCCCCTGGGCCAGCCCCTCTGCTTGCTCCCCACC
>NW_005359478.1:3152990-3155342 GCF_000412655.1 Myotis brandtii | reverse complement strand
CACAGAAAATGGCTCCCACTCTGCGCCCTGTCCTGCAGCCAGACTCCCACCCAGACCAAGGGGCTGGGATAAAGAAAGGACAGACAGGGTCAGAGCTGGGATGGAGATTGAGACAAGGTCAGAGATGGGGAGAGAGTCAGAGGCAGCCATGGAGGGGAGGAGAGAGCAGAGCAGAAACAGGCAGGAAGTGAAGGCTGGAGGGAGGGCGGGAGGTCAGGGAAGAGGGGCCCTAGTGGGGAGAATGGGGAGCCGGGGGCTTGGAGCCCTTGAGGTACAGCAGGGGCCCCTCTCACCTTTCCCAGAAGCTGCAGGTATTGGGGTCATTGGGCTTGAGGGTTCCAGCCAGCCCCAGGCCCAGGGCCAGGAGGAGGGAGCGCAGAGGCGGCGACATTGCGGAGGCCTGCGACATGATGTGGCCGGTGAGGGGCACTGCAGCCACAGCCTAGACTCTGAGGACTCAGCCTCTGTGGAGACCTGAGCGGGTGGCAGAAGGGAACAGGCTGCTGCCTTTGCCTCCCCTGCCCCCTGCGCCCTGGCCCAGCTCCCAGGTCTCGTTCCTGACTGGGGGGTGTGCCCGTGCTCACACTGCCTCCTCTGCGTAGCCGTCCTCCCTCTGTTCTTCACCTTGAGTTCTCACCTTTTAAGGTCTAGCCCCAAGTGCCACCCTTGCATCTCTGCTCTGCTCCTCGACCCTCACTAGCAGACTGCCCCACCCATCCCTTCTGGAGCCCCCGGCACCCCCCACACACACACACGCACACGCACACGCACACGCACACCACTGTTCCAGTGCCTATTTCCTGATCATGGCCTGGAGGCAGGGACCAGTGCCTTTTCTTTCCGAATCTCCAGCCCCAACCAGGCCCTACCCGGGGCACTTGGATATTTACACCAAGATTCGAAACTAGAGCCAATGGGGGGCAAGTTACAAGGGAAGCTGACTTGGGCTCAGTTGGAGGAAGAACTTTCTAACAGTCAAAGCAGTTCAGGAATGGAATCAGCAACCTTGGTGGTGAGCTCCCATCACTGGATGTATGCAGGCAGAGGCCCAAACCGCCCTGATGTAGTGGCAGGCTTCCTGCGCTATGGGATGGAAGGAGGAAGGCTGGGTCCAGGCGACCTTAAAGGCAGCCTCTCCCAACCTCTGGCGTGTTGGCACCGCTCAGGTGGACCCAGGAGGACCCATGGTGCTCATCTCCCAGCTCCTGATGTCATATAAGTAGCTTGAAGTCAGGCATGGGGGGTTATTTACACCATGGAAATCGGCAAACACACACCAGGCCGGCCGCACACAAACACACACCAAGTCAGTTGTTAAACACTTGCCAGTGCATCACTGCACCCAACTCCAAGAGCTGTCACCCGAGGAGGCCCCCAAACTGGCCCCGGGTTTAACCACCGGAGGGGGCCCCCAACCTGGCCCCGGGTTTAACCACCGGAGGGGACCCCCAACCTGGCCCCGGGTTTAACCACCCAAGGGGGCCCCCAACCTGGCCTCAGGTTTAACCACCCGAGGGGGCCCCCAACCTGGCCTCGGGTTTAACGAAAGTCCCCATCAGCCATCTGGAAATGGACTCCTCTCCATCTCCCCCACCCCTAGCCTCGCCCAGTGGGTGGGAAGCGGGTCAGGACTCAGATGAAGTCTGTTCTGGGAGGCTGAGCTCCTGAGTGGCCGCCCCCGCTGCTGGTTTCAGATTCCATGTTTAATGTTCCTAAAACTTGCCCTGGTTCCTGCTCTACACCTCCCAGAGGCGCCCACATCTGCTTCTGATTTTGGAGCAGAAAGGTCGGCTGCTGGCCCCTCGTACCCCTGAGTATCTCTGGAATGTTTGATGCCTGGCCCCACCCCATGCCCCCCACCCACACACTCCCAGGGGCCCCAGAGCTGCTCCCAGCTCCAGTCAGGGCGGCCCTCCTTCCCTCCGTCTCACCGGAAGGACAGACCCCACACAAGGGTAGCACCTCTCCTCCCGGTGGCCTCCCTCCCACTGACAATCTTTTTAAAAAAAATATATTTGATTGATTTTTTTACAGAGAGGAAGGGAGAGGGATAGAGAGTTAGAAACATTGATGAGAGAGAAACATCGATTAGCTGCCTCCTGCACACCTCCTACTGGGGATGTGCCCGCAACCAAGGTACATGCCCTTGACTGGAATCGAACCTGGGACCTTTCAGTTTGCAGGCCGACGCTCTATCCACTGAGCCAAACCGGTTAGGGCCCACCGACAATCTTTACCCTCGTCCTCTGGTCCCGCAGAGCAGCAGTCCACCCCCCACCCTGGCTACTGTCCCATCACAGCTCCCTGGGGGCACATCTCCCCCTCGGGCTTTTTTTTTTTTTTAATTTTTTT
>NW_005359478.1:3145474-3152966 GCF_000412655.1 Myotis brandtii | reverse complement strand
TTTTATTGATTTTTTACAGAGAGGAAGGGAGAGAGATAGAGAGTTAGAAACATCGATGAGAGAGAAACATCGATCAGCTGCCTCCTGCACACCTCCTACTGGGGATGTGCCCGCAACCAAGGTACATGCCCTTGACCGGAATCGAACCTGGGACCTTTCAGTCCGCAGGCCGACGCTCTATCCACTGAGCCAAACCGGTTAGGGCCCACTGACAATCTTTACCCTCGCCCTCTGGTCCCGCAGAGCAGCAGTCCACCCCCCACCCTGGCTACTGTCTATCCATGAATGTGTGAGATCATGTGGTATTTTCCCTTGGGCTTTTGTGCTTCCTCCCCCCAGGCCTCAGGGCCCACTAACTCACTACAAGTAACTCACCAGGCCCCTACAGCACCCGGAACTCCGGTGAGCCCAGCAATGTGTTGTCTTGTCGGGTGGTCGGGCACCACGGCCTCAAGGCCAGAGAGTGTCCTGGGGGACCCTGGTGCTCAGGATATGGAGCCTGGAAACAGGAAGTGGAGACTAGACAGAATGTGCATTTGGGGGAGGGCAGCAGGGAGTGGGGTGGCTCCATCTTCCCACTGCCCTCCATGTGGGATGTGGGGGATCCCTCTTTCCAGTGGCTCACTCTGAGTGGGTGAGGGGACTCGACCTGTCCTCCGGGACCAGTAGGGTCCTTCAGATCCCATAGCCTGTCCCAGTGCACCACCCCCCTCCCAAACAGAGCTGGCTCCTTCCCCCAACGTCCCCAAGCTACTCCCTCTGCCCCTGCCCTGCTCTAGCCACCTTCCCCGGCCCAGTGCCCACCTCCAGGGCTCGCCCTGTCTGCTCCCAGCTGACCTCCCACTTCTCCCTCCAGTGCCCCTGAGCCCTCCACACATCACCCTGTCCACATTCCACTCTTGCTGAGCCCTCACGGTGGCCCTGGCATGGGGCCCCTGTCCTCAGGCTGGAACTCATCTGTCTGGATCCAGGACCTTCCCTGGGTAAGCCTCATCTCCAGCCACACCAGGACCCCAGGCTCCCCCTGGCTGGGATCTGTCTCCAGTTAGAGGCCCCAGTGAGGTGGGGAAACCTGCAGCAGGAAGGATAGAGGCAGGAGGAGGGGCCTTGCAGATTGGGCTCCTGGCCCACAGAAAGTCCTTCTTCCATTCACATCAGCCCCTCCCACCATGCCCTCCTCCCACCAACCCCTAGAGGAGAGGGTTCTCCAGGGGCTCTGAGAGGCCTGGAGGTGGGCAGGGAGCGTGAGCATAGCTGGGCTCGCATGGCCAGAGGCTCTGTTTGCCAAAGGGCCTCAGGGTAGGACAGGAGTGTATCAGCTACTTGGTAGTGGGGCTGGAAGCCAGAGTGCGGTCTGGGAGACCAGTGGGTAGTCAGCAGGGAGCGGGGAGATGGGATGGGGAGCCTGGAAGGGAGGAGAAGGGTTTGGCCGAACCTGCCTCAGCCCCTGAGGAGGGTGCCCAGGCCTGACCAGGAGCCCAGAGCCCCAGCCTGGCCTCCCAGGCTTATTCCCTTCGGAGCCTTTTTGTTCCTGAGGGACAAGGGCGCCTGAGGCCCTGGTCCATTCTCTCCCGGCCCCTCCAGTCCCAGCAGCACTGGGCCCATGTGATTACATGAGCCCCTCAAGGGGGTCAAATCAGACAACTACTGGCACCCCATCCCACCCCAGGGGCCCTCAATTCATTCACTGAGATGTGCCCCCAGGACCCCCCACTGCTCCTTCCCATGCCGAAGGCCCCTCCCCCCGCGTAATCCCCTTCCTCCACTGTGTCTCTGGTTTGAGGGACCCAGACCCCGTTCCCTCACAAGAATGATAATGTGAGCCCACACGTGGGCCACAGTGTTGAGCAAGGCAGGGTGCTGAGCGATTAACGGGGCTCATCTTATTTAAAGCTTATATATCAGCCCATCGCGGTAGGTATTATTACTCACTCTACAGACAAGGAACCACAGGCACAAGGAGGGCGAGTCACTTGCCCAAAGCCACACAGCCAGTAGCAGCAGAGCTGTGGTTCCAGTCTTTTCGGAGCCCAGGCAGGAATCCCAGGGGCTTTGTATCTCTTTGTTAAAAGCCTCCGTGGTGGAGAGCGGGAAGCCTGGCGGGCGAAGGGGACCGGGGCTGCAGCAAGGACAAGCCAGAGGCGTGGGAACGGGATGTGTTTACAGTCAAGAATGAGCTGACACGTCTCTCCTCCACCTCGAGATGCAAAGCAGCTGGGCTCCGGGCCAGGCCCCCAGGCCCCAGTCCTGTCTGAGCAGCCCCAGCTTCCCTGCCCTCTCTACCCCCAAACCCACACAGAGCCCAGCCCTGCTCATCCTGCCCTGCTCTTCTCCAAGCTCAGCCTGATTCTCTCCAGTGGGGAGCCCGCTGCCCTCATTGTGCCACAGCCCCTGCTAGGAGGAAGGGGGTGAGGCGAGGCCTCTGGGAGAGTTCCTAGCAGACAGAGGATCCCTTTCTATAGAGAGCAAACGGCGAGCTCGGGGCTGATGGAGTAGGCCAGCAAGAGGACCTTCCGCACCGTCCCTCCCCGCTTCTCTCCTCTGGGAAGTGGTGCAGCAAAGGATGCCCTCTGAGTTCTGCATCCCCTCCCATCCGGCTCAAGCCCGGGTATGAACCCCGTCTATAACATAAGGAGGAGAAGAGTACTTCCCTTGGTAGGGTTGCTGGGCAGACTGAAGTCTGAGTTAGTGCAGATAATGCGCTGAGAGCCCATATATAATGAGCTCCGTTAGCATCAGCTGTCTCAGCCCTGCACCCACCGCGTCCCCTGGCACTGTCATCCCCTTCGAGTGTTAATTCCGGGAAAAGCTGTGTGTTTTTCTGAAGAACCCCCAGCGTGATCAGGAATAGGAATAGGGCCCTAGATGCTGACAGGGAGAGAGGAACTGGGAGGGGGGGCCTGCCCTGATCCCCAGACCTAACCCCCAGAACCATGGGCCGACCACCAGATACTCCCTCAGGCCAAAGGCGGCTGACAAGCAGGTTGCCTAGATTCTGCTTCCCCAGCCCTCAGCCTGAAAACCACCTCCAACTCCTTGCGTGGTTCTGCTGGCCCCTTCTTCCTCTCTCTCTCTCTCTCTCTCTCTCTCTCTCTCTCTCTCTCAGTGTGTCCCCTCTCTCTCTCCCCCTCCCCATCTTGGAGTTTAAAGGTTCTAGTACTCATAAGCTGTCACAGGCGATGTGACCTCAGGCGGCAGTTGAGCCCTGTGAGCCTCCACTTCCTTGTCTGTAAAGTGGGAGAATAACCCTCCCATGTCCCAGGGCCCAGGGAGGGTTTCCTGCCTCCATCAGTTTCTCGGTCTCTCCTTCCTCTCCTGCACCAAGGCTGCCGTGTACAGTTGTGCAGTATGGTCCCTGCGCTAGGGAATCTGCCTTCAAGTGTGAGGCGGAAGCTGAACTCCAGCCACGGAGCCATGTGCCTTAGCTTGGGGCCCAGGCTGCCCTGCCTTGAATCTCCTGTCTTCCTGTCTCTCTCCCAGTCTCTGTGTCTGTTTCTCTGTGCCCTTTCCTAACTTATCTTTGCTATGGAGATAGGAACCCTCAGGCCGCTCCACTCAGTGAGATCCCAGGCTGAAGACTCCCCCTTCCTCCCACACAGGAATGCGCTCCGACCCAGCTCTACACGCCACTCAGTGCACACATACCCACGCTTGCACATGCAAGCTCAGAGCCCCTCCTATGTCCAGCCAAGCCAGGCCGCCGGCACACCAGGCATGTCTGCCGGATGGAGGGACAGGAAGCCTGCACGCTCATGTTCGTGCCAGAGGCGGGGCGGGAAGGGGGCAGGGGTGAGGGGCTGGCCTTATGCTCTCTGTGGCTCAGGAAACAGAAGCTAGAGGGTCCTCAGCCCGACCTGTTTACTCATCAGGAAATAGGGAAACTGCAGGGATCTGATTCACCAAACGCCTCCCCGCCTACTGGAAGCTGGCGCCAGCGCCGGTCCGCACCCTCGCCACCACCCGTAGGTGCTAGTGACTGTCACCCCCACTTCACGGTGAGACGTGGGTCTCGGGTAGGATGACTTGCCCAAGGACTGACTGGTTGTCGGAGGCGACTGCAGGACCAACATCCCCTTGGAAAACCAAAGCAGTGGGTGGAGAGTAACCCCTGGGGCGACACAGGCCAGGGAGCCACTCTTCCCAGTGGAAAACTCCCCTCTGGCCCACCGCCAATGGGTGCTCATCGCCACCCCCAGATACCCTCAGAGAGCGCCGCTCTGCTCTGGCCAGCGCCCCTCTTAACGCCCCCTGTGGCGGCCCCTACCACAGCAAAGGGCTCCACGGGGGGAGCCCCACCAGATGTCCAGCCTCAGGGCCTCTGCCCCTGGGCTCCCACCACCCTGCACAGCTGCTGCCCCACCTGCCTCTCACCACACCCCCGCCTCTGCCCAGGCCCCCTGAAATGCCCAGGTCCTGCCCATCCTTCAGGCCGGCCTCCCCCAGGAAGCCCCTTCAGTGACTCCAGACCTCCTCACCCATTCCTGCCTGCCCTCATCACCACAGCCCCCCACCCACCAGTCCCCCTGCCCAAAGGAGACCTGGCTGTTCTTCCCCCCCAATTCTTGCCTAAGGCCGGCTCCAAACTGGACATGGGTCAATACTTCCCGAGACCCCAGCCAAAGGCTTGGTACCAGTATCCCTCCTCTGGGGGCAGGCGGGCCTATCCCAGGCCCATCCAGAAGTTCACAGCCCCTGGAACACCTCAAGTCTGATGGACCCGTCAGGTGATGAGACCCCCCTTGCGATTGCTGGTTTGTGAGTCTGGGACCCCCCTCCTATCTAATTCCTCTCCTAGGCTCCATCAGTGCGTCGACGACTGCCCCCTGGATGTTCACTCCCAGCGCACAGTCATTATGCTTTTGCTACGGAAAGTCTTCCCCACAGGAGCTGTGAGGTGTCAGGGTCCTTCTCCACCATCCTCTCCACTGCATCCCCAGCACCACCAGCACCTACATGCATGCACCCAGGGTGCGGGCACCGGCCAGCCATCACCACACATCTCACTGGTTAGCCCCGAAATCCTTCCTTCTCCCGTAAGACTTGGTCTTCCTCGGTGGGGAATGGGAGCGAGGGAGAGGGGTTGGGAGGCTGTGGCTTCTCCCTGGCTCACCAGACAGCGGAGCTGGGCCCTCCTTTCAGGGCCCTCAGGACACAGCATTGGCAGGACGATGGAAGGTGGACTTTCAGAAAGAACTTCCTCTGTTGCAAAGTGAAAGGCAGCTCCAGACCTGACCCCTTGACCTCTAGCAGGAATTCCTCAGGGCTGGCCTCCAAGTTCCTATGGGATGAGTGCTCCTCAGTGTAGCACTGAGTCACCTGGGGAGGAGGAAGTGTCACCCCCAGCCCAGGGGCAATGTCCCCTCACTGTCCATCCACACCTCCTCCAAAACAGGGAAGAGGCTCCAGAGGCCACGACTTGGGGGGCGGGGGTAGGGGGCAGAGGCAGGAGAGGGGACCCAGGAGGCCTTAAGGCCCTCCCACATGCGGTTCCTCTCTGGAAACCTCTACCTTGCCACATGTGGGTGCGGCAATACCAATCACTATCCCTTGTTAAATGTATACTGTGGGCTAGATCCTTGCTTTTCATTCTCTCAGCAAGCCTAGAACGCAGGCGCTATTATGCCTTCCATTTCGTAGGTGAAGAAATATTCCAGGGAGGTTAGGAGTTTGCTCCAGGTGAGAACGCGGAGTCACTGGGCTTGGACCAGCCTGTGCAGCCCCTTTGAGGCCCTTCTCTCCCTGTGGCTTCTTTTTGGTCTTCGGACTCTCTGTCTCTCCTCTGTCTCCCCCTCCTTGTTCTTCCTCTTGGTCTCTGCTCTGTTTTTCTAAGTTGGCCTCCCCTCCACCCCCCACCCCCTCTGAGCCTTGTTGTTTCCGGGAGTCTCTAAGGCTCTTTCTCTATTTCCATATTTATGTCTCTCTATCTCTTTCTCTGTCCCTGCCTCCTCTTCCTTCTCCTGCTGGCTTCTTCCCAAAGCTCATGTGCCAAGAATGGAGCCAACACCCTCCTCCGCGTTAGAATGGGCCCCGGAACCCCTCAGTCTCCCAGGAGTCCTCTTTCTCAAGGCTTCCAAGGCTTCTGGAAGGAGCGGCTGGGGAGCACCTCAGTGCAGGCCCGGCCCCCTCCCCAGCAGCACGTGTTGATGTGGGGGGGCGGGGGGGCAGACAGAAGCCCAGTGACCTCTATCTCTATCCAGGTTTCCGATTGGTGGATGGGGCTGCCTGGAGCTTCCTCTTCTGGGAAAGTCTGATAGGGAATGGCGGGGGGGGGAGCAGTGGAGAAACTGATGCTAACCACCGGCTTCATTCCCAGTGCAAAGAGGAAGACAGAGAGGTGAGCCTGGCCCCCAAGCCAGCTGCCAGGTGGCAGAGAAGGTAGCCCCAACTGCAGCAGCAAGTATGATGGGGAGACTTGGGGAGACCTCAAAAGTGGGAGGGGCAGCAGCAGGGGACAGATGGCAGGAGACAGGAGAGCTGAGCCCACACCCTGGCTCACATGCGCGCATGCACACACAGGTCCTGTATCCTGGACTAGGGTAGGAGGGGGTTCAGAGAACAGCTCCCTGCCCCCCAGGCCCAGCTTAGGCCAGGGTCCAGAGCTGACCCCTTGCCCAATCTTGCCTGGAGCTGAGGTCTGGCTGATCCTGGGAACCTCAGGCCAGCACAAGCTGTTCCCATCCCCGGGGACTGGGAGCACAGGCCAGCCCCGGGGAGAGGCCACTCATAAAAGGCCAGGAGAGCAGAGAGTCTACTACTGGAGGCTGGAGGTGGGGGTGAGGGCTGGCCCTGCTGGCTCTCCTGGAGCCGGACCTGCCGCACACACCAGTCTTGCTGTTAGCACCACCTCAGATCATCCCCAGCCCACGGGGTCCTCTGAGGACCCAGGTGCCTGTGACCTCCGGTCGACTTCCTAAGTTCTCCAAACAGGCCAAGCCCGGAGCGCCAGAAACCTGCAACCTCGTCCCTCCCCTACAGCCTCCTCACACACTGATCATAATAAACACTGGCCAGGGGACATGCTTTTGCTCTTCCCAGCCAACAACTACTCCACGAGGAAGGCTGTGTATCTAGAAATGAGAAACTGAGGCACGGAGTTTAAGCCTCCTGACCAAGGTCCGACAGCTGGTACGGAGCAGAGTGGAGATTCCAACTTAGCAGCCTTGACTCCACTGCGGAGCTCTTAACGCTCCGCTCCCTTCAGCCAAGTAGAGGCCCCGGTACTTGTCCCTGCAGCCCGGGGAGGGGCAGGGGGAGGCTGCCCTGGACTCACCCGGCCGCAGCAGCCTCGTTTGCTGTCAGGTACCCGTCCCCTTGGGCCTCTACTACAACCCCCCATTCGCATCTCTTTCTCCCGCGTCCCCACTCCCCGCCCAGAGGGCTCAGACTCCAGTCCAGACGGGACCTCAGCGTGCGCTCGCCCTTCCCCGGGGCGGGGCGCGGTCACTCACCTGCCCGGGGTCCCCCCTGTGGGCCTGGGGTGGGGACCGCCAGG
>NW_005359478.1:3144972-3145371 GCF_000412655.1 Myotis brandtii | reverse complement strand
GAGGGGCGGGGGGCAGGAAGGAGGTGGGACTCGGGCCGCGCCGCGGCAGGAAGTTTTCACAAGGAAGCCGGGAGCCCAGAGAGCCCGGGAGGGGAAAAGCGGTGTTGGGGTGGGACTGAGAGGCCCAGCGGCACCCCCCCGGCAGCCGAACCGGACCGGACCGGAGCAGCAGACCGGGATGAGAACGGGAGAGCAGCCCCCGCCAGCTGGGCGGCCAGAGCTCCCGGCTGCACCTCTCGGACCTCAGCGTCCCAGTCTGCAGAATGGGCTTGCGGAGGAGAGTCAGTGAGACCGCACCGTGACTCGGTCAGGACCAGCAGGGAAGGCGGCGGGGGAAGGCTCTCCTCTCCGGTCGCCCCCAGACACCGCCTGGGCAGGTGCGATGCTGGAAAGCTCCTC
>NW_005359478.1:3141425-3144780 GCF_000412655.1 Myotis brandtii | reverse complement strand
GCGCGCCCGACGGACCTGGGCGGGCGAATGTGCTCGCTCCGCAGGTCGGCAACCTGCCCCCACCCGTCCTAGCGCACCTTTCCCTTCTCGGTCGCCATCTGAGGGGACACAGACAACTTTGTAACATTTGCCGTCATCATCAGCCCTGTAAGTGCATCGCTTCATTTCATCCTAAAAGCGAGACGGGACGGACCTGGGCGGGCGAATGTGCTCGCTCCGGAGGTCGGCAACCTGCCCCCACCCGTCCCTTCTCGGTCGCCATCTGAGGGGACAAAGGCAACTTTGTAACATTTGCCCTCATCATCAGCCCTGTAAGTGCACTGCTTCATTTCATCCTAAAAGCGAGACGGCTGCATTTACATGATGAGACCCGCGTCCCGAGTGGTTAGAACACCGGTAAGTGGCAGACGCAGAATTTGAAGCGAGGTCTGTGGTCAGTCTGATTACAGGGCAGACCGCTGCCTGCGACAGAAATGTCTGCAATCGTCCAGGAAGAGCAAGACAGGCACGTTCCTCCTTGGCGGCTTTTAAAGATCAACTTTATATTGTTGAGGTATAATAGATATATGATGGAAAAGTACCCACTTAAAGTGTACACTTCGGTAAGGGTTTTTTAGATTTTTTCTTATTGTGGTAAAATATGCAAAACATAAAATTTACCATTTTAAGCATTTTAAGTGTACAGTTCAGCGACATTAAGTGCATTCATAGTGTGCGACAACCATCATCACCATCCGTCTCCAGAGCTTTTTCATCATCCCAAATGGAAACTCTGTCCCTATTAAACAGTAACTCCCCATTCCTCCTCCCACAGCCCCCGTACTCTATGCTACTTTCTGTCTCTATGAATTTGACTCCTCGAAGTACCTAAAATGTGGAGTTATACAAATTTGTCCTTTTGTGTCTGGCTCATTTCACTTAGTTTGATGAGTTTGGGCAAATGTGTTCATCTGTGTAACCACCAGTCCAATAAAAATAATAATAATAATAAAAACAAGCCTGGCCAGCATGGCTCAGTGGGTGAGCATCAACCTATGAACCAGGAGGTCATGGTTTGATTCCCGGTCGGGGCACATGCCCGGGTTGCAGGTTCGATCCCAGGGGCGTGCAGGAGGCAGCTGATCAATGATTCTCTCTCATCACTGATGTTTCTATCTCCTTCTTCCTCTCTGATATCAATAAAAAATATTTTTTTAAAAACCACACTCCCTTCCCCCAAAAACTTCCTTCTGGCCCTCTGCAGATAACACTGCACCCCAACTCCATTCTCACCTCCCCAAACCAGCCCTATGAAATCTCTGATCTGCTTTTCATTACTGTAGATTTGTTTGTCCTAGAATTTACATAAATGGTTCATACAATATTTGCACATCTGTGCCTAGCTGGCTCCTTTCACTCACTGTACGGCTTTTCAGTAGTTTGTTGCTGCTATTGCTGAGTGACATTCCATTGTATGAATTTACCCCAGTTTGTTTTATCTTTACACCAGTTGGTGGGCACTGTTTTGTTTTGTTTTTCAATTTGAAGATACTATGAATAAAGTTACCATGAACATTTGTGTAAAAGCTTGTGTGGACATACGTGTTTCTTTATCTTAGTAGCTACTTAGGAGTGGGATTGCTGGGTTATAAAGGTTATAAATTCTTTATGTAGTCTGGTTTTAAGTCCTTTGTCAATAATATGTAGTGAGAGAGAGATTAAAAATGGCGGCAGAGTAAATGGAAGCTACAAGGACACTCTCCCAGGACCAAATTGTAAATACAACTAAAGTACAGAAAAGCCACCCTGAAAAATCCACTGAAGACTCGCTGGAGAGAACCCTGATAACCAAGGACGGAAAGTGGAGACCGCATAGAGGCTGGTGGGAAGTGCGGAGGCGCGAAAGGGCTGGCCAGGCTCCCACAGACAACAGCTGAAGGTCCGGAGGAATAGCTCAGCAGTAGAGGGTTCCCACGGAGAACTCTGGGGTCTAAACCCCAAGCTGGGCTCCCCAGCCCTGAAAACCAGAACTGATCAAGGAGCCCACAGAACATCTGGCTGTGAAAAGCAGCAGGGTTGCTGTATGACAGCGAGAGATGGCTGGAAATGCAGGCACCCTCTTAAAGGGTTCATGCACAAAATTTTATGTGCAGCCACTCATCTTGGGCTCCAGCAGAGGGAGGGCAGAGTGGACTGAAGCTGTGTGAGGAGAGACCAGGTTTGAAAACCAGAACTGATCAAGGAACCCACAGAACATCTGGCTGTGAAAAGCAGCAGGGTTGCTGTCTGACAGTGAGAGATGGCTGGAAATGCAGGCACCCTCTTAAAGGGTTCATGCACAAAATTTTATGTGCAGCAACTCATCTTGGGCTCCAGCAGAGGGAGGACAGAGTGGACTGAAGCTGTGTGAGAAGAGTCCAGGTTTGGGGCCCTGGGGTTGGAGCTCAGAGAGCAGGCATCCCAGTTTCCTGTGCTGAGCCATTCCCTCATGCTGCGGAGAACATCTTTCTCTGAGGACCTTTGCTATCCAGGTGGCTTTTGCCTGGGGAGAAGGCAGTTGCCCCACCCTGTTGGAAGACCTCTTGCCCCATCCTGTGGTCTATAGCCTCAAGCAAGTTAAGACTGAGAATAACAATCAGACTGCAGGCAGAGGCGGATCTCTGGAGGCTTTGAGTCTTGGACTGGTCTTCTTCTGGGCCTGGGTTAGGAAAAGCAGAAGCATACCTTGAGGCACATCTTAGTCTTTTCCAAAGACACAAAGCTCCTACAGAGAGAGCCATAAGCTATCAGTTGTTGATAGCTCCAAACAGGGTATGCAGGGCCAGTCACAGACAGTGTCCGACACTGTCCTGCACTAGAGATTGGGAGGCATAGCAGATCTATATAATACATAAACCCAAACCCAAACAGGCAGCCAAAATGGGAGACAAAAAAAACAATCCCCAAAAGAAATAACAAGGTAATTCTCCAGAAGAAGAGCTAAATGAAGTGGAGATAAGAAACTTACCATAGAGTTCAGAATAATGATGGCAAAGATGCTCAACAGCTTGAGAAAAGACATAGTAACTATGAAGAATTACATAGCACTAATAAAGAATATATTACAGGGATTCAACAGAAGGTTGAGAGTAGAGGATTCTGAGACTCAATAAACAACTTGAAATATGAGGAAGCAAAAACAAAAACAAAACAAAAACACCCAAGAAGATCAAAAAAAAAGAAAAAAGAATCCAAAAATATGAAGATAGTGTAAGGAGCCTCTGGGACAACTTCTGGGGGAGGGGGTGCCAGAAGGAAAAGAGAGAGAGCAAGATATTGAAAATCTATTTGAAGAAATAATGACAGAAAACTTCCCCTACCTGGTGAAAGAAATAGA
>NW_005359478.1:3128690-3140593 GCF_000412655.1 Myotis brandtii | reverse complement strand
TAATACTCTCAACAATAAAGATTTTAAAAAATAATATGTACTGAGAATATTTTCTATATGAGAGATAAGCAAGTGTTGTTTAATTTCTTGTTGGAGAGGTGGAAGGTTTTTTTTGGAGGCGGGGTGGCGGATTGGATGGTGTTGGCCACTTTGGGGAAGGAAGGAAAGGAAAAGGTGAGGTTAGCTGTTGTGCCACCAACAGTCTCCAGCAGGGGGCAGCAGAAACCAGCGCATAGCTCCAGGGTCCGGAGGCCAAAAACCATAGAGTTGCAGCATGTCAAAAGCCAGAGGGACCTTGAAAGTCGTGATCCATCACCTTCAAGGGGCAAATGGGAAGACTGAGGATCAGAGAAGAGGAACTTGAGCTCCTCCCTGCCTTCACCTGGCTCACTTGTTCTCATCCCTTCACATTCAGCTCAACTGCCCTTTCTCTGGGAGTGTTTCCAGCCTCTGCCTCTCCCTCCCCACCCCACCTGCATATGAAAGCCTCACTTGCCTCTCTCCCTATACTCTGAGTTCTTCAAAGACTGGGGCCAGGTTGAAGTCATCTTTGCAATCCCAGGGCCTGGCACAAAGTGAGTGCCCCATGGACATTATAGGGTATGGATGCCACTCTGTGCAATGCTCCTCCAGCAGTCTGGACCCCAACATGCTCCGGGGTCCATCCTATAGCTAGAAGGACCGAGGGAAGTACCAGGGGGCCCAAGGTCCTCATTCATCCTTTTGTTCAACAAGTATTCACTTTGTATTTACCTGATGTCCAGGATACAGAGAAAATGAGTTGATGATGTTAATGGCAACTACTAACTTTTTTTAAAAAAAAAGTTTTTATTGATTTTTAGAGAGAGAGGAAGGGAGAGGGATAGAAAGATAGAAACAGCAACGAGAGAGAAACATCATCAATCGGCTGCCTCCCGCACGCCCTCTGCTGGGGATCAAGCCTGTAACCTGGGCATGTGCCCTGACTGGAGATCAAACCAGTGACCTCTTGGTTCATGGATTGAAGCTCAACCACTGAGCCACACTGGCCAGGCTAACTTAACTCTTTTAAGATGTCTATATCTAATGACTTATTTAGGGAAGAAATAAAGGTTTCCTTCTTCAAAGAGCTCACATGCTAGTGGGGAAAAGATCTATTATTCATTCATTGAATAGATTTGTTGAGCACCTACTATGTGCAGGCATTGGGGCTATCGCTATGAGTGAAATAGACAAAAATATCTTTCCAAATATGGGAAGTAAAATATAAAGCTTACATTCTAGGGGTGGTGCTAGTGGAGAGATGATAAATAAACTAAATTAGTGTGATCGTGACACCTTGGATGATGGTAAGTCTGATCATGAAAAATACAGAAAAACAAAACACAGGAAGAGGATAGGGAGTGCTGGGGGTGCAGTGTGGAAAGTGGTCAAGGGAAGCCTTGCTGAAAAGGTCACCTCCAGGTGAAGACCTAAAGGAGGTGAAGGGGGGCCACACAGGTGTTGGGGGGAAGAGCAAGTACAAAGCCCTGCGGCCAGAGCATGTGCCATGTTCCAAGACCTGTTAGGGGACTGGAAGCTGTGAGTGAGGAGAACATGGTAAGAGATGTTGAGGACAGAGGTGTGATGGGGGTCAGATCCTGCAGGACCTTGTCAGCTGTGGCCGGATATAGAGTCTGTGCTGCCTCAGAGGGGAAGCCACTAGAGCAGCGGTTCTCAACCTGTGGGTCGCGACCCCTTTGGCGGCAGAATGACCCTTTCACAGGGGTCGCCTAAGACCATCCTGCATATCAGATATTTACATTACGATTCATCACAGTAGCAACATGACAGTTATGAAGTAGCAACGAAAATAATTTTATGGTTGGGTCACAACATGAGGAACTGTATTTAAAGGGCCAGAAGGTTGAGAACCGCTGCACTAGAGGATTTTGAACAAAGGAGGGACGTGATGCCACTCAGGTTTTACAAGAATTACCGCTGTGTTGAGAATGGGTTGTAGGGAGCATGGTGGCGGCAGAAAGACTGAGCATGGCCACTGCACGGATCCAGGTGAGCAGTGATGATGGCTTGGACCAGCAGGGGTGCCGAGGAGTGTGTGGGCTCAGAACACAGTGGGGTGCCCACAGAGGGGAGCTAGGGGGCAAGGTGTGGGTGTCTCTTTCCTCTAGCATGGGAGGGGGTTGCTGACAAGTCCTAGAGCAGTGATGGTGAACCTTTGGAGCTCGGCGTGTCAGCATTTTGAAAAACCCTAACTTAACTCTGGTGCCGTGTCACATATAGAAATTTTTTGATATTTGCAACCATAGTAAAACAAAGATTTATATTTTTGATATTTATTTTATATATTTAAATGCCATTTAACAAAGAAAAATCAACCAAAAAAATGAGTTCGCGTGTCACCTCTGACACACGTATCATAGGTTCGCCATCACTGACCTAGAGGCAGCTGCCTTGAAGGAATTGGAGGGGGCTGGAGTGGGCTCCCTGATCCCACTTGGAAAGAGTGGCTGAAAGTTGAGCATGAGGCTGGTCTCTCTCCTGAATATACAATTCACCTCACACCCCACCTGTCTCAGCTGCAGTCCCACTAGATGCGCTCACCAGGACATGGCAGATGGAGGGTGGCTGCCCTGGTGAGAGCTGAAAGGAACAGCAGGTCCTCTCAGGAAAGCCTGAAAGGATAGAGCAGCGGTTCTCAACCTGTGGGTCGCGACCCCTTTGGCGGTCGAACGACCCTTTCACAGGGGTCGCCTAAGACCATCCTGCATATCAGATATTTACATGACGATTCATCACAGTAGCAACATCACAGTTATGAAGTAGCAACGAAAATAATTTTATGGTTGGGTCACAACATGAGGAACTGTATTTAAAGGGCCAGAAGGTTGAGAACCACTGGGATAGAGATCCCTGCTGCCACCCCTGCCTCTCCAGCCAGGCCTGGCATAAACGCTTGGCAATGACGCCAATGGTCAGAATGACCCACTCCCTAACTCTCCTGGGTCTTAAGTGCGTGTTGGGGGGGGGCTAAAACACAAGCTATAACCCCAGTTGCCCACCTTCCGCCTGGCCTCCCCTCCCTATTTCAAGCTCTCAGTCCCTGCCCCTAGTGGTCCCTGGCCTGGATCTGCCCACAGGCCCCCATCCCCTCCTCTCCCCCTCCCAGCCCCGCCTACAGCCTGCCCACCAGTCTTCCTGGCACTCAAGCTCCCATCCCTCACCCCCTCCACTCTAGCTGTAATCACAGCTCAGCCCATACCCCCCTCCTGTGAATAATTGGGGCTGATTTAGGGGCTATCAGGGGAAGGGGAGGCTAATGGAGTTCGTGGGGGGCGCCCTGGTGATGAGGGGAAGGTTGAGAGGCAATTAGCAGGGCTGACAGCCTTGGGAATCACCTAATGCGTCCCCCCTTCCCCTGCCCACAATAAGGACTGAGGAAGGGTGAGGGGGCTGCCCCACTCCCACAGCCAGGGTGGACTTGGACTTGGGGAGGGATCCTGGCCCGCCCTCAGCAGGAGGCTGGAAGGCAGATAGCAGGAGGGACTTCCAGAAAAACAAAGGCAAGGGGTGGGGTGCTGGGGCCTGTGGGGAGGGAGGGGACTGGATACATCAGGAGTCCTGGTTCCCCATAGCCCCCGCCACACACACACACACACACACACACACACACACACGCACACACAGTGCCCCAGCTGAATCCTATCCCTCACTAGGGACCAGCTCCTCATTAATACCAACATTAGCCCTGAACACACTCCCCTCCTGGCCTCCCTGTCATTAATTACCTCTCCTCCAGCCGCAGAGGGAAAGCCAGCTCCTCTAGGGCAGAAGGCACTGGGCCTGAGCCCCTGCCCAAGAAGCCACTCCTGCCCCCTCCTCCCAACTTCCGAAGGAAAAGAGAGGAAGAAAGGAATCCAGCGGAAGGGAGGAAGGGAGGGAGGGAAGGAGGGGCGGTCATGTCCTTCTGTCCCTAGCACCCCCATACCTCCCTCTCTGAGGTGCTCACCCCCGTGGAGACTTTCTGCAGCCCAAGCTCCATCCCCAGCTCCATCCGGGAAGCGGTCAGCCCGGAGCTGGAGAACCTCTGGCTGGGAAGGGGCCAGGTCCCTGCTCCCGCTCCTGCCTACAGCCCTTCTGACTGCAGCTTGGGAATGGGGATCTGCACAGACGTGTGCAGAGAGCCAAGTTTGCACAAACCTTCACACAGGACTGTCGCCTGCAAACACAAAACCAGACGCTCTGGGGCCAGTCACCCTGGGGGTGAGAAGGGGACATGCTCCCCCGTGAGGTGCCACCACCGCCACGTGCTGAGATGGCTGCCTGGAGAGGCACGGGCGAGGCGGCACAGAGCATCCAAGAGTCTGTGGAGGCCGCCTCCGTGGGGGAGGTTGGGGGTCACTTGCATATACATGAGCCTCGGGAGGAGGGATCCCTGCCTTCTCCCCGCTTGTGCTGCCATTTTGAATCTCTCTAGCATCCTCTGTCTCTCTGTCTCTGTCTCTCTCTCATGCACACGCACATGAGTGTTCATCTATTAAAGCAAAGTGTAGTGAAATGACACCAAGCCACGCCCCCCCCCCCCCCCCCCCCCCCAGTGTGTGCGCCTTGCCCAGGATAACAAACCCAGCTCCCCACTCCATCCCTCTGCCTTTCCGGAGCCCTTGCCTCCCACACGTGTCTGTCTCCCTCTGTCCTCCTTTGAGAAGACCCAGCAGCCCTGCTCCCACCCACTACAGGGGCCATAGGTTCCAGGAGGTTCTCCTGAGCCCCTCCCATCACCCCCGTGAGCCCCGTTATAAGACCAAGCGAGCCTGGAGACCCCACAATCGATACTCCTCAAAGATAAAGACGCTAATAACTCTATCCCTTCTTGTCCGCTAACTCTCACCTACATTAGCTCTGACCACAGGCCCAGGCAGCTGGGACCTGCAGTGGTGGGGGGCGGGGAGAGGGGGCTGGAGCTGACTAACCCCTTCAGATCCAGGTAGGAAGCTGGAGGGCAGATGGCAGGAAGGACTTCCTGACACTCAGGAATGGGAGGCCACGGGGATGAGGGAGAGAAGCCTCGGAAGATGTTTCCCACTCCTGGGTGGGACGCATCGGAGACCTGAGAGTCTGAGGATTTGTGACCTGGGAAGCACCTATGAGGGTACCAAATCCGTGTCTAATCCATGAGGGCTCCCCGGAGGAGGTGAGCTGGGAGGCAAGTTCCCACTGGGAAAAATCAGGGAGTCAGGGGACTGGAATTGATGGAGGGGGGGGACCAGAGGGGGCGCTCTGGCCCTGCCCTCCCAGCAGTACCTGGGTTCTTCCTCCCACAGGGTCTGTTGGGGCAGCCCAGGGACCTGCAGCCCCTCCTCACCTCACACTCCCCACCAGGCAAGTCCTCTCTGGAGCAGCTGCAGCTGGAGGGGGTGGTTGGAATCAGGGGGCACGAGCTTCTCTTTTGGGAGCCCTATCCCCCCAAAATATACCCCTGCCCGCCTGTCCTGCCTCTTCTCCAAAGACCAGGGCTGGGGCCTGGACTGGGAGTAGGACAGAGAAGAAGAGAAGGAAAATGGAGGAGGAGTGGGAAGGAGTGCAGGCCAGGCCCCGTTGGAAAAGCTTTACACAGACTTGTTTAAACCTCATAACCCGACGAGGTTAGTGCTATTCTCGCCCCCAGTTTGTAGAGGACACTAAGGCACAGAAAGGCTGAGTAACTTGCTTGACATCACACAGCTGGTAAGTGCAGAACCAGGCACTCTGACTCCAAAGTCCAGAGGCTTCACCTCCAGGGAAGCCAGGCCAGGAACTAGTGGGAGGCACCCCATTTAGCGGGAGGTGGGCTCAGAGTATTGCCCTGGGCTCTGCCCTTCTGCACCTGCGCTCTCTCCCTTTTGCCCCGTGCCCTCTGCATGCACAGTCTGTTCCTCTGCGCTGCTCTGGGCCCCTCGGAAGGCTCCGCCTGCAGCTCTGGCCCTGTCTGTCTCTGTCCTTCCTGGCTCCAGACCTCTCTCCTCCCCAGTGCCCCAGAGCCAACACTGCTCAAACTTTTCCATCTTAGCAGGACAGGCTGTCAGAGCTGGGGTGGAGGTGGGGGACAGAGAGAGACAGTCTGGGAGGGGACTGATGCTCCAAGTAATGGAGTCACCTCATTCCCAGGAGCGGGCCGTGGGGGAGCTGCCTGGTGGGTCCTCCTGGCAGTCGCTGAAAGTCAGGATTCCTGAGTCCTGGCTCCTCCCGGACTCACTTCCTCCCCACCAGCAGCCTGTTCAAGGCCACTTCACTTTAGGAATTTGGCCAGAGGGGCTCTCTCCAGCTGGTAGTTAGAGCGCCCAGGGCCCTTTGTACCTTGGGGGTCCCAGGGGGCTCAGGACCTTCTCTACCCAGGCTGCCCAGCGCTTTGCCCACTGTTTCTGGAAACCAGAGCAGAAGCTCTGCCCTCCTGTCGGGATCCAGCCCTGAGGGAGCAGGACAGGAAGGAAGCCAGGCTGCCTAGGAAGGACTGTCGTCCTCTGGGGCAGGAGAGGGGGCAGGATGGGGAGCCCCTGGCTTCTTTAGGGAAACTCCCCATGTGGGGGGCTGGGGAGCCCCTGTCTTCTTTAGAGAAACTCCCCATGTGGGGGGCTGGGGAGCCCCTGGCTTCTTTAGGGAAACTGTCCCCATGTGGGGGGCTGGGGAGCCCCTGGCTTCTTTAGGGAAACTGTCCCCATGTGGGGGGCTGGGGAGCCCCTGGATTCTTTAGAGAAACTCCCCATGTGGGGGGCTGGGGAGCCCCTGGCTTCTTTAGGAAAACTGTCCCCATGTGGGGGCTGGGGAGCCCTTGGCTTCTTTAGGGAAACTGTCCTCATGTGGGGGCTGGGGAGCCCTTGGCTTCTTAGAGAAACTGTCCCCATGTGGGGGGCTGGGGAGCCCCTGGCTTCTGCACCACTGAGTCCTTCTCTTCAGAGTTGGTATGGAGGAGCTGGCAGGAGCTTCCTTAGAGAATGGGGGCTGGGGAGCCCTTGGCTTCTTTAGGGAAACTGTCCCCATGTGGGGGCTGGGGAGCCCCTGGCTTCTGCACCACTGGGTCCTTCTCTTCAGAGTCGGTATGGGGGAGCTGGCAGGAGCTTCCTTAGAGAGAGGCATTCTGAGTTCTGTCCTGGATGCTGGGTGCCCTGGCAGTGCCCACCACCCTTTCTGAGCCTCTGCCTTCCCTCCAGGACAGCATTTCTGAGAGGAAGAGCTGGATGTGGGGGGCGGGGGGGGGTGGGATTCCAGGTCCAGAGGACCCAGGTGTCTGATTCCCACAGCCTCAGGTCCCTGTCCCAGCTCCCCCTGGGTCCTCAGGGTCCCATTCCATTGATCCATCTCCGCTGGTGCTCAGCTCCTGGTGTGTGTGTGGGGGGGGGGGTGCAGAGAATGGACTTGGCACAGCCAGGAGGTAACTAACAGGGAGGGGGCGTGCATCACAATAGGGTGTGGGGGCGGGGGGGTGCCAACCCCCCAGCTCTGAGTGAGGGGGGAGGGCTGTGTGTGTGTGCCTGGCTGTGTGGGCTTGGCCCGTGTCTGTGGCTATGCTCTGCATGTCCATCAGTGAAGCTGGTAATGTGGGTGCTAGCCCCCCTCCTCACCACCCAGGACAAGGCTCTGGGCCCAGATGGCCTGAAGGGGGCGGAGTGACCGGCTTCAGCTCCTGTTCCCAGATAGATAACAGCTGTCCAGCCCCTTCCCCGGGCTCTCCCGGAGTGAACCCCTCACCTCACCTGCCCAGCTTTTCCAGCAAGACCTCCAGCTGTGATTTTAAGTCTCTGAGGCTCTGGACCTTGGAAATGCTACACGTGCCCTGGCAGGTCCCTTCTGCTACCTGCCCTCCATCCCCTCTGCTTCAGTCCTGTTCAACGTCGGCTGAAACTCAGAGCCCTGAGCCTAACACAGAGTCTCCAAGGCTGGGAGCCGCCCCCGCACCCCCCCACACACACACACCGCACCTCCCAGCCCTGAAGAGAGGCTCAAGGGGCAGAAGAGGCAGGGAGGGTGGGAGTGCCCTGGTGAGAGAAAGTGCTGGGGGAGTCCATGCTGTTCTCCAGGACACTCTGATTCCGCTGCTGTCCACTCATCTGTCTCTGTCCCTCCTCTGTCCACCCACGTGTGTATGTCTGTCTCCGCTCTGTTTGCTGTCTCTCTATGCAGTCTCCACGTGCCTCCACACCTGTAGGTCCTGTCCCCATCTGCCTGCACTGTCTCTCTGTCCCTAGGCTCACCTGTCAGATCTATTCCCCCCTGTTTTTCCCTTCAGGTTCCCACCCCTTCTCCTCCCAATGACTCCATCTGCTTGAAGCCTCCCTCACTGGGGTAGTGCAGCACCAGCCCACCCACCCCAGGGCAGGAGAGGAGGCCTGCGAACTTGCCCTCAGCGGCCAGGCCTCCCATCAATCAGCCTGCAGCCCTGGTCAGACCTCCATTAGCACTAACCAGCCTGGACAAGAGGCAGACACCATTGGGCTAGGCCTAGGGGTGATAAGACCCAGATTGAATCACCGTGTAGGGAGAGCTGTGCACCCAGGGACATGAGGCAGCCATGCCATTAGCCCCGAGGAGCTGTGGGGAACGTGGGTTATTGCAGGAGCTGGGCAGGTGATTGAAAGTGATGGGGCTGGGGGGCGGGGGGAGATTGCGCCTCCCTGGCTCTGGAGTGAGGGAGATGGGGGCAGGGCCCAGGCCTGGGGATGAGGGGCCTTGCGCACCCTCCATGCTGACAGGAGCCTCAGGCCACTCCGTAAGGGCAGTAGTGTTCCAAGGGGGAGAGGGGAAAGGAGACCCCCTTGGGCAGAAGGAGACAGGAGATGGCTTTGTCCAGTCCCCGGCCTCCAGATGCTGATCTTTTTTTTAAACTGATTTTTAGAAAGTGGAAGGGAGGGGGAGAGACAGAGAGAGAAACATCAATGTGAGAGAGACACATGGATTGGATCGAGCCCGCAACTGAGTCACATGCCCTTGACCGGAATGGAACCTGAGACCCTTCTGTCCTGGGGCCAGCGCTCTAACCACTGAGCAACCGGCTAGGGCCCAGATGCTGATCTTAAAGCTTTTATTGCCAAGAAGAGTGAAGGAGGGGAAGCAACAAGGGGTTCTGCCTCCCTCACCATTCCTTCATCCTGCTCCTTCCCTGTCCCTGCCATATGTGTACACACACACACACACATATTCTCTCTTCCTCTCTCTCTCTCTCTCTCTCTCTCTCTCTCATCCGTTGATTCTGCTGTGTGTTTGCTCTGTTCTGAGCAAGGAAGACTCACCCCACCAACGTTTCCATCCTGTCCACCATGACAGCTAACTTCCACCCCTCCCACTGTAGCGCCCGCCCCCTGAACGTGAACTACAGAGACAGGCAATTAGGGTCTGAAGGCCTGACAAGCTTCACCTGAGGCCTCCTCACCACCAGGTACACAAGGTGACCAGGACTGGGAGGCAAACCACAGTCACAGGTGGAGTAACAGCTCCTTGGAGTAGGGGTCGGTGCTGAGGTGAACCAGAGAGGGGGAGGATCCCAGAGAGTCGCCCCCTACCTGAGTCCCGTACCCCACTCCCGGAACGACGTCATCCCAAGAATTGGCAAGAGACACAGCCAAGGGATAATAAATATAATTGCTGTGACAGAAGTCTACCTAGAGAAGGGGGCACATCCCACCCTCCCAGACCCCACCTGGCCCCTCCCGCATGCTGAGGGAGAGTTAGATGCGTTGAGATCACCCTGGGGCTGCTGGGAATCGGGCTGCTGAGGGCGGGTGCCAGTATTCTGGCTTCTCAGCCCCAGACCCTGGCCAGCCTTCTAGCCCAGGACGTCCAGGTAGACGGGAGGCGCCTGGACCAGGGCTTGCAGCCTGGCGTGCACGTCTTTGATGCTGTGGCGTTGCTGGGGCTCCCGCTGCCAGCAGCCCTGCATGATGGCATAGACCTCCGGCGGGCAGGCCCGTGGCCGCTCCAGCTCCCGTCCCTGAGTGATGCACTCAATCGCCTGGGGCCACCGGAAGGAGAGAGAAGAGGGCACACTGGGCTGGGGCCGGAGAGGGAGGCCAGCCCCAGTACTACCCGCCTCCCTGAGGCTGCAAGGCAGGCCCCACAACACATCTGGGCCTCTTGGCTACTCATAATCTAAAAGGATGCAGCGAACCCCAAGATTCTGTCCCACTCTGGCACAGCAGTGGGGAGGACTAAGGCTAGACAGGCTCTGGGAAGGTGGGGCGGGGGAGGATTGCTCCCCAAAGGGCCAGAATCCTCTGCTCCGAAGACTTGCCGGGTGGGCCGAGGAAGGGGAGGGGTCCGGGCATCTGCCAACACCATCAGCCCAGGGTTGAGGGCTGGAGGGAGGAAGGCAGGGCCCCCCGCACCTCTGGGCTCCAGAGGCAAAAAGAAATCAGAGCAGGATTGCAGGTTTAGGCCTTGAAAAATGGCTGCTTGCGTTTGAAGGTAGAAGGCAACCCCACGCCTTCTCTCTTCTGTGGGTATCATTCTGTGGGGCCCTAGCTCCTCGGAAAAGGAACTGCAGCAGGGAAGATCAGAGTTAGACTCCAGGAAGGACTGCTAGAGCTGCTAAGGGATCTGACGAAGAGGCGGTGGCAGAGAGCTGGTTGAAGGGGCCTGCAGCCTCTGCCCTCCCCGCCTTCCCTCCCACCCCATTAGAGGACTTGGGTTATAGGCGGCACTAATTCCATTCCTTCTCTCAGTGCTTGAGAAAATTAAAATCTATAACCCTCTCCCCCACCCCACCAGCCTCCAGGGAACAGACTGCATTAGGAGAAGAAATGGAAACTGACAGCTGTGAGCCAAGGAGGGGGCGGGGGAGCGGCTCTGGAAGACAGAACACCTGGGGCCTGCTCTGCTGTGTCCAGCCCTGAGGGGGAGGAGGCAGGACAGTCCTTCCTACAGTCTGACCTGCAGCCATCCTGCTGCAGTCAGTGCCAGGCCCTCGTGTGCTGCGCTCTTCCCGTGCCTCTCCCTTCCACCTGATAATGCCTAGCAGGTCTGTAAAATGCAGCGTGGGGTGGGGGCCTGGGGGCCATTTGTAGAGTGCGCTCAGGTTCCCCAGGAGCCAGTAAGTGGAGGCCAAAACAGGAGGCGGAAGAATGCAAGGGAAGGACAGGGTCGGGCGGAGGGAGCACAGTGTGGGCGGTGGGCTGGCCGTGGGATGAGGGGCAGAAGGGGACGGAGTTCTAGCAGAGACCCAGGGGCGGGGCGGGGAGGGGCCGGCGGGGGGCCCCCCCGAGGAGGGGCTGACCTCGTTGTTGGAGAGCTGGTACCAGGGCTGCTTGCCGTAGGTGAAGATCTCCCAGAGCAGCACGCCGAAGCTCCACACGTCGCTCTCGGTGGTGAACTTGCGGTAGAGGATGTCTCCCGCCTCCACCCGCCCCCGGGCCGGTCATTAAAAATGCAAGGAAGCGGCTCTCCCGCCCGGGGCCAGAGGGAAAAACAGGTGATGCCTTTCCGTCCTACCACCAATGACTCCACCTGCTTTACGCCTCCCGCACTGGGTAGTGCAGCGCCAGCCCACCCACCCGGGGCAGGAGAGGAGGGCCTGTGAACTACCCCTCCCCCCCTCCCCCCACCTTCAGCTCAGGAGCTAAGAGTGGGGTTTCAGCCTGAGAGTCTCAGACCCCAGCGCCCGGGCCGAGGAAGAGGAGGGCGTGCCTGCAGGGGCGGGCTCTGGGCGGGGACTGGGCACCCAGGAGTCTATGGTTCGGTGCTGGGGCGGGCCTGGGACCGAAAATCCTTACGCGGTAGTAGTCGGTGCTGTAGATGTCCCTGCTCATGCCGAAGTCGCCGATCTTAACCACCAGACCCTGACCCACCAAGCAGTTGCGCGTGGCCAGGTCCCGGTGCACGAAGTGCAGCCCCGCCAGGTACACCATCCCCGCAGCGACCTGGCTGGCCACCGCCAGCAGCTGTCCCAGGCCCAGGGG
>NW_005359478.1:3113600-3128617 GCF_000412655.1 Myotis brandtii | reverse complement strand
CAGAGGGAGGGAGGCGTGGGCTGGGAGGAGAGAATCCCCAGGGGACCAAAGCCCGAGGAAGGGGGGTCTGGGGAGCTGGGGGGAGTGGGAGGGGACTCGGGGCTGGGAAAGGAGGGAGAACAGGAGAGGCAGCTGTCTGAGGGACAGGGGAGCGCAGGTGTGCCCACTGGTGCTGACATCTCCGCCAGCTCTGCGCCTGGGAGCCCTCCAGGATTCCTGTCCCTCTCACCTTTGCCCTCAATATCCAGCCATTCCTGTGGGGTCTTCTTCCTTCCGAAGGTTTCCAGGATGCCCCCCCCAAGGGCACCCCTCCAGGGAAGTCCCTGGCCACTCATTCTATTCCCCAATATTCCTTCTTCTGAACCTTTGCCTGAGCTGATGGCTTTGACAATACTACCCTTTCCTACTGGCCAGCTTTCTCCTTATCCATTAATTTCTTCATTTATTCCAGATATTTGTTAAATGCACCTGAGCTACAATGGAGAGTAGGATGGAATGTGAGGGGCACCTGATCAGCACTCAGGGTAGGAATGGAGGAAGTCAAGGAAGGCTTCCTGGAGGTAGAGTCATCTGAACTGAGACTCCAGCCCTGAGGAGCAGAGGTGGGTAAGCCAGGAGAAGGGGTCAGGGATGGAGTGGATGAAGTGGCTGGGAGGGCAGTCCAGGGTGCCAGGCAGAGGCAACTGTAAGTACAAAGGCCCAGAGGCAAGAAGGAGCAAATGGCCCCTCCTAGGGGAAGTCTTCCAGACTCGTTAGGAGCTTCCCTGATGCTCCACCCAACTTTGAGGGCTGCTTCTCCCACAGCCTGGGCGCCAGCCGGTGGCCTGCATCCCTGGAAATGAGCACTGAGCCCACACCGTGTCTTGTGAGCAAGGGCCAGGGCTCCTCTCCGGCTCCTCTCACCTCTTCCTCTTAGCTAGTCCCTCTCCACTCTCAACCTCAGGTCTGGCGACGCCTCCCTCCGGCCCCACACCCTCAGTGGCTCCTCCCCACCCACAAGGGAAGCTCAGACTCCGGGTCTCTCCCAGCCGACGTCTGCCGCCCGATTGCATGGACGACCCATCACTCCCTCCCAAGGGACTGTTTGGGGACCAAAGCACGACCGTCACCTAACAATCACACCGAGCTTCCTCCTCCAGAATGACAGTCCCCGGGGTGGGGAGCCTGGTCCGAGAAGAAAGCTACTTGACAACGAAGGCTCAGCTAATGAGTCACAGCTGATTCCAAACCCTGGCCTCTCCCTGCCTCCCACTGCCCGCTCCCACAGGGCTCATCTCATCAGAACAGGTGACCATCACAGTCAGGGGTTAAAAGCAGGGCTCTGCCCGGGGTCATCTCTCTCCTGGGCCATTTACTACCGAGGTGCCCTTGAACCTCTCTCAGCCTCATCTGTGACATGGGCACAATTCTTGAAGTTATTCAATTGTCAGCACAAATTAGTACCCATATCCAGAGTTGTTCTGGCCAAAGCCAAAGAAATGAATTTGTAATAACTTTCTTCAAGCATAAATGGCCATATGTGCTTGGAGACTATGAAAAATAAATATCTATTTACATTATTACACAGATATATATGTACAAGCACGTATAGCCTCATTAGGAATGGATTGTAAAGTACAGGACACGGTGCCTGATGAGTGTTGCCGTGTCGTAGAGGTTATCTCAGCTGCCACCTCTTCCAGGCGTGGCCGCTGTGGGCCACACACAAATGCACGCTCTCTGCCAAGCTCACCCCCCGAAGTGTTAGCGCATGTCTTCTGCCAGGGCCGCCTCCCTGGCTACTCTCTCCTTTGCATGGACCGTCCCCATATTCACACATCTGCCTCCTTAAGGTCAGGAGTCATGTCTTCCTGCTTCCTCTTAGTGTCCCCGCTCAGGTCAACAGGCAAGCAAGATTGTGCTTGCAGGGAAGGGACACCAGGGCCCAGAGCCAGGGGCCAGGGGCCAGGGGCCAGCGCCGGGCCGGGTGCTCGTACCGGAGGAAGCGGTTGAGGTCCCCGTGCCGCATGTACTCGAAGACCATGAGCAGCGGGCGGCCCTCGGTGCAGACGCCAAAGAAGCGCACGATGTGCTGGTGCTGCAGCATGGTGAGCAGCTCGGCCTCGCGCTGGAAGTCCTGCCGCGCGCTCTCAGACACCTCCTTCAGCACCTGAGGGTGGGGGCAGGGACCGGACTGAGCGGGAAAGAGCCCACCCCCAGCCTGAGCCCCCCGTCCTGGGACAGTGGCCCAGGCCTTACCTTCACGGCCACCAGCATCTTGTCCTGCTCCGGCAGCAGGCTGTGGCACTCCGCAAGGAAGACCTTCCCAAAGGCGCCCTCGCCCAGCTCCCACTTGAGTACGATATCGCAGCGCTTGATGTGACGGACACCTGGGGAGTGGCTCACGGGATCAGACAGGAGCCCCGTCTTGGGAAGGAGGGGGTCGGGGCCAGGACAGGACTGTCTAGCAGGGCTGTGCACGGCGCAAGGGCACCAACCAAGGGGCAGATGGGGACTGAAACTGAGCCCTCACCCCTTCACCAAGCCCCATGCCGTGGTGAGACAAGGGTGGTGATGGTGTAGACAGGGGCGGTGATGGTGAGACAGGGGTGGTGATGGTGAGATGGGTGGTGATGGTGAGACAGGGGTGGAGATGGTATAGACAGGGGTGGTGATGGTATAGACAAGGGTGGTGATGGTGAGACAGGGGTGGTGATGGTGAGATGGGTGGTGATGTATAGACGGGGGTGGTAATGGTATAGACAGGGGTGGTGATGGTGAGACACACGGGTGGTGATGGTGAGACAGGGGTGGTGATGGTATAGACAGGGGTGGTGATGGTGTAGGCAAGGGTGATGGTGGAAGGGAAGGCTTGTTCAGGCCTGGGGTAGGCAAAGGTGATGACGCAGGGGCTTCTATACACGTGCATGCAGGTAAACGTGCCCCCACCCTTGACCCAGCATAGGCCCTCACAGGCATCACTGAAGTATTGAGGGTTCTCGATAATGTGGCCTTGGAGCCCGGAGCCTTTGCCCTCAGTGGGGGACAAGGAGCTGCCACCCAATGTCATGAAATGCAGGGACATGGCCAGTCCGTCCTCTGGAGCCAGCACAGCAGGGCCTGGGAAGGAGACACAGCCACAGGTGGCAGGGTGGCCGGTGACCCCAACCGCCTTGTCATCTGCAGGGGGAGGAACAGAGGAGCTAGGGAGCCAGGCAGCCAGCAGGGAGAAGGGAAGGCCCAATGGCCTCTCTATGCCTGGCTCCTGTCCAACCCCAGGCCCCATGGGCCCCCAAAGAACTCTCCCACTGCCCCTCCCCCCAGCTCAGACCTCCCAGACCCACTTAGTGTTTGACTACAATCCAGCCACCAATTAGCATCTGCTACTTCTGAAACTACCCAGCACCAGCCTGACACGCACTCACATGCACAGCCCCACAGCCAGGTCCTCACCCCCCCAAACACACAGTCCCCAAACTCCATGTGTCCGCTGCCCCCACCCCAGCCCACAGAAGACAGAGTCAGGAAGAGCAGGTAGGAAACAAAGCCAGCAGGACAAGCTGGCGGACAGCCCTTCCACAGCCCCTCCACTCACGGTTGATCCCAAACTTGTTCCTCCGTCCACATTTATTGAGCACAAGGAACAGCGTAGAAAGGAAGAGGCAGGCAAAGACCGCCAGGCCCACAGCCACTGAGACCTGGGGGTGAGGAGGTTAGATCCGGGCTGCTCTCCATCTCTAAGAGCTCCCCCACAGCAAACGGTTTCTCCATCCTGCATAGGAGCCCAGAGCCAGGCTCCCAGCCCCGCCTCCGCCTCCCCTGGGGCCCAGGTCGTGGCTGTGAGGGTGGCCAGACTCTAGTGCTCCCCGTCCTCTGATCAGAACTGACATGCGGATGAGCCCCTAGCCCAGCCTCCCGATCCCGTGGACAAGCTTCCACCTCCCATGCTCACCCCAAACGGCGTCTCATCCTTCTTCTCCACCGGGTCTCCCGACGTGCTGTTCGTGTCTGTGGGGACACAGAGCAGGAAGGTGGGCCTGGGCACGTGCCGTGGCTCCTCCAGCAACTCCCCACCCTGGCCCTGGCTGACCCCTTGGGGATCAGGTTAACTGTTCCCTCTGCCCCAGGCTTGGCTCCAGGGACCAGACAGAACCTGCCTCCACCCGGGGGTACTCACCCACTGGCGAGAAGGAGACTGCAGCGGGAGGGAGGAGAGAAAGCAGTCAGATGGGGGAGGAGCGCAGTGAGTCCCCTTCCCCTTTGGGACTCAGGTCCCGGCTTTGATGTGACGGACACCTGGGGAGTGGCTTGCGGGATCAGACCCCGGGCCTTCATGGGCTGCAGGTGGGATGGGGTGGTGGGGTGCTGGACCTCAAGCAAGAAGACGCACATGGCCCTTTTCCAGCTGGGCCGTGGATGCCCTGGTGTATGGCTCTCTCCAGCCAGCCCAAGGGAATGGCAAAGCTCAGGGATTCAGGATTCCTGGGGCAAGGAGGCCAGTACAAAGCTGGAGAACAGAACTCCACTCTTTTCTGTCCGGGACTAGGCTCTCCCACTTTTAGGGTCAGGATCACAGCAGAAAGTGGGCCAGGCCTCCCCGGACACCAGGCTATGGACCCGGGTGGAGCCCAGGGAGCGGGGGCAGGGTTCAGGGTGGCCCTCGCACCAGGGATGGGGTCCTCGGGGTTGAACTCGAAAGGGTTGTCCATGAAGGCGGCCATGACGGAGGCGGAGGCCTGGCCTGAGGGGTTGGTGGCCAGCAACGTGTAGTTGCCATTGTTGACGTGAGTGGGTTGGTTGAGGCGCAGGCACCCATGTCTCACAGTCTCATTGGCTGCCGGCTCCAGGAACTCGGTGAAGATGAAGCTGGTCTCGTTGAGCACGGAGCCATTGAAGAGCCAGCGAAGAGAGGGTGCCGGCTGCCCATCCACCGAGAAGGGGATGCACCAGTGATGCAACTCCACTGCCGCATGCAGATGCACGCTGGCCGGGACTGTGGGCCAGAGACAGTGCTGGTGAGAAGTCAGGGGGAGCAGCTGGAGGGGACCCAGAAGGATCTGACACGTGCAGGGACTGGTGGGGGTGGGAGGGCGTTGGCAGTAAATCTTAAATAAATCAGGCAGCAAGTGTATGAAATTCGGAGGCTTAGAGAAAAGTGGTGTGCCTAAAGTAAGTAAGCAATAGCCCTAGAGAAGAGGGGTACCAGCTGATGGAAATTAAACATGGAGTCTTTTGGATAAGTGTCATCAAGGTTAAGAAGATAGGAGGGGGCTAAACATCAAAAAAGCAAAGAATAAACAGAAGTTTAAAAATGTTTTGAAAGAAGACATGGTTTTGAAATAACCCAGCCTGCAAGAGGCAAAAAGCACCTCAATAATAGGAAAATATCTATATCTATAGATCTATATGCATATATAGTTTATATTGGAATTCCAGCCAGCACTCATGCAATGGAATATTATTCAGCAGTGAACTGAATGAAAAACTACTCCCATTAACATGGATGAATCTTACAAGTATAATGTGAGCAAAAGGAACTAGACACAAAATAATACTTGAGGTATGATTCCATTTATAGAACGTGCAAGAACAGGCAAAAACTACGCCATATTGATAGGGACGCATACTTGCATAAAATTCCTTTCAAAAGCAAGGAAGTGATTATCACAAAAGTCAGGATGGGGTGGAGGGGAAGGATGGGATTCTGATTGGGGAGAGGAAGGGAGGGTCCCTGAGGTGCTGGTAAGAATAATTATTGCTTAAAGGGTATAGGTTTTATGGGGGAATCTATGTCTGCTACATTTCATATTAAAAGAAAAGTTACATAATGTAGAAGATTTAAAATAATTTATTGGCAGGCCTAGAGAAATTAGGCAGTGAGCCTAGACAGGAACTGGGAAGGGCAATTGCTTCTCTTAAAACTAGTTCGTAGAGTTAGCGTCCTACAGAGGGTCAGGCATGAAGAACTACAGTGGAGCAGGGAGAACAGCTGATGACCTCAGGTAGTAAGACTTGGGCAGCGGGCCAGGAAGAAATCCATCTCCATCCCTCTGGCCTTGATGAGCCCCCAGGCTTTCCCCCCAAAGGATCAGGTTTTCATGGGAATCTGGGAACAGCTGGGAAGGAGCAGCTGTGGAGACACACTTCCCACCCCTTTCCTCCAGCCCCTCCCACCCTCACATCTTCTTTTCAGGGAAGGAGATGAGGGCGGGCACAGGGCAGTCACTGGGACTCACAGGAGACGTTGACCTGGACAGAGACTTCAGCCCGGCCCACCTCGTCCTCCGCCCAGCATGTCACATTCTTTCTATTGAGGTCGCTGGTAACGTTGGCCAGGGTCAGCCTCAGAGATGTCAGATTCCCAGATTGCTGTGTCAGGAAAAAGAGGGGGAAATCAAGAAGAGCATCCGCTGGCTTCTGGCTAGAGGTTGGGGGCTAGAGCGGATGTCTTCAGGGACCCCCTCTGGCTCCAGATGGGAAAGAGAGGGGCCTGGTAGGGAGGGGGAGGAGAGAGGTATGGGAGGGAATCTTGCAGAGAACAGGCCTCCTCCGTTAGAGCTTGATCAGACTCTCTCCTGGATTATTTATTTTAAAATGATCTGGAAAATGTAGAACATAACCAATGACCTCAAAGTAGACACAAAATGCCCCGAACCCAAATCGCCCTTCTGAACAGCTAAATAGATGTCAGGGACCCCAAGTATCAAATACACACCTCTCACTGGAGAACAAACTGGGACCTCGCCACCTACTCACTCCCCTTCCCCACGCCAATTCTAACACACACAGTCTCAGCGCAGGGAAGGCCGGAAGCAAGGCATGGCACTGGGCACAGGGCGCCAGTTAGAAGCAGCAGCAGCAGCATGACCTCCTTGGGCAGATGAAGACACAGAGTGAAGTTAGAGAGGCAACGTGACTTCATTCTGCATCATCCTCCTCAAAAGGCTGAATCAGCCCCACCGGCGGCCTGGCTCAGGAGCTGAGCATCGACCTATGAACCAGGAGGTCGAGGTTGGATTTCTGGTCAGGGCACATGCCCAGGTCGCAGGCTCGATCCCCAGGATTCTCTCTCATCATGGATGTTTCTATCTCTATCCCCCTCTCCCTTCCTCTCTGAAATCGATTAAAATGTATTTTAAAAAAATAAAATAAAAAGGTTGAATCGGGTTCCGGTCCTCTTCCTAAGAAACCGTGGACATGTGGAAGTTACGTGATCTTATCTTGCTGAGCCATGGTTCCCTTGTTTTTGTCAGACGATGAGGTAGACAAAATGATCTTTTGACAGCTTAGAAAGCCGTTTTCGTAAAAACGAGGAAAATAAGTGAAGTAGTGGACAAATCTCACTGATCTGGAAATTTCTAAATGTGGAATCCCTTGACTAAAAGCTAGAGGAGGGGAGGTTTCCCTGGGCTTCCGCTGGACTATGGGAGTTCAGAGGTGCTGGAAGTGCTGCCCAGCCTCTTGTGCAAGCTCCGAGGCCCAGGCTCTGTGAGGAGAAGCCCTGCCCTAAGGTCCTCCTTGCTGTCCCATCTCCTCCAAATCACCCTGGAGTGTGGTATCCTACTAACTCTTCCCTCTGCATCCTTCACTCCCCTAAAGGTGACCATCCTCCCCTCCCCTCCATTTAACCCAGTTAGGGGGTGACTTTTCTATAGGAACTTTCTAGAAAACACAACTGATAGCAAACATGTAAATCTGCCAAAGAGAAAAACAAAACCCTGGAATTCGTCAAAGCATCATCGATCTCCACAGATAGTCATGGCCCACCTCTTGCCTCTGCCTTGTCCCCTTTCCATTACTCCAGTGGCTTTGATCTCTGGGCGGAAGAACCAGTGGCTAGTGGCCCCTCCACCATGTCTGGCTCCCCCTGCTTGGGGCTCCAGTGCTTCTTCATGCAACCCTGCTCCAGGGGCCTCCGGCAATCCTGGAGTCGACTCCCCTCCCCAAGTGAGGGCCTCTAAGCTGAACACCCCCACCTGGGTCCCCCTGGCCCCTCTCTTCCCAGGGGCTGGACCCTGTGTGTGTCTACCCAGGTGGGGACAGCTTTTGGGTGGGCACAGCCCACGGTTGGCCCCTCCTGACCTTGTCCACAAGGCCTCCTGAGTCAGCTGTGGCTGCTCTTGACTGCCCGTCGCCAGCCTGAGGACACAGGGCGAGCCTGGGAAGGTGCCCAAAGACACATCTGAATGACAGAGATAAAGGCCAGAGAGTGGCCAGAGGCAGGCAGGACATCAGAAGGCCATCATGTCCACCTCCTCAATTTACAGATAAGAAAACCGAGTGCAGGCAGATTAAGAGATGTTTCCGAAACTCGCTCTAAGAATTAATGAGTGAGCGAGCTGGAACCAGACCTAAGCCCCCTTTACTATATGCTTATCACACACCCAAGACAACCTGCTTCCAGAATCTCCAGAAAGAGACCAGAAGTCCCCCGAGAACCAGCCTGGCTATGGTACGGGACCACAGACACTGCGCCCTCTCCACGGTCCTCAGTTTCCTTATCTAGAATTTGGTGGGTGGGAGGGATGGGCTGCAGGGTCCCCCTCAGCTCCAAATGTGAGGGCTCTGCGACCCTCTGTCTTGCAGCCAGAACCATGTTCCCAGAGAGGGGGCTCCAGCAGAGCCTGGGGTCCCCACGGGGCCAGTGCCCTTCCTGAGGCCACGTGTGGGGCCTGGGGCTGCCCCACAGCACGAGCATGAGCCCCGAGGATCTAAACCAGCTCTGTCCCTCTGTTGCCCTCTACGTGCTTCTTATTCGTGGTCTCTTTTCCTGTCTTTGTCCCCCGTGTTCTGCCCAAGATTCCGGGGAGAGGGGAAGGGGCAGCGATGGTGAAGGGTGCTCACCATCACCGTGGCCGACTCCTCCACCTCTGTGACGATCCAGCCGGTGTCCTTCACGCCCTGCCCCTGCACCTGGCACTGCAGCAACACGTCATCCCCCACGTCCACAGAGGCATTGGGCATCTGGACCTTCAGCATGGGCACGCCTGGTCACCCAGGATGCCCAAGGGGTGTTAGAGAAGGCAGTGGCCTCAGAACCCACCCAAAGCCGTGCTCCTTTCCCCAACCTCCTCAGGGACCCTGAGCCCGCCACTGCAATGCTCCCCACCCTTCCGTTTCCCCAGCTCTTGCCAATGCCCGTTCCCCAGGCGTCCTTCAGTGCTGCCCCCCCCACCACCACCAGCTCTGCTCTGTGCCCTCTTCCCAAGCATGTAGCTCTCTTTCCCAGGCCCTGGACCACCTCCAGCACCTACCACAGCTGGTGTTGGACATGTGGGCAAAGGACTCCTGCCCGAGACACTGGAGCTTCTGGACGCCGCCCAGTCCCTCCTCCTCCCAGCGCTGCAGCCAGTGCAGGGCACAGGAGCAGAGCAGAGGGTTCCCAGACAGGACTCTGGGGGGTAGGGGGGGGGATACCAAGAGAGTCAGGGGCGGGGAGGAGAGGGGTGGGCCTGAGAGCCACACTGAATGAAGCCCACAGTAAGAGGGAGTGCAGTTAGCAGCGTGGAATGTCTCGAGGAAAAGGAGTGTGGACATGGAAGTCCCTCTCACCAACCAGTAACAAGACATGGGAAGAAAGAGAACGCAGAAGGTCAGACAGGTGCCTATGGCCCATGGCATTCCCTTACCCCGGCTCCCCCGGGGGAGGGCCAGGTGACAAGGAGGGACGGACATTGCCTCCCAGGAAGGCCCAGAGGCCTTAGGTGTCCCACCCAACCCACTGCACAGGCAGCTGGCAGCCCCCAGTCTCCTGAGCACACACAGAATTGGTTGTCCAGGCCAGCACCCCACCCCACACCCCATCCGCCCCCCAAGGCAATAAGTACCTCAAGGGGTAGGCCTGCAGCCTCTGTTTTTATGGGAGGTTCACAGGCATGCACAAAGTCCCCCGTCTCAGCTCACAGATAAACAGGGAGTCCCCAGAGCCACTCTGCCCTGCCAGTTCCACACAGACACAGTGACACAGTATCACACACACACACACACACACACACACACACACACACACACACACGCTGCTCTCGCCCCTGGAGCACCCACACTCACAGTTCCTGTAAGGAGAGGCCCTGGACGGTTTTCCAGGAGAGAGACTCCAGAGCATTGAAGGAGAGGTTTCTGCGGGAGTTGAGACAGCGAAACAGACCCCTGTGAGCAACGACCTCCTTCCGACCCAGCTTGAGGGAGGGGAGGAGCCCAGGAGCCCAGCCCAGCAGGGAGGCCTTGGTGGTGGGGGGACAGGTTAGGCTCTTCAAGTGCCCTTCTTCTTCCTGGAACAAGAGCTCACCCCACTTAACCCCCTCCCCAGACCCCAGGGAGGGGGTCCAGAGAACAGCTGCTCCTTCTTCCCCACCCTTGGCCCCAGCTGGCAAAGTGCTGAGGCCCCAGCTGGGGGAGGGGGCTCCATCTGTGCTCTCCTCCCCACAGAGCCCAGGACGGAGGGGGTGGGGGGACTGGGCTCCCACACTCTCTTGCCCCCTACCGGATGATGAGGGGTTCAGAGTGCTTCCTCAGGTCCCCTCCCCATTCCTCCTCGGACACTTAAGAAAGCAGCTGAAAGGGCCCCCAGGCCCCCAGCCCCTTGTTGGAGAGATGGAGAGGTGAGCTGGGGGGCAGCTCCAGGCCACACAGGAAGCTGGCTTAGGAGCTCCTGGCACCAACCAGCACCTACGAGAATGTTCCTGCCCGTCCTGGGACCTTCTGCCTCCGAGGGGCCTGCCCTGGCCCTCTCCTTGCTTAGCTGTCCTGCAGAGGGATCGGAAGGCCCACCCCCTCCAGCACTCACAGCTGAGTGACCTCCTGCAGAGGGATCGGAAGGCCCACCCCCTCCAGCACCACAGCGCTGAGGAGTGTGGTTCTGTCAGCCCAGAAAGTAGCCTCGCTGAGTCTCAGAACCCGCGTTTTTAAAGTGGGGATGACTCTCTCTCCAGGCTGAGTGCAGACTCACTGGCATACGCAGGGTGAGGTGCACATTGTTAGCGGAAGCCCCAGTTCAGAGTCGTTGATGCGGCCTCACCTCATCTTTGTGGTGGTTGTTGTTAAATCACTGGACACAACAGAGTTTAGGGCACCCAGCACAGCCATGTGAATGACAGGTCCCACCACCCTCCCCTCTCTCCATCTGCCTGTGATGGGGGGAAGTTGCTGGACTCTTGCCCTCAGGGAGGGGCAGTCCGGGACACCAAGGGCCTCCCCTTCAGCAGTCTCTCCCGCCCGCCCTTCCCCGCCCCGTCCTGAGCCGGGACTCCCAGGCACCGGGAGGGTGACGAGTGGCAGGTCTGATACCCCAGCTCCCAGGGGAGATGGATCCCAGCCAGACCCCAGGGTCCTGCTCCTGCCCCTTGCTCCCCAGTTCACGTGTATCTGAACTCTGGGAAGAAAAAAACGGGACAGGCACCTAGGAGAATGTTCCTGCAGCATGAAGCATGGAAGTGAGACAGCGAGAAGGGCCTCTAGCTGCAGGGTGGGAGCTGAGAGCACTGCTCCCTGAAGTGGAGGAGAGCCCCAGGCTGGAGCCTTCCTCACTCCAGGCCCCTGGGGAGGGCCCAGCCCAGCAGCTGCCCACGTCTGGGTGGCCTCCCACCCTCTCTGCCCAGCCCGGGCCACTCACAGGCGACTGAGCCGAGGGGTGAAGTGGAAGGCATCTGGTGCCACGCTCCGGAGGCCACTCTTCACGATGGTGCTGGGAAGGGTGCAGCAGGGTCAGCTCCAGGGCCTCCGCCACCAGGGTCCTGGCATCTCTGCCCAGGCCAGCCCCCAGTCCCCATGCTGAGCCTGGACCCCTCCCCACCCCCATCCCTCACAGCTTCCTCAGCTGCCCGGGACCCCTGTGCTTTCCGACCTCCTCCAGCCCTCAGGCCTCAGCCTCTCAGGTCCTCCCAGGCCCCTGGAACCTTTGAGCCCACCCGACCCTCTGGTCCAACGGGCTCTGTACTGAGCCCTACACCCACAGTCCCCGCTCCTCACAGGTTTCTCAGCTCCCCCAGGCCCCTCAGGTGATTGGGCTCCAGACGCTGCAGATGCTGCTCATTCTCGATGTAGCTGTGGGGAGAGGGGAGGGGAGTCACAGGAGGCCAGACCCACCCTCAAGTCCCCATACCCACCTACCCGCCTCTCTCATAATCACACACACCTGTGTGCATGCATGAACACTCATTTACACACACACAGGCACAGGCACGCACATCTGCACGCACACAAGTCACACATGAACATGTATGCATGCATCCTCACACCATCACATATGCACACCCTCATTTCTCATGTACATGCGCACGCTCAGACATGGACATACACACAGAGGCATAAATATATGCACAGAAATGCACCTCCTCACACACAGTCACACACATGCATGCCTGAAGCCACAGATGTGCGCCTGGGTATGCTCACACCCTCACACATGGACACACATGGACATAACTCTCTCAGGCACACATACACGTGTGTGAGACTGCATGTGCACACTCACATTCATAAACACACACAAGTCCATTCTTGGCTTGGCATTCTGCTCTTTTACACAGGCCTGTCCTGCTCATGCCAACAATGGGGCCCTGCTGAAGCACTTGCTTCCATAATGGGCCTAGGCTCTTAGCGGCCACTGCCCACCTAGCACAGAGGATGCCTCATGGTCATGAAAACATGTGTGCCCAAACACACCTGCTCACCCATCCCTCCACACACAAATACACACACACCACCCTCCCCCTTGAAGCCACACTCAACACAAATCCCTACTCCCTCCCGCCACCTTTCAGCACAGAGAGCAGAGGCACAGAGGCTGTCAGCCAGAGACATCTTGGACCCCTCCCCGCCCCAGGAGGGACCTAGGAAGGAGGAGCGGGGCAGTGAGAGGATGGGTCAGAGTCCGTGGTGAAGCGGCGTGGACGGGCTGACTTACACAGTGAGAGAGCCACGGGAAGGCCAGTGTGGGGGGTGGCAGAAAAGCAAACAGAGAAAGAGAAAAAAAGACACTGAGAAAGAGAAACTGATAGGAAGAGACTAGGAGAGGCAGAGAGAGAGAGAGAGAGGACAGAGAGCCAGAGAAAGCTCCATAGGGATATGAGAAAGGAGGAAGAAGGAAGAGCAGGCATGCAGGGGTGGGGGATTGTTGGTGCCCTGGGCACTGCCCGGCCTCTGGATCTGACATGCCAGGGAGTTCCTGAGAACTCGGCTGCCCTGCAGGGGCACGTCAGTGAACCCCCCACCCCCACACACATGCCAGGGGCCCCTGACTCACTGTCTGTCTCAGAACTCTCCCCCTCTCCCCTCTGACTTCCCCGAAGTTGTGGGAACCAGGATAAGCCTCAGTGACCCTCTCTTCCTCTCCCCTTCCCAACCCTGGTCCCAGCAGACAGTCCCCCCCGGGGCCCAGGGGATAAACTCCAGTGACTCTGAGGGAGAGCGGGTCCCTGCCCAGAGCGTGTGGAGCTGTGCGGACCCGGGAGGGGGTGAGAATGCTGTGGCCGGGCATGTGCAAGCTGTCAGGCAGCGTGCTCAAAGCTGCCTCATTCGTTTGGATTCATAATCAATCTGTCTATTCAAGTCCATTATCTCCTCGTTAGCTCTGCCAGTGATGGAGGAGGAGGGGACCCTGCAGGCGGAGGCAGGGGGTCAGGCTGCCGCCCCACCCAGAGAGAGAGCTCAGCTCACCAGCCTGCAGGCCTCCTCCTACCTACCCAGCCCCAGTCTGTCCGCGCCCCTCACTCCCAGGCTGGACCCACTTGGGGCTTGGGAGGAAATTGAGAAATGAGAGCTCTGATAGGAAATATTCCAGAGCCTGGGCCCTGGCTTGAAGGTCCAGAGTGATGAATGGAATGCGGGGGGGGGGGGGGGGGGGGGGGGGGGGGGGGTGCGCAGCCTGGATCTCATGTCCCCTCCCATTATGCCGAGACCTAGGCCCAGACCAAGACAAGGCCATCTCTTCTCCTCCTGGTCTCCCCAGGGCCTTTAGAGAGACTGAGCACCTTCCCGTTAATGGCAAAATACCCGAGGAACTCAGTGCCCATTACCGCAGGCTGCTCAAGTAACTTCCAGAGATGGCCCCTGGCTCAGACACCTTCTCGCCTGTCGGTCCCTGCATGAGACCCAGGCTCCTGGCCCACCCTCTAAGCCCCAAGCCCACAGGAGGCGGCTTTTGTAGCAGGTCCTCCTCTCTCCCCCTCGTCTTGCTGGCCCCACCAGCCACACAGAATACTCAAGTATTTTCCAGCCATCACCATGCGATGCTTGAGTATCTCTAAGCCAGTTATTACAGAACACTCCCATAGGTTTCACCAGCTGCTAAAAAGTACTATTTTTTTAAATATATTTTTATTGATTTCAGAGAGGAAGGGAGAGGGAGAGAGAGATAGAAACATCAATGATGAGAGAGAATCATGGATCGGCTGCCTCCCTCCGGCACACCCCACACTGGGGGTTGAGCCTGCAACCCAGGTGTGTGCCACCATGACCTGGAATCCAACCGTGACCTCCTGGTTCATAGGTTGACGCTCAACCACTGAGCCTCGGCCGAGGATACTTGAGTATTTTGTAACCGATTACTGCAGAAGGCTGGCCATTCCTCCCAGTGCTGGGCCCTGACTTCCTCTCCCAAGTAGGGAGACAAGGGTGGACAGGGAGATGGGTGTGGGGAGAGAGAAGCCAGGAGGGGGGGGGGTCTTATTTCCTACACCCAAATCAAGGAATCTTGGGGACATGGGGAGAAGAAAGCTCAACCACCCAAGCTATGGCTCCTCACCACCTCCCAGTTAAATTCCCAATTCCAGAGGGAAGGAGTGGGGGCTGCCTGGTCATGACAAGGGAGGGATGGGGGCAGTTTCCCCCTGGAAAGGGTGTCCAAACGGAAGGGTTCGCCTGAGCTCCAGAAAGCTGCTTGGAGGCGGCTGGGCTCTCAGACCTGGTCCGCGGAGAGTCCCCCTAGTTCTCCCCGAAGCCAGCGCCCCAGCTGCCCTGAGCACTAGGTAACGTCCAGGCAGGGACTGTGGTTCCCGACAAGGCGGCAGCGGCGGCGGCGGCGCAGGAGGAGGAGCAGGGCG
>NW_005359478.1:3112586-3113161 GCF_000412655.1 Myotis brandtii | reverse complement strand
GGGGCCCCCGCCCGGCTCCGCCCCCTCTGGCTCGCATCCCTCCCCCACCTCTGCTAAGCCCCCAACTCAGTCCCCACCCCTTTGGAGGGGGGGCCGCGCCAGCTTTCTTCCCCAAGATCCCCCCGCTCTGGGAGACGCGGAGGGGCCATCGCGGAACGCCTCAGAAGTGTCTGCTGGGGTGGGGAACTGGGAAGCTGATACGGTATTTCTCCCGGCCTAAAGCAGCTGCATTTACGGGGGAGGGAAGGGGACTGAGCCCGGGAAAGGTTGCCGTCCAGGTCATCCTAGCCAGTCCGGGTCTCAGATGTCCCTCCTCACGGCGCACGTGCCCGTGGGAGTGTGCAATGTCACTTGGGGTAAATCAGGTGAAACCCACTCTAAACCCCAAGAAGAAAAGGGAAGGGACCCCAAAAAGACCCAACGCGGGACCTCGAGAAGGTGAAATCAAGAGTCAGAGAAAAGAGAAGGTGTCGCCCAAAAAGCGGGAGAAGGGGGACCGGGGAGCGGAGATGCCGATTTCCGGCAGAGACCACAGGGTGGCGCAAGAAGCCAGCGCGCAAAGGTGTGAGCTCCGC
>NW_005359478.1:3112027-3112399 GCF_000412655.1 Myotis brandtii | reverse complement strand
TCAGCCCCCCGGCCCAGGCCAGCCAGCGCTGGCCCCCAGGCCGGGTAGGTCCAAGTTGGACGGGCATCGATCGCCACCCCGACAAGGGCATCGATTTCTGCACGGAAAAATTAATAGATCTTCTCTTAGCTCCTTGGACGCGGGAGCGGCCGGCGGGTGAAGCTGGGACCCGTCGGTCTTAGGAGGCCGCACACCTGGAAAGCCCCTGGATCCCCAGCACCCAGGGCGTCACAGGGCATGTCCCAGCCCTCACATCCTGTCGGCCTTCGTGGCCTCAAGAGCCAAGAAAAGGAGGAGGATGAGAGAGACGCGGGGGAGGGGGGGGGGTGCAGGGAAGTGCTCCCGGGAAAGAGCAGCGCGCAGCTCTCTTCT
>NW_005359478.1:3111575-3111985 GCF_000412655.1 Myotis brandtii | reverse complement strand
CTGAGGCACAGACGCACAGACAAACCAGGCCAACCGAGCAGCCTGAATTCAAGAAGTCAAGGACAGAGGCGGGCCCCGCAGGGCGATTGCTCTCTCCAAGGGGATAGTGGTCGGGTCCACGGATTTGGCTGGGACGGAGGCCTCCGGGGATGCTGGAGGCGGGGGGTGGGGGTGGTGCCTGGGAGAGGCCAAGGACTTTAATATTAAGGAGACACAATTCACGTTCCCGCCAGGTTTCCACAAGCTCGCTCAGCCAGGGCATGGCTGCCAGCAGTCCCCCCGCAGGTGTCGATGCTTGATGGCAGGACCTAGAACCCCACTGCCGGCTGTGCGCCTCGGGTGGTGCAGCCCAGCTTGAGAGATGTCCACAGGCGGCGCCAGGGAACTCAGTTCTAGGCCTGTCCACCCAC
>NW_005359478.1:3108763-3110237 GCF_000412655.1 Myotis brandtii | reverse complement strand
GCAGAGCGCGCCCCTGGAGCCCGGGGAAGACTCTCCGTGCGCTCCCGGACCCCCGCTGCTCTCCGTGCGCAAGCAGCTCCTCGGGCTTCTCTGGCCCTTGGCGCTGGTCGGCCTCTTAGACCCCTTTGCTCTGCACCCTGTGCGACCACCTCCCGGGGCCTCTCCGAGCGCGCCCCTGGAGCCCGGGGAAGACTCTCCGTGCGCTCCCGGACCCCCGCTGCTCTCCGTGCGCTGCAAGCTCCTCGGGCTTCTCTGGCCCTTGGCGCTGGTCGGCCTCTTAGACCCCTTTGCTCTGCACCCTGTGCGACCACCTCCCCATGGGGCCTCTCTGAGTCTCTTCCCCTGCTGCCTGCATCTCGGTCCTCTCCTCTCTGTCTCTGGCTTCACGCCGAGTCTCCGTTTCTAGCTGCCTGTCGCTGTCTGTCTCTGTGGCTGTCGTTCCTTTGTTCTGTCTCCTGCCGTATCTGGGGAGGATTCCTTGTGGCTGGGTCCCTACCCTTCCCCTCGCCTCCGAAGCGTGTGTTTCTGTGTCCCTTAGGGCCTGTCAGACCCTTCTGCCCAGAGCCATCTGGAGAGTGAGGACTGGGGCAATGGCAGCGCCCAGACTGTGGCCGAGGGTGGCACGCCTGCTTGTGATCCTCCTGTCCTTGGGATCTGGCCTGGACACACTAGAGGGTGAGTCCCCGTACTGTCTCCTAGAGCCCCATCTCCCGCCCAGCCAGCTGGGAGGCCAAACCACTGAGCTTCCAGCTGGACTGTATCTATGTAGCTACTGCACTGTGAAGACGGGGGTTAGCTCTCAGGAGAACTTCCCATAAGGAAGAGCAGTTAGTTCCCTACATGAGGGTGTTTGCCTCTCAGTTCCCTGGGAGGTGGGAAGGACCTTGAAGCACAGAGATGAATAGATGCCCTCCCTTCACACTTGTGAAATCATGATCCCAGTAGAGCCTGAATGAGAACCAAAAGGAGGGAGGAGAGGCTTGGAGGTCACTCCCAGGGCCCCAGAGTGGGCCGTGGGCAGGAATGCAATGGCAGCTGAGAACGAGGCGCAATAAATGACTGAACCCCGTGTGCAGACAGGAGACCGAGGCTCAGGAAATCGAGAGAGAAGGCTAGACTGGGGTCCTGCGCTCCTGCCTCCAGGGCTGTGTCCCATATCCCCCACTTAGGGCCGGTTCACTAGAGTAGGGGGGGGGGGCTCCTTTCTATTGGTGCCCCAGGCCAGACAATCCCATGTGTAGGGTTCGGGGGTGGGTCGGATCATGTAGACTAAACGGCCCTCGTGGGGGTGCTGGGGAATTGGCCAGGAGAGGAAAAAAGCTGAGGATAGAAGATTCAAAAGGGGAAGGATTAAGAGATGTCCCTTCGGCAACCCACCCTTCCCTCCCAGCCTCAGGGGGCTCAAGAGTCCAGCAAATCCAGTGCCTGAGTGAGGCCCTAAGACAGGGGGCTTCCTGGGGGGGGGGGCGGGGCA
>NW_005359478.1:3102353-3108053 GCF_000412655.1 Myotis brandtii | reverse complement strand
CCTTGGGAGCAAGTGAGTGCAGGGACCAGGTAGCCCACTGAGGGGAACGGTCCCCAGTGCCTTGGGGAGAGAAAGGAGGTGGGTCTGGGACCCCGGAGAAGCCAGACATATTGGATCCTCACGGAGTGGACTTGGGATCCAGATGTCCATCAATTCAACCCACAGTTCCTGAGTGCCCAGTGGTTCCAGCCCTGAATTGGGTACCTTGGGGGATGCAGAGACAACTAACAAGGGTCCTGCCCTTAAAAGATGTCCTCCTTGGAGGGGGTGGCATAGATATAGAGAGCAATGTTGAGGCCATGCCCCAGGTAGTCTAGTGTGGGTGCTGGGCTAAGTGCTGCTGAGCCCGAAGGGAAAGTGATTAACTCAGGGTCAGAGCGTCAGGGAAGGGGTAGGGGACTCGACCTGAGGCTTGCAGGACAAGAGCTGAAGGTACTACCGGGGTGAGGAACCCTTCTGAGGCTTTAGATATTAGTGGGACCAGTTTCTCAACACCCAAATGTCAGGCTGAGGAATTTAAACTTGAATTTTTGGCAATGGGGAGCCATGGAATGTCCCTTTAAAAGTAAACAAATGCAGGGACCAGGCATCTAGCTCCTTTAGGTCTGGGAGAGAAGTAGAGTGTATGAAGCTCAGACTACTGATTCCCAGTCACAGAATTCATTCATCCATTAATTCATTCATTCATCAAATATTTGTTGAATGCCAAGCACTGTACTAGGCACCAAATGCAGGGACCAGGCATCTAGCTCCTTTAGGTCTGGGGGAGAAGTAGAGTGTATGAAACTCAGACTACTGATTCTCAGTCACAGAATTTATTCATTCATTCATCAAATATTTGTTGAGTGCCAAGCACTGTACTAGGACACAGCAAAGATTATACAGAGATCCCTGCTTTCTGGAGCTTACAGTAAACAAAATAAATAAAGTATATATTAGCCAGTGTAAGAATCATGGAAAAAATAAAGCAGGAAGGGGATAGGGAGTGTCACAATTTTAATAGGATGGTCAGAGGTGACATTTGAGCAAAGACTTAAAGGGGCTGAGGGAGCCATTTAGAGAGAAGAGTTTCTAATCCAAAGGAACAGAACATGCAAAGGCCTCAGGACAAGTCTGGCTGGCGTGTCACCAGGGGCAGAGGGGGTCGGGGGTCGGTGTGGCTGCAGGAGAGAGAGAGAGGGGATACCTGCTTTCTGGAGCTTACAGTAAACAAAATAAATAAATTATATATTAGCCAGTGTTAAGAATCATGGAAAAAATAAAGTAGGAAGGGGTAGGGCTTGTCACAGTTTTAACAGGATGGTCAGAGGTGACATTTGAGCAAAGACTTAAAGGGGCTGAGGGAGCTGTTTATAGAGAAGAGTTTCTAGCCCAAGGGAACAGAACTTGCAAAGGCCTCAGGACAAGTCTGGCTGGCGTGTCACCAGTGTCACTGGGGGTGGAGGGGGTCAGGGGGGCTGGTGTGGCTGCAGGAGAGAGAGAGGGGGGATGATGGCAGTGAGGCTAGAGGACTTGTGGTAAGGACCTCGGCTTTTCACAGTGATGTGGGGGCCACTGGGATGTTTTGAGCAGCGAAGGAATGTGACCCAACTTCTGTTCTGAGAAGATCGTTCTGGCTATAAAGTGGAGAATAGACCGAAGAGGGAACAGGGAGGAAGTGGAGCGACTATCTGGGAGGCTAAATCCAGGAGAAGGTGATGGTGAAAGCAGTAAAGCTGGCGACCAGCGGTTGGATTCTGGATGTATGTTAAAGACAGAGCCCACGGGGTGGGTGTGAGAAAAGGAAAGGAGTCAGGATGGCTTTAGATCTGGAGTCTGCTGCAAGAATAAAGCGGCAGTCCATGGGGAAGGGGAAGTGGGTGAGGGGGGCTCATCTGCTAGAGCCCCCTCAAGCTGCCCATGAGGCCTCCGAGGCCCTGAGAGGAGGGCACCCCACACCCACAGCAGAACCTCCCTGTTCTGCTCCCAGAGCTACGGGTGGGGTGAAGTGCTTGGCCCCGGCTGTCCTGACCACGGCCTGCCACGTGTGCCCACAGTGTGCCCCAGCCTGGACATCCGCTCAGAGGTGGCAGAGCTGTGGCGGCTGGAAAACTGCAGTGTGGTGGAAGGCCACCTGCAGATACTGCTCATGTTCACAGCCACCGGCGAGGACTTCCGTGGCCTCAGCTTCCCGCGCCTCACTCAAGTCACCGAGTACTTGCTGCTCTTCCGAGTCTACGGCCTGGAGAGCCTGCGTGACCTCTTCCCCAACCTAGCGGTCATCCGCGGCGCCCGCCTCTTCCTGGGCTACGCGCTAGTCATCTTTGAGATGCCGCACCTGCGGGACGTGGGGCTGCCCGCCCTGGGGGCCGTGCTTCGTGGAGCCGTGCGCGTGGAAAAAAACCAGGAGCTGTGTCACCTCTCCACCATCGACTGGGGCCTGCTGCAGCCTTCCCCCGGTGCCAACCACATCGTGGGCAACAAGCTGGGCGAGGAGTGCGCCGATGTGTGCCCTGGCGTGCTGGGCGCCACTGGCGAGCCCTGTGCCAGGACCACCTTCGGCGGGCACACAGACTACAGGTGCTGGACCTCCAGCCACTGCCAGCGAGGTGGGCACCAGCACAGAACGCAACTCGGGGGCGCGGGGAAGGCAGGGTCAGAGGGTGGCCGCAGGGTGGTGTGGGTCAGTACTTTGTAGCCACTGTTCGTTTTAGTCCTCAGTCATCCTAGGAGGCAGGAACTATGATGTAGCATAAGGTAGTCAAGATGTAGGCACTAGATGACATCAGATAGTAATGGAGAAGGTCAAGGGCAGGTACAAGGTGGGCGTGGGGGGAAGGGTAGGCATGAATGGCTACAAGACAGCAGCACAAGAAGCAGTTTAGGGCAGTGGTTAAGTACAAAGCCAGATGGCCCGGGTGCAAATCTCAGCTCTACTACTTATTGGCTGTGTTCTTTTAGCCCATCTGAGACTCGCTTTCCTTATCTGTAAAAAGATGGTAGAGTTGTTACGAGGAACGAGCTATTCTATAAACCACCTAGGCTGTGGTAGCAGTTCTGGTCCTGAGAAAAGAGACCACAGCACAGGTGCCCAGGGTGAGCTGGTAGTGTTGTACGGGGGAGGTTGGGAGCTGGGTAGAGAAAGGAGGAGGCGGCAGATGAAGGACAGGACAGATGAGGACAAATACGTGAGGTGGGAACTTCTTTAGGAAGTAAAGTGCACAGAGAGGAAACAAAAGGAAGGGAGGGGAGAAAGGGGGGAGTAGGATAAGGAGGGGATGGGGGGGAGGAGGAGTTGAAAGTTCTAGGGGAGGGGAGGCAGACCTTTCAGAGTCTGGGAGCAGAGTGGGGGTCCCCCAAACTGGGGCTCTTTCCAACAGTTTCTGGAGATCAGCTTCCCTCACCCTCAGCCTCAGGGCAGAAGAGTAACCAGATCCCCACTGTATCCTCCCAGCCCCACCTCCCTGCAGCCTCCCTGTTGGCTGTAAACACAGCTGTTGCACGTCCTCTCTCATGGCCTCTCGCGTGTACAGTGTCAACACGCCCTGGCTGACCCCCGCCACATGCACGCTCCCGCAGACACGCAGCTGCCCCTGTGCAGATTCCCAGGCCATCGCTTCCCCAGCCCCCAAACCACCCACTTTTGCTTGGGGCTGCCTCCCACCCAGGGCAGAGAGCTGAAGAGGGTGGAGGTCTGGACAGGGGCCTGGGGGAAATGACCAGTGGTGGCCCCTTCTTCCACACACTCCCAGGCCCACCTTGCCCTGGGCCAAGCTACTCAGGAGAAGCTGGCTGTTTCCCCCTGGCGCCGTGCCCAGCGATGATCTGGGCACCAGGCCTAGACAGGACAGCAGGCGGGGGAGCAGCAGCCCTGATGGACAAGGTCACTGCTCTGTGCTGAGTTCTGACACCCCTGACTAGGCACTGTGGGAGGTGGGGAGCCACAGAGGGGAGCCATGGTCCTTGTCCTCAGGAGCCCCTGCCTGAGGAACCCAGCAGCCAGTGTTAGCTGAATGGGAGTGGATTGGGTTCAGACTAAGAGGGTTACCCAGAGGGAGGGGTTGGGGCCAGGACCGAGGAGGCTGGATGCAGTCTCACACAGCACTCTGCCCACAGTGTGCCCCTGTCCCCATGGGCTGGCCTGCACAGCTGGGGGTGAGTGCTGCCACATCGAATGCTTGGGGGGCTGCAGCCAGCCGGATGACCCCAGTGCCTGCGTTGCCTGCCGCCACTTCTACTTCCAGGGCGCCTGCCACCAGGCCTGCCCTCCAGGCACCTACCAGCACGAGTCATGGCGCTGTGTCACAGCCGAGCTCTGTGCCAGCCTGCGCTCTGTGCCCAGCCTCCCCTCCACCTTTGGCATCCACCAGGGCAGCTGCCTGGCCCAGTGCCCTCCAGGCTTCACCCGGAATGGCAGCAGGTGAGTGAAGGGCGGGTGGGGGTCACCCTGGGAGTATCAAGAAGGTCCACCCTGGTCCAGGGCTCATGCCACACCCTCTGCTTGCCCCTGCCAGCATCTTCTGCCACAAGTGTGAGGGGCTGTGCCCCAAAGAGTGCAAGGTGGGCACCAAGACTATCGACTCTGTCCAGGTGGCACAAGACCTGGTGGGCTGCACCCACGTGGAGGGGAGTCTCATCCTCAACCTTCGCCAGGGCTGTCAGTACCTCCCTCGGGGCCATCCCTCTCTCCTGGCCCCGCCCTTCCTCCCTGCCACGCCCCTTACAGAGGCCCAGGCTGAGGACCCCCCTTCCCTGCATCCCACTGAGCCCCCTGCCCTGTGGGACCCACCACTGCCCCTGCCCCTGCCCCTGCTCCAGCCCTGTCCTCCCTCTCCCCAGACAACCTGGAGCAGGAGCTGCAGCACAGCCTGGGGCTGGTGGAGACCATCACTGGCTTCCTCAAAATCAAGCACTCCTTCGCCCTCGTGTCCCTGGGCTTTTTCAAGAACCTCAAACTAATCCGGGGAGATGCCATGGTGGATGGGTAAGGGGTCAGAAGCAAGCCTCTGACCAGCTCCCTCTATCCCACCTTCCCTACCCTCCCAAGAGGAGCCCATAGGGCACCTCCTCCCACCCCCGCCCCACCTCCCGTTTGGAACAAGGTCCCCTCCGGCCCCCAGGAACTACACTCTGTACGTGCTGGACAACCAGAACCTGCAGCAACTGGGGTCCTGGGTGGCGGCGGGGCTCACCATTCCCGTGGGCAAGATCTACTTCGCTTTCAACCCACGCCTCTGCTTGGAGCACATTTACCACTTGGAGCAGGTGACCGGCACGCGGGGGCGGCAAAACAAGGCGGAGATCAACCCCCGGACCAACGGAGACCGCGCCGCCTGTGAGGCCCCAACCCCGACCCCGACCTCAACCCCGAGGGGGAGCGAGCACACGGCCCGAGAAACACCCAGCCGTGCAGCCCAGCCGGGTGGGAAGGGGCGCTTGGAGCGGACCGGGCGATAACTTGTCCTCAGAGGCTGCGTTGGGGGTGGGATGCAGCGGGGTCCAGGTCGGGGCTTGGGAGCAGGCGGTTGAGAGCAGGTGTTCGCCACTCGCCCCGCCCAGGCCAGACTCGCACCCTGCGCTTCGTGTCCAACGTGACCGAGACCGACCGCATCTTACTGCGCTGGGAGCGCTACGAGCCGCTGGAGGCCCGAGACCTACTCAGTTTCATCGTGTACTACAAGGAGTCGTGAGTCCCCTCCGGGACAGGGCGGGGCGGGGCCA
>NW_005359478.1:3078104-3102252 GCF_000412655.1 Myotis brandtii | reverse complement strand
CTAGCGCGGGGACCAGAGGGGCGGGGCGGAACGGGAGCAAAATCCTCCTGACTGAAGGCAAGAGAAGGCAGGCTGAGAGGGTTACCCTCTTAGTCTGGACCCTAAATCGCACTCCCTGTAGGGTCCACCACCTCTGGCCTCTCCCCTCACCTTCATCCCTCCGCGTTTAGTCGGTGAGAGTGTCCTCAGATACACCGTATTGTGAGTTTGATCCCCAGTCAGGGTACATACAAGTAATAAATGCATAAATAAGCAGAACAACAAGCTGTGGGGCGTCAGGCAGCCAGGACCCTAAGTCGCACTCCCTGTAGGGTCCACCACCTCTGGCCCCTCCCCTCCCCTTCATCCCTCCGTGTGTGGTTTTCACCTCACCCAGGGAAATGGGGCGGGGAGTCAGGACTTCTGAGAGCCAGGGAGAGGCGCCCGCTGGGAAGGCTTGGATAATTAAACTTCAATTCACTATGCTAATATTCTGTACTGACCACACGCTCCTGCCCCGGCAGCGGTCTGGGGAGCAGCCACTAATTTGGCCAGTTTTCTATGCAGCGTGGCCAGCATTTCATTAAAGCCTGACGAAGGAAGGGAGCAGGGACGCTTGGGAGAGAGTGCACTGACCAAAGCCCGAGGGCTAGTGCTTAGGCCGCAGGAAGGACTTCCCCAAAAGCGTGGCCAGGACTCAGAAACAGAAGTCCTTACAGGAGAGATGGATTTGGGATGGCAGGCTGGGAGGGCAGGGGTGAGGGTCCTCCCCTCGTATGGTGGAGAGGAGGTGGGAGCCACCTGGCTTAGAAGCAGTCTCTGGGAATTAAAATTGAGAGGTCTTAGTTGCTTACTGAGCCCAGGGCCTGGCCCAGGAGGAAGGGAGAGAAGTCACTGGTGGGAGGCCTGCTCAGATGGCCAAAGCTCCCCTAGGCCTCAGCGGTAGGTGAAGGTCTCTAGCAGGGGGAGCTGCAGAGCTTGTTCAATACAGATTCCTGGGCCCCGCCCCTACAGAGTCTGACTCAGTTAGTCCTGGATAGAGCCCACGAACCTGCATTTCTAGCTAGCTCCCAGGTAATACTAAATCTTCTGGTCCCGGAACCATACTTTGAGGAGCACTAACATGGGTTGCAATGTAAATGTCACCCTCGGCTTGTGCAGCTGACAATCTGCACACCTATATTCAAGGGGCAGAGTGTCGTAGAGGTCCTTCAGGAAGCGCCCCGCCATCACTGCCTTGCAGTGCGGGTGTGGCCGTGCCCCCTCACAAACTATACTGTGGATCCTGCCTCAATCCAGCTCTGAGCAGACCCACTCAGTGCCACCAGGCACCTACCCCAAAGGGTGGACGCACATCAGCTTCTGGATGTCCTCATGCGTATTTGAAGAATGACAATAGCAATCCTGGGGTGATTCAGAGAGGAGGGGGCTGCTAGAAATTGGGGTGTGGTGTTCAGCCCATTCCAGAACGCTACGGAGCACATAGGTCCAGATGCCTGTGGGGCCCAGAGCTGGAACCTGCTAGATGTGGAGCTGCCCCTAAGCCGCAACCAGGAGCCAGGGGTGACCTTGGCCCCCCTCAAGCCCTGGACACAGTATGCAGTGTTTGTGCGGGCCATCACGCTGACCACTGCTGAGGACAGCCCCCACCAAGGAGCCCAGAGCCCCATCGTCTACCTCCGAACCCTGCCTGCAGGTAGGCCTTTGAGGGAGTGGGAGCTAGATGCCTGGGTCCTAGTGAGGATGGGGGAGCCCAGGCACCAGAAACAGAGATGCTGAGTCACCGAACACCTGGCCCATAGAGGCTGGGAGGCCAGATGCTAGAGTCCTAGAAGGAAGAGGGGGCAGGCTCTGGCCAGGTAGTTCTGTCCGTTAGAGTGTCCTCGATACACCAGTACTGTGAGTTTGATCCCCAGTCAGGGTGCGTACAAGTAATAAATGCATAAATAAGCGGAACAACAAACCTCTCTCTGCTCTCTCTCTCTCTCCCTCCCGTCCTCCTTCCCTCATTCCCTTCCACTCTCTCTAAAAATCAAAGGGGAAAAATATCCTCGGGTGAGGATTAAAAAAAGAAGAAGAATAGGGGGAATTCTCCTAGATCCTGGGAGGCTGTGGGTGGAGAGTGCAGGGGGAATAACTGGGCCAAATCAAGGGCCTTTGGGGACAAATACTCAGTAGTAGGACGAGGAGGTTGAGAGTCACCTATTCCTTGGGACAAGTGAGGGCTGGACTCAGAGACAGGGGCCAGAGACTATTTGAAAAGGGACCCGAAGCTTCTCAGTGGTACCCTCCTCACACCCCAGCGCCCACCGTCCCCCAAGACGTCATCTCCACGTCCAACTCCTCCTCCCACCTGCTGGTGCGCTGGAAGCCACCGACCCAACGGAATGGCAACATCACCTACTACCTGGTGTTGTGGCAGCGCCTGGCAGAAGACAGCGACCTCTACCTCAATGACTACTGCCACCGAGGTGCGCAGGGAGGAGGCGTGAGCGCGCGGGGACGGGGCGCCCGGCCTGGGGACCGCCAGTCTAACGGCCTCCCTCCCCTGCCGCGCCAGGCCTGCGGCTGCCCACCAGCAACAACGACCCCCGCTTCGACCAGGAAGACGGGGAACTCGAGGCGGAGATGGAGCCCGGCTGTTGCCCGTGCCAACACCCACCTCCGGGGCAGGTCTTGCCACCACTGGAGGCGCAAGAGGCCTCGTTCCAAAAGAAGTTTGAAAACTTTCTGCACAACGCCATCACCATCCCCAAGTGCGCCGGCCGGCGGGGCGGGGCGAAGGGGCGGGGCTTGGGGGCGTGTCTTGCCGAGGGTGGGGTGTGCTGGCGGCACCTGGTTGTGGGTGAGTTTAGAAGCGGTGCACCCCGTCTGCAACCGTGACAGGGCCCTCCCTGGTCTCTCCAGATCCCCCTGGAAGGTGACGTCCATCAATAAGAGCCCTCAAAGGTGAGCAGGGGAGGGGCCAAGGCTGAGGGGTGTGGCCGGGTGGGGGAGCCTGGCTCCGATTCTCGCCCTCCCTAGGGACTCCTCCGGGAGGCACCGCCGCGCCTCCGGGGCCCTCCGACTTGGGGGAAACAGCTCAGATTTCGAGATCCGGGAGGACAAAGTGCCCCGAGAGCGCGCAGTGCTGAGTGGCCTGCGCCACTTCACGGAGTACCGCATCGACATCCATGCCTGCAACCACGCGGCGCACGCTGTGGGCTGCAGCGCGGCCACCTTCGTCTTTGCGCGCACCATGCCCCACAGTGAGTGACCCACCCCACCTTCTACACCCACCACCGACCCCAAGCACCCTCTCCGATCAGTGCTCCAGCTAGCGAATTTGAGCTCCAGCTAACCCCAGGGCCTTGCTTTCATCCTCCTCCCAGTACCCGTAATCCTAGCGTTTCCTCAGACCTCCCAGGTTAGCCCCCTAGAGTTTGTATTTGAAGGTGAGAACATTAGAGAGTGCACTCACACAGCCTATATGGTATAGCCTACGACACACCTAATCTGTATGGTATAACCTACGACACACCTAATCTGTATGGTATAGCCTACTACACACCTAATCTGTATGGTATAGCCTACTACACACCTAGGCTGTATGGTATAGCCGATTGCTCCTAGGTTACAAGCCTGCACAGCATGTTACTGTACAAAACAACACGAATGAAATCAAGCACAAGAGAAAATGCAATCAAAAAGCACAGTAAACATGCAAGATGCAGCAGCCATAACACCGCATACTGTTTGCCAGCGACCATGTTTTATGAGTAGAAAGAGTACCCTCTAAAATAACGACAGCCCGCCTGGGTGGCTCAGTTGATTGGAGCGTCGTTGCCATACACCAAAAAGTTTGCAGGTTTGATTCCTGATCAGAGCACATACCGAGGCTGAAGGTTCAATCTCCTTTGAGGTGATCACAGGAGGCAACCTAGCCATGTTTCTCTCTCACATTGATGTTTCTCTCTCTCTCTCTCTCAAATCAATAAAAACATATCCTCATGTGAGGATTAAAAATAATAATAATGTGATGACAGAAAGTATATTATAAGAAATACAAAACCAGTACCATAGCGTTTGTTATCATCACCTATTATGTACTATGCACAGTTGTATGTGCTATACGTTTATACACTGGCAGCAAAGTAGGCTGGTTTACACCACCATCCCCACAAACAGGTGAGTGATGCTCTGTTATGGCATTAGGACAGGTACACAGTCAGGAGCAATAGGAATTTCCCAGCTCTATTATGACCTTATGGGACCCCCACCATATATGTGGTCCGTTATTGACAGAAACATCCTTAAGGGGCACATGACTGTCCTTGTGGCTGGGCTAGCTGATGCCCTCTCCCGCAGGAGAGGCTGATGGTATCCCAGGGAAGGTGGCCTGGGAGGCGGCCAGCAAGAGCAGTGTCCTCCTGCGCTGGCTGGAGCCATCGGACCCCAATGGACTTATCCTCAAGTACGAGATCAAGTACCGCCGCTTGGGAGAGGTAGGTGCCCCAGAAGGCCCCCTAACCCAGCCCCAGTCTGTGCCTCCATCCTTCTCCCAGCCAGCTGTTCCGTGTTGCCCTCAGGAGGCCACAGTGCTGTGTGTGTCCCGCCTGCGATATGCCAAGTTTGGGGGCGTCCACCTGGCCCTGCTGCCCCCGGGAAACTATTCCGCCAGAGTGCGGGCAACCTCACTGGCTGGCAACGGCTCCTGGACCGAAAGTGTCGCTTTCTACATCCCTGGCTCAGGTACACACAGCCCCTGTCCCAGACCTGTACTCGCAAACAGCGCCACCAGGTCCCTAGGCCCCCCATCCCATCCTCGCCCCATCCTCACCTCCCACTGAGGAAAGAGAAGTGTCCTCTACCCTCTGACTTCTCCACCTTTGACCCCACCCTCTGCTGCCCTCTGTTCCTGTCCACTGACTGGCCACCAGAGGAGGAGGACTCCGGGGGGCTGCACCTTCTCACTGTCACCCCCGTGGGACTCATGCTGCTCATCATTCTTGCTGCCCTTGGTTTCTTCTACAGCAAGAAGAGGTAAGAACAGGTCCTACTGGCCCCCAGCCGCCTTCTCTCCATGAGCCCTCAGCGTAAAGTCAGTGCAATCAGGAAGGAGTAGATGCTTGGTGTCAGGTGCCTCCTGGGACTGAATAAAAGAGGGAAATGGGGGCAGGGCTTTGGTTAGCTGGGGTCTAAGGATTTGCTGAGGAGGCAGGAGCCCTCTACACTGTCCTCCCTACTCCCTGGGTCTAAGGACGAAGACCCAGACCAGCTTAGAGAGTGCTTAGAGCTCCCCTAGGGGTCATCCTGACCAGGGCCGAGGGTGTTCAGGACTTCCCTCCTCCTTGCACTGTCCCTCTTCCTTGCCCTCTGATGTTGCTCCTTCCTTCCTGGGGACCTTCCAGCCTGACCCCCTCACCTTCCGTTGCAGAAACAGCACCCTCTATGCCTCTGTGAACCCAGAGTACTTCAGTGCTTCTGATGGTAGGTCCGGGGGTGAGTGGGCAGGTGGTGTGGACAAGAGACAGGAGGGGTGGAGAGGGAAACTTGCAGGAGACCTTTTTGGAGCAGGCAGCCGTGGGGCCTGAGCCCTTCAGAGGCGGAGTGGCAGACAGCAGTATCCTTGGCTTGTGACCCCCACCTCCTCTCAGTGTACATCCCTGACGAGTGGGAGGTGCCTCGGGAGCAGATCTCCATAATTCGGGAACTGGGCCAGGGCTTCTTCGGGATGGTATATGAGGGGCTGGCACAAGGACTTGAGGCTGGAGAGGAGACCACACCTGTGGCCCTGAAGACGGTGAATGAGCTGGCCAGCCCACGAGAACGCATTGAGTTCCTCAAGGAAGCCTCTGTCATGAAGGCATTCAAGTGTCACCATGTGGTAAGGGAGGCTCAGTGGCGTTGTCAGGGTCATAATTAGGTAGGAGGATAGTGTCAGGGATGAGGTCAGGGTACCATCAAGGTCAGGGTTGGGATTGTAGTTAGGACCCTAATTGGGGTAAAGGTCATGGTTGGGGTTAGAGTCAAACCAGGGTCAGGGTAGGGTCATGATAGAATCATGACTAGGGCTGAGATAAGTCATGCTTGGGGTCAATATTGAATGTCAAGATCATTATTGGGATCATGATTGGGATCAAGGTCAGAGTTGGGCCAATCATAAAGACTAGGATGATAGTCAGACATAATCAAGGTCATGGTCATTGTTAGGCCAGGATTAGAGTTATGCTTTTGCTTGGGGTTAGGATCAGGTTTGGTGTCTGGGTCAGAGTGTGGTCACAGCAGGCCAAGATTTTGGCCAGATGGGTCACGGAGAGCTGAGGGGACCTGCAACTAGGCTCTTTGTTCATCTCAGGTACGTCTCCTGGGCGTGGTGTCCCAGGGCCAGCCAACTCTGGTCATCATGGAATTAATGACTCGTGGGGACCTCAAGAGCCATCTTCGATCTTTGCGGCCCGAGGCAGAGGTGAGGACTGGGAGAAGACTCTGAGCCAATGAGCTGGAGAGTTAGAGAAAACTCCGGCATAGTTGTGGTGGGTAATCCTTGGTGAGTAGTCCTGCCTCTAGGTTTCTTCATCACCTGTCCCCTCTCCTGGCTCTAGAATAACCCTGGGCTCCCACGGCCAGCACTGGGAGATATGATCCAGATGGCTGGTGAGATTGCAGATGGCATGGCCTACCTTGCCGCCAAAAAGTTTGTGCACCGAGACCTGGCAGCCCGAAACTGCATGGTGTCCCAGGACTTCACCGTCAAGATTGGGGGTATGGAGGGTGCCAGGCAGGTGGGGGCAATCTGAGGAATTGAGAGACTCCTCCTAAGCTAGGTACCCAAGGACCCAGGCCTGGTCCACAGCTCTGTCCCTGGTAGTTACCCCCCACCCCCACCCCCGACCCTGAGTCTAAGTCTCCCTGTCCAAGTACAGAAGGGTCGGATGGGAGAGTCTCTGATATACTTAGAGCCCTCGCTTTCCAGGATTCTTAGAGACTCTGGAGGTGGAGAGATTGGGAGAGGTATTCCTGCGGCGGGAGCTAGTTAAGGCTCTGCTGCTCCACACCCTCTCCCCCCTTGCTTTCCAGATTTCGGGATGACTCGAGATGTGTATGAGACAGACTACTACCGCAAGGGCGGGAAGGGGCTGCTGCCTGTGCGCTGGATGGCTCCCGAGTCCCTCAAAGATGGAATCTTTACCACCCACTCGGATGTCTGGTGGGGCCTGGCTGGAGCAGAGGGCTCGGGGGATGCGGAGGTGGGGTCTGGGGAGAGGCCTGGGTGCAATCCCTCATGAAGGGTGCTGGGTTCAAGCCCTCCTGTGTGTCCTCCAGGTCCTTCGGCGTGGTGCTCTGGGAGATCGTGACCCTGGCTGAACAACCCTACCAGGGTCTGTCCAATGAGCAGGTGCTCAAGTTTGTCATGGATGGTGGGGTCCTGGAGGAGCTAGAGAGCTGTCCCCTCCAGCTGTGAGTCACCCAGCCTGCCCCGTCCACATCCCTGCTCTGCCTCCCCCTGTCCCCTGCCCTGGGACCTGGTCTACCTCCTCTGATGCTTTCACTTCTACGATGCCCAGCTCTGAGCCCAATTCTAAACCCCCACTATGATGCCCATTTACTCCCCTGTGACCAACCCCCCCCCCCACAACTCATCCTGACTGACCCTCTCAGTACAAGAGGCAGGGGATGTAGACCCTCTGACGCTGCCCTCCCACCCCACCAGGCAGGAGCTGATGAGCCGCTGTTGGCAACAGAACCCACGCCTGCGACCAACCTTCACCCACATCCTGGACAGCATTCAGGAGGAGCTGCGGCCTTCCTTCCGCCTCCTTTCCTTCTACTACAGCCCAGAGTGCCGGGGGCCCCGGGCTTCCCTCCTGCCCAGTGATGCGGAGCCCGACTCCCCACCGTCCCCAAAAGGGGCTTCCTCAGACTGCAGCCCTCAAAACGGGGGTCCAGGGCACCAAGGGGCACTCCCTTCCCTGTCTGATTGGCCTCCCATGGGCAGAGAGGAAGGGCTCTGACCTTTGTGGCTGAGAGATGTGCAGGCTTTCATACCCCCTGACCATGGGGTGGCCAAGGGAGGGGCAGACAGCAGGGGCAGGCAAGGTGGGGGGTGGTCAGAGCAGACTCACTGAGCCCTCCCTGAGGAAGGCAGCAAGGTCCCAGCAGGAGCGGAGACTAGGCCCTCACCGAGCCCCTTCTCAGCCTAAGAAGCGAGGGCCTGTCCACCCCAGAGGTCTTGTCGGGAGAACCCCACCCTCAGCCCTCAGGTCTCTGTGGACATCTGGGGCCATCAACACACTTGAAACCAGATAAGCGGCCAGAATGGGCCTGGATCCTTCTCTGTCCGTGTTTGGGCTGCTGGGAAGGACGGTCCACATAACTGCCTTTCTCATCACTGTGTGTCACCGCCTACCCTCTGCCTCAGACCCCAGGGGGAACGGTTCTCAGCCTGGCCCTTAGGCCTGCCCTCACTTCCTCCTCTCCTTTGCCATCGCAGGGATTTCCAAGCTTGGTGCTCCTCCTTCCTCTTCCCCTGGAAAATCCCTTGGAGTGAATCACCCCACCCCTCCCAGTCTCATCCCCTCAATCTCCCTCAGACCTTTTGATTATTAAGGCTTTAAGAGGTTTGCTTCCTCCCTGCCCTCACTCCTGCCCCCACCCCTCCCCTCTCCGGGGAAGCCACAATAAATGCCAATGTCTGTTTGTACCCTGGTCCCCAGCAGCCCATTGTCTCTTCATCTCTCTGGGGTTAACGCTAGATGAGCTTCCTCCCTCCCTCCTTCCGTGGAGATCTGAGGTGGTGACCCCGAAGCAGTGATAGGGGATGAATACACTGCTGTCAAACACCACCTCCTGAGGACCCGAGCAGCCAGAGTTGCCATGGCAGTGAAGCAGGACCATCCTATTGTCTGAGCTCAGGCGGCAGAAGTGGCTGAGCCAGCAGGGGACCCTGTATCTGGCCTCCCAGCCTCGCCAACCCATCCTGACACCTCATCATGAAGTTTTCCCTTGCTGTCTCCATGGGCAGACATGGTTTGAAGTGGGCAGAACAGGGGGCGGGGGAGCGCCTTGAGGACATCACCAGTCCCTGCTCAATGCCACTCAGGGAGGCAGGAGACACAAATCAGAGCAGAGTCTGTGTGTCTGGCGCCCCTCCCCCAGCAGAGAAGCCCTGGAGGCAGGTTGAAGGAGCACAGGGGAGTTCATTTCCCAGCTCTTATGCCAGGGCCATCAGGGCATTTGAAGGGAAAGAACCACAGATGAATGACTTAAAACCTTGGTGAAGGGGGGCAGCGGAAGGGGTTGGTCATAGCTCAGGACTTTTTAGCATCCTGTACCAGCGTTTCCTGCATCCAGATTCTCAGGGCTATAGCTCCTGCTGCCACACGCTGCCATACGCTGCCACTCCCTGCCACACACCTGGAGTCTGAAGAGATTCGCTCACTCCAGCAGCTGTCCCACAAACCACAGCTCATTAAGGCACCTGAGTGGACTGGGCATGAGTCTATGACAATTTCATATCCACTCCCCTGACAGGGTCAGGGTGGGCAGTAAGGATCGCCTGTCCCCCACCCCTGCCCTGACCCACTTGTCATTGGAAGCTGAAGCAACAGTGGCCCCTAATGGTTGCTGGCGGAACCACAGCTTAGGGGGGAAAGATTGCTCTCTCCTCCGCTGTGTTTTGGGTCTCAGAGAGGCCTCCAGCAGGTAGAAGGGAGGAGATATTCCACACAGAAACCCAGGATCTGAGACTCACACAGATCACACAGGCGCCCCTGAACTTGCACAGGCCCGGAGGGCAGCAGTGGGCTCAAGCCTCTCCTCACCACCCATGCCCCCTAACCTCCACAGTGCTGGACCCTGCACGCCCAGGAAGGCTGGTCATCTGAATGTGAAGGGGCTTAAGGAAGGGATTGGATGCAGAAGGAAAGAGAGCTTCAGAAAAATTCTGTCTGCGCTCCATCTGGAGAAGGATGAAGGGATGCTAGAATACAAACTCTACTGCCAGCCATGCCCTAGGAAAGAAGTGGATTAACCAAGGTAGCAGGAGAGATGGGGGTTAGACTTCAGAAGGGACTTCCCAACTATACAGGGGAGTTGTGTGGAGGGGAGGAGGGACTCCTCTTCCAGAGACAGCTGGGCGGGAGGGATGGACACTTACCACAGAGGCATAGAGGGAAATGCAGTGACTAAAAGAGAGATTCCAGAAACAGCCTTCATGATTCCATGCTCTTAGGTCAGCTCCATAGCACTGTGCCCGCTCCAGGTCCAAGGAGCTTGTAAGGCAGGGCACCAGGTCTTAGATGCCCAGCCAGGGGCATCTCATCATTCTAATTAACTTCTGCAAAAGTCATTTATATGCTATCATGCACAAATCTCCCTTCTCACCGTCATGGTCTTCAGAAGAAAAACTTGAGAGAAATTTTTCTGAAGCATAACCAACTATATGCCTTAAAGATAGCAGATGAATGAGAATTTGTGTCCCCTGTGGGCATCAGTACTAGTGTACAGACACTCACTGATGTCAGTGATGGTTCTGTACATTTCAGTCCATAAGGACAAAGTCGCTTCATCCCCTTGCCTTGCAGACAGTGGCTTCCTTTAATACGTCCCGAGAGCTATTTTTTACTAAAGATAAATGATACCTACAATTAATCTTATTTTTTGCCTTTATTTTTCAACAAGAAGATTCATAATACTTCCTGAAACCTTTCCAGTCCACCAAATAATGGCTCCTGTTGGGAGAATTTTTTAAATATTTGTATTGATGTTTAGAGAGGAAAGGAGAGTGAGAGAGAGATAGAAACATTAATGATAAGATCCATTGATTGGCTGTCTCCTGCATGCCCCCCACTGGGGATCGAGCCTGCAACCCAGGCCTGTCGCCTGCCCAGGAGACAAACCATGACCTCCTGGTTCATAGGTCAACCCTCAAACCAGTGAACCACGAAGCTGGGCCCTTTTGGGGAAATTTGACATCTATGTTTAGGAACTGCTTCGTGTAAAGTCTCAGATACACTATTATACTTAAAACTCAATTGTAGGAATTTTCATATGAGTTTGATGAGAAAAACTGAGGAATTGCCAATAAATGATAGATTTTATAACACAGAAACAACTTAAAATAGCATATCATGCCCATGGTCCCGAGAAAACCATTTGTGTAAATAAATAACTAATATTAATAAGAAGAAGGAGGAAAAGGATGGAAAAAAAACACTTACTCCTTATAAGCACTTGTCTTTCTTATACTTCAAGTCTGCTTACCTTTTCTACTGAAATTTTTCCAGTTTCTTAGGTGCCAAAATGTATGTCTTCCTATGAGCCCGAGTCTGTCCAGCCAGTACAGGGTGTTGGATGGGATGACAGGGAGCAGTCGACCGTGGACCTTCTCCTGCCTGGTGTGAAGAATGCTGTGGAGCTCCTCCTGGTCTACAAGCTGTTTGCCTTTGTCTCCAACCTTCTGTTGGGGGATAGAACAAGGGAGATGTTAGTACAGGGCCATGGCCCCACAGCAAAGGTCTCCTTCCTTCCTGCTAGAGGCTCCCAGGCACCACCCTGGGGCCAACACTGCCTGCCCCAGGAGTGAGAGGTGGGTTTTGGTTTCCTCCCATCTCTGTGGGGCTGAGAGGCAGTGTTCTGGCTCCTCCTCCCCATGCTTGTCTTTGTCCAGGTGTCAGAGGTGTGAGCACCTGGGCCCTCTCCTGTTGCCTGCCATGAGTAAGAGCCCCGCTGGGTCACTTGTCTAAAGGAATCACTAGTGAGTGGACACTAGTGGCATTGTCCATCCCTGGAGAGGATGAACATGTACCCGATTAGGAATCCAGGCTGGTAAGGCTACGATGGAGCCAGAGCAGAGGGTACTGTGAGGGCCTGGCACATGGTCAGAGGGGAGGAGAGGGCATGTGGTGAGGCCTTGGGTAGACAGTCAGGAGCTTGAGATCAAGTCCTCAGCCACCCCTGATGCTGACTGAACTAAGTCCCAAAAGATTTGGGAGGCAATGCTACACGCTCAGACTTCACAGAAGAAGTCTGTCACGGAGTGAAAGATTTAGATTCAGGCTGCACAGACGGTATTTGCATCCGTCACTCGAGGGTACTGTGAGGGCCTGGCACATGGTCAGAGGGGAGGAGAGGGCACGTGGTGAGGCCTTGGGTAGAGAGTCAGGAGCTTGAGGTCAAGCACCCCTGATGCTGACTGAACTAAGGCCCAAAAGATTCGGGAGGCAATGCCACACGCTCAGACTTCACAGAAGAAGTCTGTCACCGAGTGAAAGATTTAGATTCAGGCTTCACAGACAGTATTTGCATCCGTCACTCCGAACGAAGCCACGGAAAGCTGTATGGAACAGTCCCTTTCCGTGTGCACTTGGTTGCCTGACGGTACATTTCTAGGTCTGGCATTTTAACGAAATCTGTGCAAAGGGTGTAGGTGACATCCCTAGGTCTGCTTTCAAAGGAGTTTTCCAAGGGCCTGTTTTATTTATGAATGTCTGTTTGGTATACATTTTTTATAAACTCTAAGCAGACTCTATCAGTTGCCACCATTAACCATTTTACACTTTGGTTAAAACAGTTTTTCCTCCGCTGTAAATATGATACAGAATTAATAAGAGAAAATGTCTTAGTTTTTAAAGAAACCATTTTTCCTTAGTTTGTGAAAAACATTATAGAAATAAAGCAGAATATTGACATCATAATAGCATAAGGTGACATTCTTATCCAGTGAACAGGCACAAGACAGATTTCTAAGAAAGTTCACATCAGAAACAGTGACCATGGGAGATTGCCTTATGGCACGGAAAGTGAGACAGATTTGTCCTCCATAGGAATTACCGAGAGTGAATGAAGACTTCAGGTGAGAGAGAGAGAAGGGGCTGAGGGACAGAGGACAATTCAGCTGGTTTTCAGCCCTTGAGGCAGGATGGTGGGGGAAGGCACTGGACATCCAAGGACTGGCTATGTGATGTGACCTTAGGCAAGTCATTTCGCCTCTCAGATCACTGACGCATTCTCTCAAGTGGATTTTCACACACACGCATGCACGCACACGCACACACGCACGTTGGAACTGGAAAGCTCTTCCCAGCATAAGGAATGATTGATATTGGAGATTATTCTGAGCAGGTGGGGAAGAGCAGGCTCACAGGACCCGGGAGGGAATGTCTAGGCTGGGAAAGAGAGGAGGGTGAGGGCCCCGCGGGGAAGAATGGGGGGGACCTTCGGGGTGTGATGGTCTGCACTCAGACTGGGAAGCAAAGCTGGACAGAGGACGTGGGGGGCGGGGGAAGGCAAGAGGTGTGGTACTGAGGAATGAGGGGTGCGTGAGAGCCACTAGAGGTGGAGGCTGATCCTGCAGGGTCGGGAGGGGAGGGTGCCCTCACTTTTTATAGCCCCAAAGACACTGCAAGCAAAGGGCTGTTTGGGGGCGGGGGGAGGGGGGCAGAGTTGCCAGGAAATCTCTGAGAAGTGTCTGCTTTTCTCTATCTCCTGCCTGTTTTTATTTCCCCGGATACAAAACATGCTGCCCATCCCAAGTTCACAACAACCGACTCCGGCTCAGCCCAGAACATGGAGGAAAGACATTCTTGGACAATGTGTGTGGGTCAGACTCCATGGCACCCAACCAGGTAGAGAGAGGGCAGGGCCAGGCTGCGGGCCGACCTCACCCCCCTCCCCCGCACCCTCCATCACCCGCACAGGGAGGCTCCTTTTGAAAGCAAACTGCGTGTTTTTCACTCTATAAATAATGTATGTGCTTTTAAAATCATAAAGAGAAGATACAGATAAGCAGAAATAAGATATAAATCATCCACAGTCCCACCTCCCAGATGTGCATTGACACTTCCAGATGTTCTTCTGCGTCTGTCCGTGCAAAGGCCAACAATGGCCCGCATAATATTTGTCACTTGCCCCTCCACTCGGCAGGGCAGCGTGGCCTTCTCTCCCCGGCACCGAGTGGGCTCCTGCAGCGTCTAGTTACAGCCTCTCACAACTAGACAACGACAATCATTTCTACGTGCTCTGCAGCTTACAAAGCACTTGCTGCCCCTTATCAGATTTCAGCCCGTGGCCTTCCCGAATGCAGGTCTCTCCCTGGTGATTCTGCTTCCAAATCGGCCACCCCGCCTCCTCCGCCCCCGCACCCCTCACCCCCCTCGCTCCGGCCGTCTGTCTGCAGTCCCACCTTCATCCTTCCTGCTTCGGCAGCACTGAGCCCACCCTGCCTGCCATCGGAGAGATGGACACTGGTGGCCCCTCGCTTCCATCGCACTGCTTTCTGCCTGACTCAGCCGTCAACCTCTGCCCTGCTGTCCACACTCTCTCCTTTCTCTGCCTGCCAGAGAGAGAGAGAGTCCTCAGCTCAGAATCTTTCTCCACCTTCTCAGAACTTCCCTGCTGCCACCTTCCCTCTCCCCCTGCACCTCTGCCTAGTCCCCGGTCCTGTGAAATCATGCATCAGGACCAGCCCGGCACAACCTGAGAGGGAGGGAACCTGAGTGGCCCTCTGCCCCCTCCGGATGTGCCCCGCCCCCAACACAATGTCTCCATGTGGTCTCCATGCCGTGGCTCACCAGTGGTGGCTCACCAGTGGGGGTGGGGGCACACCCAAGAGGGCAAAAGGGCAGGTGGGTGAGAAGCCCTGAGGGGGCCTCTGAGCTCCCACTGCAGCTGCGTTAAGGGGGACTAACCTCCCGTCTCCCTGCCTCTGTCTCTCCCCACTCCCTCCGTCTGCTCCTCTCTCCTCAGGGCCTCTCCAGCCTCCCATCCTTTCTCTGTCTGACGTTTGATTTGAGAACCTGGTGATTGAGAGCTGCAGCCCCTGGGGTGGGGGAAGGTGGGGAGAGGGCAGGGAGGAATGTCCTGTGCCCTGGATAAGCGCTCCTCTTTGTCCACATCTTTATCCTGGGAGTACCTCCCTTCTGCCCATTGGCACCACTGGCTCACCAGGGGCCCCGACCTCTTCTCTCTCCTCCTCTGTGGTGGGAGTGACGGTGGCAGGAGGAGAAGCTACTGGCCTGCTCAGTCCGAGACGCCAAACTCTTCAGATGTCCTGCCTTCCCAGGAGCCGAACGAAGGGCATATCGACGCTGGGGCTGGAATATCTACTCAGCCAGCCAAGATCCCGGGCAGGCGCTGCCTCTCCTGGCTTTGGAGAAGGGCAGATACCCCGGAGTTGGGGTGATCCAGATATCCAGGCAGCCTCACTCCGCCTGGCGTGGTCCAGCAGCCCAGGAGGCCAGCAGCATCACCATGCTGAGCAGCAGGGCCGTGGGGCTGGCCATGTCCTTGCCGGCGATGTCCCGGTGTCTGCACTGAGCTCTGGAGAGGGGTGGGCATGAGTCCTGTGGGCAGGGATGCTGGCTTGTGCAATTGCCTGGCCCCAGCGCCAACCACCTCTAGCACCTCATGATGTGCTGAGCACCTGCTCACAGGAGGTATGCAGTGGGTGACAGGGTCTCGAAGGTGGGCAAGACGTGGGCTCTGCCCTGGAGGCACCCAGGGCCCGCTCTGCTCAAAGGCACCCGGACCGCGGACTGCAGCCCTCCATGAGCCCTCACAGAGCTGTGCTGGAGCCGGGCTGTCAGCATCGGAAGTGAGACTCATCTCACTTCCCTCTGAAAGCCCCTCAATGGCTCTCCAGTGCCAACCCGCTAAAGACACAGCTCCCGGGCAGGCTGGCCCCTTAGCCTCAGCTCTCAGCTCTCTGCCCTTCACACCCAAACCATCCCCAGCGGCCACTGCAGCTCTAGCCTCCGCGCCATCACTCGCTTTGCTTCTCCCACCCAGAGCCTCCTCCTTCTCCTCCACCCCCGCTTCCCATTTATCCTGAGGATCACCTGCTCCCTTTTCCACCAGCTCTCTCAGCCACCACCTCCTCTCTGGAACCTTCCTTGACCTCTTTCCCCCCGTATGCCCTCACCCCAGGCAGATGGACCACTCCTTCCTACTCCTCTAGGACCTCATGCCTCTAGTTAGCTCCTGTCATTCTGAATTGCCTGGGCTTGTTTGCCTATGTATCTCTTCTGCCCTCGTGTCTGATTTTTCTCAGTAGCCCTTTTCCATATAGATTAGATAGCTTATACAAAAAAAAAAGGCCAGGGAATTTCTAGCGACTAATAAGGGTTTACAGTGATGTCCTCAATGACCCCCCTTTATATTCTCACTCGTGCAAAGCTCGGGAATGGACGGTTGCTGTGGTCTAACCAGGAATGGCAGCTCTCTGAGGGGTAGGAGCAAATCCCGCCCCTGCGAGGGAGGGGCAGGGTCCGGATGTGTGCAAGGGCCCAGCTTCTCTTCTTTTTTAAATATATTTTATTGATTTCAGAGAGGAAGGGAGAGGGAGAGAAACATCAATGACGAAAGAGAATCTGATCAGCTGCCTCCTGCACGCCCTCTATACTGGGGATCCAGCCCTCAACCTGGGCCCTCAACCTGTGCCCTGACCAGGAATCGAACCCTCACCTCCTCGTTCATAGGTCAATGCTCAACCACTGAGCCACACCGGCCGGTACTGACTTCTCTTCTTGAATTTACCTCACAGTTGTAGGCTTGTGCGTCACTGACATCACTGTCCTTTTAGAGGAGGGGTCCTCAAACTTTTTAAACAGGGGGCCAGTTCACTGTCCCTCAGACCGTTGGAGGGCCGGACTATAGTTTAAAAAAAAACTATGAACAAATTCCTATGCACACTGCACATATCTTATTTTGAAGTAAAAAAACAAAACGGGAACAAATACAATATTTGTATTTGCATGTGGCCCGCGGGCCATAGTTTGAGGAGTAACACTCGTCTGATGGAATGTGGAGACACACGTGAGGCTCCTGGCAGCCCCGTGGCCTGGCCTGCGTTTGGACAGAGCTGCTGCGGGACGGGTCAGCCGCACCTGGGGCTGAGGAAACCCTCCGCTTGCCCGTGCTGCTGGCCTGGGCCCAGGCCTCCAGATAAAGAGAGAGTGATGCCATTTTAAAAGTGAAAAATGCTTCCACTGCAATTATCACAAAGTGGCAGGCAGTTTCCAGAAGCGGGCCGTGCAAAGCAGAATTCCAGCCACACCGGGCATCGCCGCCCAGAGCCCTGGCATTTCAGGGGGCTGCGCTGAGACGGCCCCGGCCTCCTGCCCATCAATTAAAGGGCAGGTGATGGAGAAGATGGCAATCTGTGATAGGAAGTCGGACCCCCTTGTTCTACTGCCCCCTTCCCTACTGTGTGACTTTGAGCAAGTTGCTTATCCTCCCTGAGTCTCAGATCCACTGTCTGTAAAGTGGGAATGGTAATGAGCATCATCGTTGGCCTGTCATAAGGGTGTATGAGCTCATACTTGTAAAGCACTCGGCACAGTGCTTGCTCACAGCAGACACTCCCTCCTCACCCACAGAGCCTAGAAGCCCTAAGCGGAAGCCCCCCATTGAAACTAATGTTCTCGTGCAACTGAAGCTAAGTCTCTCGGCCTTGATCTCAGTTTTCCTGCTTGTAAAGTGGTGCCAGGTAATCCTCAGATAACACAAGGCCGGCCCTTGGCAGTTACTTATAAAATAGTAATTTATTATACAAGGTAAGAGTAGGCTATTGGTAAAGTCTGGACACAAAGGAAGGGCTGGTAAAAACAAAACCTCATCGGTTTTGTTCCCTGACAGCAGATAGGAGGAGCAAAAAAGCGAAGAAAGGCATTGGTTCTATCAGCAGCATGCATCATCCTAGCTACAATGGACACAGATTTCAGATGCCCTCGGTCACCACCTCCTTCCCAAAAGCCCTGGTCTGCAGCTTGCTGGCAAGGACAAGATGCTGCACCCTAGCACTAAGAGAGGGGCACAGCATTCATCTGGCCTCTGAATTTTGGAGGCAAGGTAGGCTGTGCTTGAGAATACCACTTCAAGCTAATCATTGGGGGACACCGAAGGCTGCCAGCTTCAAGTGCATCCCAGATTCAGGTGCCCCTGCAGCAGCTCTGGGCTGCGAACCAGCTGCTCTGGCTCTTGGGCCTTGTGACCCAGCATGTCCAGTGGTGCTAGACACGCCGGTGGCAGAGCAGGATGCTGTGTGGAGTCTCTGGCAAGTTCTGATGGAGAATTGCAGCACATGCCCTGAGGTTCTGGAACAAGGTCATGCCCTCGCTGACAGAGAATTACATCTGAAAAACAGCTACCGGTATGCTATCGGGCCCTAATAAAAACCAAGTGCCTCACCAAGTGACCATTCAACCCGAGCTACCCCTCCTAAGCTGAATGTTATCTGATCCAGGAGTCATGAAGCAGGACAAGCACAGCAGGAACTCATCATGTGATACCTCTGGACCAGGCTGAGCTGCTCCAGAATGTACAAGTAATTGCATGAGGCCTGGCCGGGTAGCTCAATTGGTTAGAGCATCGTCCTAATATGCCACGGTTGCAGGTTTGATCCCTGGTCAGGGCACATATAAGAATCAACTAATGAATACACAAATAAGCGGAACAACAAACCAAAGTCTCTCTCTCTCTCTCTCTCTCCCCCCCCCCTTCCTCTCTCTCTAAAAATCATTTATTTTTGCCTCCCCTTCTCTTGCCTTTGGGGTCAAAATCATAAAATGTTCTCTATGACCAAGGTCCATAAGTTTAGTACCTATGTTTTCTTCTATGTACTTTACTGTTTCAGATCATATATTTAGGTTTTTGATCCATTTTGAATTAATTTTTGTACAAGAGGACAAACTATAATCTAGTTTCATTCTTTTGCATGTGGCTTTCCAGTTTTCCCAGCACCATTTATTGAAGAGGCTTTCTTTACTCCATTGTGTGCTTTTGGCTACTTTGCTGAAAATTATCTGCCCATATAATGTAGTTTTATTTCTGGGCTCTCAATTCTGTTCCATTGGTCTGTGTGTCTGTTCTTTTGCCAATGCCTTGCTGTTTTGATTATCATAACTGTGTAGTATAATTTGAAATTAGATTGTGTGATAGCTTCATTCTTTTTTCCCAGGATTGCTTTGGCTATTCGGGATCTTTTGTGGTTCCATACAAATCTGACGATTTTTTATTCTATTTCTTTAAAAAATTACATTGGTCCCTAACCAGTTTGGCTCAGTGGGTAGAGCGTCAGCCTGTAGACCAAAGGGTCCAGGTTTGACTCTGGTCAAGGGCACATATTGGTACCTTGGTTGCAGGCTCCTCCCTAGCCCGGGCCTTGGTCAGGGCATGTGCAGGAGGCAACCAATTGATGTGTTTCTCTCATATCGATGTTTCTCTGTCTTTCCCTCTCTCTTCCACTCTACCTAAAAAATCAATGGGAAAATATCCTCGGGTGAGGATTAACAACAACAACAAAAATGACATTGGGATTTTGATGATTGTATTAAATCTGTATATTTCTTTGGGTAATATGGTCATAATATTTATTTTTTTAAATATGTTTTTATTGATTTCAGAGAGAGGAAGGGAGGGAGAGGGAGAGAAAGAGAGAGAGAGAGAGAGAAACATCAATGATGAGAGAAAATCATAGATTGACCATCTCCTACATGTCCCCTACTGGGAATGGAGCTTGCAACCTGGGCATGTGCTCTGACCAGGAATCAAATCCTGACCTCCTGGTTATGGGTCAACACTCAACCACTGAGCCACACTGGTGGGGCTGGCCATTTTAATTATGTTGATTCTTCCAATCCATGAACATGGAATAGCTTTCAATTTCATTGTCTTTTTCAATCTCTTTTAGTAATGCTTTGTAGTTTTCAGTATATAGGTCCTTCACATCCTTTGTTTCTCTTTTGGTTGCAATTGCAAAAGGAATTCTTTATTTCATTTCATTTTCTGAAGTTTCAGAAACTTGTTAGTATATAGGAAAGCAGTGGATTTTGATACATTAATGTTGTATCCTGCAAATTTACTGTATTTGTTTATTGTTTCTAACAGTTTTTTGGTGGAGTCTTTAGGGTTTTCTATATACAGCATCATGCCACCTGACATCTTGAAACAAGATCCTTTTTCTCTCTGGGTTCTTTGCACCAAGAACAGTGCCTGGCACATAGTCAAGGACCGTTGGCCTAAATCACGGTGAGATTAGTAAGAGATCTAGATCCTGTTCCAACTCTGTCACCACCTTCTGAGACACTGAAAAACCCTGGCAAAGGCACTGCTCTGAGCTTCAGTTTTCCCTTCTGGAAAATGGGAATCATGTTCCCGGTCCCCTTCTCATTTGTGAGGGGTCAAATGAGAGAGAATGGGATTGGTCCTCTAGTGCAGCAGGAGACACAGCCCCCTGCGAGACATCAGCACTGAAGTCGTTAACAACTGCTAACAGTGTTACTACTAACGACAGTCTGCCTAGTTGGAGGGAATTCTCCCTCCTTCCTCCAGGATTGCCTACCCTTTGTCTCACAGATTTCGTATGACCTCAAAATGTCCTTCCAGAAGTCTGACCTACGTCCTTCCTGTTGCAGACCTGCCTGCTCCCCTCCTCAGGTGTCCCAAGAACATAATCCTGAGTATAAATCTCCAGGGAGTCCGAAGCCTGAGCACCTTTTAGGGCTTATCTCGCTAAGGTTGATATCCCCACTGCCACTGCTCAGAGCAGAAGCTGAGATGGAGACAGAGAGAGAGAAAGGGAAGTCCCAGTCTGGAGTGAGGGAGTAAAGAAAGAATCAGGGGGATTGAGGTCAGATAGCAGAATGGACTTCCTAACACCCAGACAGAGCGACTGACACAAACACCCACCACCACACCACCACCACCTTCAGCTGCCTGGCTTCCGGGGGAGGGACGACTGTCTTATGGCTTTCCATGACGTGGGTGCTCTGCTAGGGCTAGGGTTGTGGGTAGAGCGACATTTCCTGCCCAGGGGGCAGGGGGAGAGAAGAGTTGCTGAGTGTGCACAGACACACACCCGGCTCCTGGGCTCCTTCTCAGGCTGCCCCCATGGAGCTCCCCCTGGCCCAGATAAGCCCCCAAGGTAAGTGTGATGTTTAAGAATGTGGGTGGGAGGGGACAGGAGACCCCTGGACCAGAACCCTCCCGCAAGCCAGAGCTGGCAGGGGCCCCACCACCCCTTCTCCTTCTCTGGGACCGCAGGTCCCCTCAGCCCTGAGAACAAAGGTGACAGGGTCTGCTGTGTGCTTCTTAGGGAGGAGGGAGGAGGGATGGGGGAAGCCAGGGGACCTTAGGCCAGAAGAGGGGCTGCACTAAAGAGATCTGCCTAGCCCGGCCAGCGTGGCTCAGTGGTTGAGCGTCGACCTATGAACCAGGAGGTCACAGTTCAAGTCCCAGTCAGGGCACATGCCCAGGTTGCTGGCTCGATCCCTGGAGGGGACCTTCACGAGACAGCCAATCGATGATTCTCTCTCACCATTGATGTTTCTCCCTCTCTCTCCCTCTCTCTTCCTCTCTGAAATCAATTAAAAAAAAAGATATTTTTTAAAATAAAGAGATCTGCCTCAGCTCCCTGATTGTGGGACTGACTTCCAGGCCACCAGAAGACCAGCTGACTTCCACCTTCTTTCCTGGTGCCCAGTTGCCCCCAACAAGCCCCTCTGCTGCCTCAGCCCCTCTTCGCCTCATTGGCTCCCTACTCCTCTTCCCTGATAAACTCCCCCGTCTCCCCCCACTGTCCTACCTGCATTTCTCCTGCTGTCGTGACTGTCCCTGTCCTCCAGGTCCCTGGTCAGAGGCACCTCTCAGCCTGGGGGAGGGTGGGCAGCAGAGAGAAGCAGTCCCTCACCGAGAGCCCCTCCGTCCTCTTTGTGCCAACAGGAAGTCACAACACCCCCCCTCCGACCTTCACCACCTTCCAGCCCTTGGACTTCACTCGAAAAAGCTGCCAGGGCTTGCTTAAGGAGACCAGACTCCAGGCCCTGCAGGCTGGAGAGGCCCCGTTCAGCCCCAGAGCCCCAGATGTCCACGCTGCGGTGAGTGGGAACCTGGGTGCAGCTCCTGCATCTGCTCCAAGCCTCCCCTGGGTGCGGACACACAGACGGACAGAGGCCAAAGGGAGAAAGCAGGAGCGGTCTGGGGCTGCCTACAGGGCAAGGGCACAGAGGAAAAGGAGGTGGGAAGTCCCTCCTTCGTGCGCTGAGCTGCTCCTCAGTCCCTGGGAAGCTCAGCTGAGTCCCCAGGCGACCAAGGTACAGTGAGGGTATCGAGTCCTGGAAGCAGGCGTCGGCACCTTCACCCGCGGCTTTTATTCGCCTGGCACATCCCATCTCAGTCCCTCTAGCCTGCCCAGTGGTGAGAAGGTCCTCCCTGCCAACCCGCACAGTCCCTCCTACTGTAGGGTGAGCTCTCCCTTATTCTGGCCTCTGGGGTGACCTCCGGCATCACTGTCTTCATCCTTCAGGCCAGGGCATGACTTCTGCTCCAAGCCTCCCCTGGGTGCGGACACACAGACGGACAGAGGCCAAAGGGAGAAAGCAGGAGCGGTCTGGGGCTGCCTACAGGGCAAGGGCACAGAGGAAAAGGAGGTGGGAAGTCCCTCCTTCGTGCGCTGAGCTGCTCCTCAGTCCCTGGGAAGCTCAGCTGAGTCCCCAGGCGACCAAGGTACAGTGAGGGTATCGAGTCCTGGAAGCAGGCGTCGGCACCTTCACCCTCGGCTTTTATTCGCCTGGCACATCCCCATCTCAGTCCCTCTAGCCTGCCCAGTGGTTAGAAGGTCCTCGCTGCCAACCCGCACAGTCCCTCCTACTGTAGGGTGAGCTCTCCCTTATTCTGGCCTCTGGGGTGACCTCCGGCATCACTGTCTTCATCCTTCAGGCCAGGGCATGACTTTCTGTCCATCTGGAAGACTTCACCCCCGTTTAGACACAATTTAACAGCTTACTGCTACTGGCTTAAAGGCCAAGAGGGAAGTAGGAAGAAATTTCCCTGAAACCAGACAGCGGGAGCTGAAGACGGGATTTAAGTTACACTTTAGGAAGGACTTTCTGGGCAATTAGACTTAAAATAGTCAACTGGGCTGGGGGCTGGGAGCTTCCTCCCATGCCCAGGAGGGTCTGGGATAAGAATGAGAAGGTGGCCGCTGGCCTGGAGTCAGTAGAGGGCCCACGAATCATGGCGACTTTCCCTCCTTGAACCCTAACCAGGCCTCTGCCCAGGCCCTGGGGGCTGCCTCCAGTCAAGAGGACACTGGGAAGGCTGAGGAGGTGCCTAAGGAAGGAGGCCAGTCCCTGCAGGCCGAGACCCGGGCTTGGTTCCAGAAGACCCAGGCCCGTGGGCTCCTGCAGCGCGGGGCAGCCCCTCCTTGGTTCCATGGCTTCATCACTCGGAGGTGAGTCACCAGGAGGAAACAGGCCCAGAGAGGGGCAGGGGCAAGGCCTGGGTCCGCAGCCAGTCGGGCGTCGATTGGGCTACAAGTCCGGGCCATGACTCCTGGAGGCTCCCAGGCCACTCCCCAAGGCATCTCTCCTGGAGGAGATGGTTGCAGAGGCTCCAGTCCACCTCCCTCTGTGCCTCAGTCTCCCCTCTCTACCATAGACTCAATTGTCCTCCTGTATCTAAGGCCTCTAATCCTCATGGTTTCCACCTGCCTCTCGGGCTCTCTCCCGCCATCTTTACCTCTGGCTCACCCAGCCCTCTCCTCTTTCTTGCCTCCCTTGCAGTTCCTACCTCCTCCTCCATTTCTACTTCACTTCTGTCAGCTTGACTTTTGACACCTAGAAGTCTATTACCATCCCTGTTGGTGCGGCCGCAACACCACCCCCAGAGCCACCACCACCTCACTCCCCGCTACCCCCCTCTACTCCCCGCCAGCCCACAACCAGCCCACAACCAGCGGCCCTTTCAGGATGGGGCCGGGAGGATGCAGGGCTGGGAGTCGTCCTGGGTGGGCCCTCTGGGTCCCGTCCACGCCCAGGCCCTGCAGCGGAAAAGCAGTGCCCACATCCTCTCTCTCCCATCCCCCCCTCTCCAGCCACTTCAGTTCACCTGGTTTGGGGTGGGGTCCCCCGTGAGAGCCCGGGAAACAGGGGTCAAGGCTGGAAGGGTCAGAGCCCCGTTCTCTCTTCTCCGACACCACAGAGAGGCCGAACGGCTGCTGGAGACCAAGCCGCAGGGGTGCTACCTGGTGCGGTTCAGCGAAAGCGCCGTGACCTTTGTGCTGACCTACAGGTGAGGGGCGGGGCCCGCGACCTGGAAGAGGCTTCGGGCTGATCGGAGGGGCGGGGCTGGGTGCGGCGGAGGTGAGCCCGGTCCGCAGCTCCTCCCCATCCCCCTGCGGAGAGGCAGGCAG
>NW_005359478.1:3048675-3077850 GCF_000412655.1 Myotis brandtii | reverse complement strand
CCCTTCCGCCCTGACCCTCACCCTCACCTGACCAGCGCCCCTTCTCATAGAGCCCGGGCCACCGGGCACTTTCTCCTGCGGGAGGACTGCCCGGCCCCGCTCCTGCCCGCCTCTCCGTGGAGAAGGTGCAGGCTGGGCGGGAATCCCTGAGAGACCAGCCCAGCCAGAGACATGGCTTCTGAGGACCCAGTCAGGCACATGGGGCATTTGTGGGTTTTATTTTGTTTTGTTGTTGTTTTAATTTATTAATTTGAGAGAGAGAGGAAGAGAGAGAAATATCGATTTGTTGTGCCACCCATTCATGCATCCACTGGTTGATTCCTGTATGTGCCCTGACCAGGAATCAACCTGAAACCCTGGTGCCTCAGATGATGCTCCAACCAACTGAGCCACCCGGTCAGGCAGGCCATTTGTTTTGCGTTTTTGTTTTGTTTTTAATTAAAAGATATTTATTGCCCGGCTGGTGTAGCTCAGTGATTGAGCATCGACCCAGGAACCAAGATGTCAGGGGCACATGCCCGGGTTGCAGGCTTGATCCCTAGTAGGGGGCATGCAGGAGGCAGACAACTGATAATGTTTCTCTCTCGTCAGTGTTTCTATCTCTCTATCCCTCTCCCTTCTTCTTTTTCTAAAAATCAATGAAAACATATTTGAGGGGGAAAAAAGATATTTACTGAATACCCAGCATGTACCAGATGCTGCAGGCTCTGGAAATAGAACCATGGACAGACAGATGGTTCCAAACCCACAAAGCTTACTAACCAGCAGCAAAGAGACAAATAATGGGAAACAAGTGTGAGGGTGTGATGAGGGAGGAGAGCTGTGTCAGGAATCACCTCCCTGAGGAAGTTCAGGCAGTTCTGAGGGACCACTCTGTGCCAGGCATTGGTCTGGGGAAATAACAGTAAACAAAACTGACCAAAATATCTCTGCCTACATGGAGCTTGCATTCTAGTGAGAGGAGACAGACAATGAACACAAGGTGTAGGCATGCTCTAACAAGAATCCCCTGCGAGCCCTTGTGGTTTTTGTTGTTGTTGATCCTCACCTGAGGACATTTTTTCAATGGTTTTTAGAGAGTGAAAGGGAGGAGAGACAGAGAGAAACATTGTTATGAGAGAGACACATTGATGAGTTGCCTCCCACATGCAGCAGGGGATCGAGCCTGCAACCGAGGTATGTGCCCTTGACTGGAATCGAACCCAGGACCCTTCAGTCTGTGGGCCAATGCTCTGTCCACTGACCCAAACCAGCTGAGCACTGTGAGCCCTTTGTCTTGAGGCTTCTTATCTTCTGTTGGGCCAGTGGAATCCTAGGGGAGGTCTTAGGAGAGGGTCTCAATAGAATGTTCATTAGCTTTTCAGGTGTGTCCTTCAATATATTGATTCATCAGAATGTGCAGACAGAGGGGTCGGGGGTTAGTTTTACTTTTAACGAACATTATTGAAGAGGGACCAGACCGAGGCTGGTCTGCCCCAGGACAGTCTGGAGTGTGTAAACAATTTGCTCCTAAGTGTCCTTGGTTAGGGAAGATAAAACCTTGTGATTCATTAGCTGGCTGTAAATTGCTCAAAGTGTTTGGCCTTAATTATTTTGTCTCGGTTTCCCTTATTCCACTTTTCAAGGAATTTCCCCAGCTTCTTCCTATCCTGCCACAAGAGGAGGAAGCTATGGAGGGGCAAGTCTGGGGGCAGTGGAGATCAGGAGGTCAGTTTTGACGTGTACAGTTTGAAATGGCCATTCAATGTCCACGTGGAGATGGCAAGTAGGCAGTTGGAATACACGGGTCTGGAGTTTGGGAGAGAGGTCTGGACTGGAGATAAATATTTAGTCATCAGCATGTAGCTGGATTGATTCTAAAGCCTTCAGGAGGGGTGAAATCTCACCCAGGGGTGAGTGTAGATGGAAAAGAAAGGACTACCACATCTTCAGCATTTAGAGTTTGCAGAAATGAGGGAGAACCTACTACGAACATTGAGAAGGAGCAGAGAGAGAGAGAGGAGAAAACCAGGAGTGTGATGGTCTGGAAGCCAAGCAAAAAAAAAAAAAAGCAAGTCAGGGAAGAGCAAGTGCCTAGGGGTCCAGAACTGACCATTGAATTTAGCCAAGAACTCACTGGGGACCTGGGCAAGAATGGTTTCTTGGAGCTTGATTGGAATCAGCTCAAAAAAGTGGGGTTGCTCTGGCTGGTGTGGCTCAGTTGATTGGGTGTCATTTCATGCTCTGCAAGGTTGCTGGTTCGATTCCTGGTCAGGGCACATGCCTGGGTTTCGGGCTCGATCCTCTGTAGGGGGTGTGCAGGAGGCAGCCAATCAATGTTTTGCTCTCACATTGATGTTTCTCTCTCTCTCTCTCTCTAAATATCAATAAAAATATTTTGTTAAAAGTGGGAACTATGCCTTATAGGCAACTCTTGTAGAATTTTGTGAGGAATGGGGGAGACCTGAAGATTCTGGAGCAGTGAGGGGAACCAGCTGGAACTGACAGAGCTGAAGGCAGAACTGTTGGAGACCAACCTCTATGATGGGGTCTCAAAGGGTCTTGTCACTCAAGCTCTTTGGAGTTTGGACTTTATCATGGAGCAAGGGGCAGCCACCGAAGGATTGCTCGGCGAGCTTTTGCAGGCTCACGCACGTAGAGTGCAGAGTGGGCTGAAAGGGCAAGATAACACAGGGGAGGATTTAAGAGGCCTGGACTGTGTGTGGTGGCTGTGGGCAGGGAAAGAAGTGTGCAGATGTAAAAATATTTAGGCAGTGGAAGGAGCAGGGCTGTGTTCCGTCAGATGTGGGCAGGGAGGGGTCAAGGTTGACTCCTAAGATACTGCTATGGCAGGGGGGGAGGGAGGTATTACTTTTTATTCATAAAGGGAATGCTGAGAGAGGAGGAGGAGGGGGCAGGGAATAAGAATTCTGATTTGGATCCATGAAGCCTGCCGCGCCTATACGCCTCCAGATGGAACGTGCACTTGGCGGATTGCAGGAGCACAAGGAAAGCCTATGGCCTGAGCCACCTGGGGGCATCCATGACCCCAGGGCTAAATGCTGAACTAAAAGCACACCTATTGAGGGAGGGAAGCGTCCCACTGTAGGGGTTGTCCCCTCTGAGGCGGTCTCTCGGCCCTAAAACATCTGGCTAATCTCTCCATAAAGTATTCCTCTGGCACCTGCAGAAATAAATGTAGGCACAGCAGTCTTGGAGATCTCTCATGCCAAAAAAATGTTAGGCTAAAGACTTCTCCAGGCTTGTTGCATGTTTACAACCACAGGCACAAACAGAGACCAGCCTGGCCCTGTGCTGCAGGTGAAATTAAGTTTAATGCTAGAGATTGCCGTGACCAGAGCGACCTCCCCGCCCCCCTGTCTCCTTGCCATCCTTGTGCCCTCTTCTTCACCCAGGGAACCCAGGACAGGCCGAATTTCTGTGCCCCTCGCCCCATCCTCCACCTGGACTGGTTTATTTTGTCCTCCTGGATCACCTGCCCGCCCCACCCACTGTCCCTGCTCAACCAAGTCCCTCAAGCCTCTTTTCCCTGCAGACTCCTGAGCCAGCAGGACTTTCCCTAAGGACTGAAGAAGCAGACGCTGCAAGCAAAAGCCAGGACTCACACCCCCAGTATAGCCCAGTCCTCAAAAAGGAGAAGCCCAGAGCCCTCACGCAGAAAGAGGGGGGCAGCGAGCCAAAGGAGGTATTGGGCTGGAGGAACTGGGAGAAGGCGGGGCAGGGGGAGGTGAGGACCCAGGAGACAAAAAGGAGGCATGGCCAGTGAGGAGTGGGGCCACTGGGAGGAGGGGGGGGTCTGCAGAGGGCACGAGCTCTGGGTGGGCTCCTGCCGCGACCCTACCTGGTTGCTCTGACCCACTCTCCTCCCTGGCGTCACTCTCTCCTAGCCCTCCCAGCCGCCTAGACCCAAGCCTCCTGTCCCCGCCAAACCTCTGCTGTCCTCCGAAGCCTACACAAGCCCAGCGCCAAGACTTTGCCGGACCCTGCCCGCCAAGCCCTCCAACCCCATCTACCACGAGCCAGATGAACCCATAGCCTTCTATGCTATGGGCCGGGGCAGCCCTGGGGAAGCCCCCAGCAACATTTACGCCGAGGTGGAGGTGGAGATGGAGGTGCCATCAGGGGGTGAGGGCCCATCGTGCATCCTCTGGCACCCAGTCCTCCGGAAGTGCCGGTCCAGGCCTCTCCCAGGAAGACAGGTAAATGGGGGAGCAGGGAAAAGCTAGATCACAGGAAGGACTTCCTGAAAGCTGGTTTGGGAAGGGTTCAGATTGGATGCCTGGGTCAGGGTGAAGGTCAGCGGTCTGAGGTGAGATGGGGAGGACAGAGTCCAGGCTGCCAGCACTCCTTTTGCAGGCCCAGCGATTGCTCCCGCTCCTCTTCCTGGAGTCACTGGGACCCTTTGCCAAGTCCCCACCCCCTTCCACCTCTCAGCAGTTCATCCCTTCCTAATTCACAGAGAAAACAGAGGCCCCAGCAAGCCCCCGAAGGCCTTCCACACAGAGCCTGTGTTTTGGTTGGTGTCCATCTCACCCAGCTTGTCTTCTTAAACCCACCTGAGTCTGACCCCAACCTGTGCCCCCCCATCCTCTCCTTCCCAGTCTGAACTTGGGCTCCCTCCCCCAGCCTTTATCAGCCTGCCCATCCTGAAGAAGAGACTTGTGCCGTCTCAGATGAGCACATGCCCTCCACCCCACCCCCAGCGCACACTCCCCTCTCCCTTTTCCATCCCTCCACCTCCCCGGTCTTCTCACTGGTCAGTTCAAGTCAGTATGTCATGGGCTGCTCCCACCCCCTCCCGCTGCCCCCTCACCTCAGGCCCTTTCCCACTCTCTCTCCCTGCTGGTGCCCCAGGCTCCCCCCAGCCCTCGGATCTGTTCACACTCACCCACACCCCTGCCACCTGCTGCCATCCTAGAGCTGATGTCACCAGTCCGTGTCTCTATCCAAACTTCTCTTCAGGCTTCTGCTCAACTCCCCAGTGTCCCACGGCCTCTCGAACTCAGCACAGCCAGCACTGCCCCAGCCTTTTCCCCGACTGCTCCCTCCCCAGTGCCCTATCTGGATCAATAACCCTCCAGCCACCCAACCACCCAAGTCAGAATCCTACGGCTCCTTCCACATCTTCCCTTTTCACCCCCATTCCCCTATATCACTGGTTTCTGCTGGGTCTCCTCCCAAATATAGTTTTCCTTTCCCCAGTTTCAAGCCCCATTTCTCTCATCAGGACTTTTCCAAGAGCTTCTTAGCTGGTCTCTAACCACCAGTCTTGCCACTTCTGACCCACTGTACCCCAAGGAAGCCAGAAGGGTCTTTCTAAAACGGCTTCCTGGCCCATGCGGCCCTCCGTACTCGGAGGGAGGGTGCCCCCTCCTCAGCTTGATCGCCCTCCCTCCCAGAACTGGTCATGTTTCTCCAAGTAGCCCAAGTGGTTTCAAGCCTCCTGGGGCTGGCACACGCCAGCCCCTCTGCCCGTACCAACTTCCGGCAAGTACACCCTCCTGCCGCTTGGGACCTTCCTGCTCATCCTACAAGACTAGCTTGCCCTTCTCCTCTGGGAGGACTTCCCTGACCTGACCACAGAGGTGTCCACTGTGTTTTATACACACCTGCCACGCCACTGAGCAGCTGGACACTGGCTTCCCCTTGCCCGGCCGAGTGTGAGTTCCCTGAGGGCAGGGCTGGGACTTACTCCCCTGTTTCCAGAGCACCCAGCACAGTGCCTGGCAGAGCAGGTGCTCAGGACATGTTTGTTGAATGAACGAGAGGGACTTAGCCCTCCTCTGTGCAGGCCAGTGTCTGTTGAGACCAGATGTCTTGGCCTGTGAGGCTGCAGTTAGGCCTAAAAGGCAGAGGGTCGAGGGTGTGCCCTAAGACTGTCCTTCTCTCTCCAGAATCCAGGTGGCCAGCAACTGCATTCCGAGAACTCTGTGGCTGGACAAGGCCCTCCCGTGCCCCGCCAGCCCCTGCCTCTCTGGGGACACAGCCTCCCTCACAACCTAGACAGGAGTTCCAGGACAGAGGAAAGACGTGGCCCTCCCTAGGGCCTCCTCAGGAGCCAGTGTCTGAGCGGAGGGAGGCTAACCTGGAACAGCAGGTCCAGAGAACTTCACACACACCCAGGTGCCCTCCTAAGGAAATGTGGATGGAACAAGGTGATCGATCCAAGCGGGAAAGGACCTCAGCTGTCACCTATTGCAAAGACGGCAAAAATGTGTCACCTTGTATCCCAACTCCAGTCCATTGGTCCTTGCTGCCTAAGGCTCTAAGGCGCTGCCTTGGAAAGGATGTTAAGGTCATATCTGAACTCAGCAGAACAGAGCACCGTGATTGATTAGTGATGTCTGCTATGGGTGAGGGAAGGAAGAGGAGCAGCATTTTTTTTTTCCCTTATTGATCAAGTCCAACTCCCTTGCTGTGCAGATAAGGAAACAAAGCCAGTGGGATGACTTGGCTGAGGTCAAGGACTAGGACCCAGGCCTCCTAAGCCCCTCGTTTAGTGCTGTGTTCCTGACCCCACCTCCACTGTCTTCACAGGAAATGTCAGAACTTTCCTAAGGCAGGAAGTCTGGTGGCTTTCCTGGGTTCCACCGCATTGGGTCCCGGGTGCTGGTTCCCTTCCTCCAGATCCCAGCATAGCCCTGTTATCCTGACAGGTCTGGGCCTCCCACACAGAAGCCCGGAGGTCAGAGGAGCAAATGTGGAACCCACTTCCTTTTAGGGACACACTCACCGCTCCCTCCCAGAGTCCTCAGTATTTGGTGCTCCTCTGAGGATGTGGGCTGGGAGGGCCTGCTGCCTCCCACTGCCCCGGCCTCTCCGCACGGAGTCTGATTTCCTTGGTCCTCTGAGCCTTTGGGTCTGGGCCCTGGTCCAATGCTGCTGCTGTCTGGGGGTTGGTTTGGCGAGAACAGATGTTAGAACTTGTTTGTTGATTCTTGTCTGGCTAATAAATCATCACCAACCACCTCCCCCTACAGCGATGCAGGTACTCCAGGCTCCTTCTGTCTCTGACTCTCCCATGTTGTGGAAGGCAGAGGGGTCAGGGGCTGAGAGACACCTGCGCAAGGGTCACAGATCTGTTGGCAGGAGACACGAGACAAGGGACACAGACCTTTCTCTGGAAAGTATTCCTTCCCTAACTGGGTTGGGCTAGGCAGGCAGCCAGGGCCAGAGGGTGGCTCTATCTCCTGTGGATGCCAGGAGAGAAAGAGGGGCAAGCACAAGACTGGGAAGGGGAGAGTGCACTGCCAGCCTGTGTGTGAGCCCTTAGGCTTGGAGGACGAGCGGCCCCAAGACTCTTTTGTGTCTTCCAAGCAAGGCCAAGACCAAGGCCATCGGCTTCTGCCTCAGTTGGAACCCAGTTCTCTTCCCTTTTGTGAAGCATCCTCTGCCCAGACCCACTTCAGGGCAGCCTCGGCCCCAGGGCAGAACCCGTATTCTGGGCCTCAACCACCTGGAATAATCTGCCCTGGGTCTTATTTTTGTCTCAGACTGGGGGCTCTTTGCGGCAGGATGTCTGCCCCTGGGTTGCCCTCAGGACTCAGAACAGAGACTGCCCCCCACCCACCCCAAAGCCACTCAGGCCCAGGTACTCCAGTGGTCCTGTCTGTGCAGCCTGCTCAAGGCAATCAGTGCCTGTCAGGGCTCCTTCTCCTGCCAGAGGCACAGAAATCCCCTGGCCTAGGTGCTGCAGCCATCACGCCACCCCCAGCCTGGTGCAGGTGCCAGCTCCAGTGACAAGCGAATTCCCCTCCTTTCCACTCCAATGCTAATCAGCTTAAGGAGGAATATGGTTGCTGAGTCAACAGAGCTGGGGTTCCACTTCCTGCTGCCTGTAGGTCTAAACCCCCTCCTGAGCAAGAGGAGAGGGAGGGAGGAAAGGGAGCAGATGGTTTACATACATCAGAGGCCGAAAGTGCAAGGAAGGTCTCAGATTAGACTCAGGGAGTCATCTAGTGGCTGATTCCTTGTAGCAGGGGGAGGAGGCAGAGAAAGGAGTTCGCTGTATAGCAAGAGCTGGACCTCAGAAAGTCAGAAAACTCGCTGTGGCAGGATGGGCAGGTGCTGGGAGGAGGCAGGACTGCCTAGGGACCCACTTGGTGTTTCTGAAGGAGCAAAGCCTGCTAGAGGCGGGCAGAGTGGGACCCAGTGACCCTCCGTCTCCCTCTCCTTCCCGCAGCCTGGGGTGGGCTCACGGAGTGGTGGCGAGAGAATCCAGATGATGGCATCCAAAGCCCTGGGTTCCCGGGGTGGCTCTGTGCTAACTGGCTGCATAACCTTTGCAGGAAACCTTTTCTCTGCGTCTGTCCATTCCCCACATTCCTTTGAAATGGAAGTAATGCCTCCTTATTTGCACACAGGGCTGCTGTACAGCTCAGACAAGACCATCAGAATGAAGGGCTTGGCAGAGCAGGGCTGCTAGGGCTAACAGGGACCTCAGACCCCTGTGACTGACTTCGGTTCAACTAAATAGGAAACTGAGGTCTAGAGAGGGGAAGTGACCGGGAGTTGGACGCAGTCAAGCCCAGATCATGTCATCCCAACCCAGGGCTCTCCCTTAGACCACAGGGCCCCACCCTCCCGAGAGCTCCAGCTGCAGGCCCAGCCCTGAGGACCGAGGTGGTGGGGCCTCCTTCCCCTCACCAAAATCATGACCCCAGCACCATGCTGCTCGCTCACTGCCAAGCTAAGGTCTGAGGCTGTGGTGGGACCTCAGGATGAAGGTAACTTTTATAGGAAAATGAGCTGGAGCCATTGTGCTGAGGGTGGGGGTGGGGGTGGGGTGGGGCATTTCCCTGCTAATCTTCCCATGGCCAGTCCATCCCTCCTCTGCCTTCTCCGGGCAGGGCTTTCTCTGGCACAGCCCACTCTCAGGTCTGAGGGGAGTCTCCCACCCCCAGCTCCAGGTCCCCTTCAGAGCCTGAAGAAAGACCACACCTCCCAGCTCCAGCCCCTTCAGCACCATGGCTGACCCTAACAACTGTCCATATTGTCCTGCTCCTGCCTCCCCTAACCTGCCCCTTTCATCCTATCTACTCCCTCAGCGAAAGCAGAAGACAATCTCAGTAAGGTGTCCTATAATCCTGGCTCAGGGGCGGGGGGTGGGGGGGCGGTGAAAAGAACTCCATAACCTCAGCTATCCCAATTCCACAGCATATCGCTGCCCATGAACCCACTCGTCAGAGGCCCCACCTTCAACCATCTCTCCTGGCCTGAGAACACGGGACCCTACTTGAAAGCTGAGGGAGGAGAGGGTAAAACAGGTGGAAGCAGGTAGCACAGAGCTTCCCAAGCCCACAGAACTGCAACCATTCCCTCCAAGAGACTGTGGCTTCTTGGACAGCAAGCTCAGCACCCAAGGGGAGAAGACCTGGCCAGGTCCCCTCCCCAGGGCCAAAGGCTGTGGGGCAGAAGCTGAAAACCCTGACAGCCTTGCCGTCTCTGTGCAGTTTCTAAGCTGGATCCCTGTGTAGCTCAGCTTCCTAGGCTCTACGGTCCGGTCAATACACTGGAACTGTGCCCCAGTCCCTCCAAAATCTGCCAGCGACTGGGACCCATCTCCGACATTCTCCACCCCTCCTCCCTCTGCCCTCTGGTGGTTGCTGCCTGCCAACTCTAACCAAGTGCCATTCCTTACGCCTCCTCTCTCCCTCATCCCTGTCTTCTCTTTCCTGTTTGTTTACCAGACTTGAGGCTACTACCACCCAGAAGCTGTCAACTTTCTAACCTGTCAAATTTCTCTTGGTGACCAAGAAATTCCACCCACTAAATAAAATGTCATTGTTGACAGAACTAAAAAGTGGCTTTTAAAAAAAGTGGCTTAAAATGACTTTCAGGGAATCAAAGGAGGCGGAAGGCAAAGGGAACCTAAAAAATATCTGGCCTGTCATTCCCAGAAGACACTGGGCTCTCCCGACCTACCATGTCCTGCCTCCCTGCACAGAGCCCTTCCCGCTACATCACGATGCGACCCCAAGAATGAGAAGTTGACTGCAGTCCCAGGAGTATGGCACCGCAGGAGCAGGGCTGCACCTGTAGCATAATGGACACAGGAAAGAGCACTTGACTCCTCAGGATCACAGACAGTTTGGCCCTGTTAAACCTGCCTCACCACCTAAGACACCCAGAGGGGCGATCTCAGTCCCCAGTGCCTCTGTGGATGATGGGAGTGGTGGGGCTAATGCACCGATTTTGACAACTGCAGCCTGAAGGTCCCTGAGGGATCCAAGAGCCCTGTCTGGCTCCAACCCCAAAGTAGGTCAGATTTCAGATAAGTGGGTGGTTTTCCTGTAAGTGATGAAACCCTCCACTGCACTTAATGGCAAACAGACTCAACTTACCCAGCACACAGGACCAGGATGGTGAGAGGCCACACGGCTGCCTCTTCCCTCTCAGCCCCAAGTCCCCACCACACACTTAAACTGCCCCTCTGGCCTTAACCTTCCTGTCACCAGGACTGTCAAAAACCAATTCCTCTGTATATTCCCTGCTCCGAACCTGCAAATGGAGTCAAGCATCTCTGTCCAATCAGTGCTCCTCTGGTTGGCACCCAAGGCCTTTCTTCTCACAGGAGTGTCTTCAATACTCTCTTCCTGTCGGACACCACTGCGGTTAAGCCCCACTGGAGTCCCAGTATCCTCAGCAACACATTTCAGGAAAATCTGCACACAGTTTTGTGACCAGTGCACGCACCTTCCCTCCCTCCGCGCACCCTCCCTGGCAGGGAGGAACCATGCCTTCCTTCCATCTTGTCACTCTGGGCATCACAGAGCCTGACAGCTAACTGAATCCATAGACCCCACCAGCCCCCTTCTCCAACCACCCACCCAAACCAGCCCTTTCTTGCTGGCAAACAGCTAGGGATCCAGAAGCCTCCCAGACTTGTCCAGCCCCCAAGCTCTATGCAAAGCTCCCAAACCAGTCTAGGCCAACTACCAGTGAAAACTTAAATCAGAGAAGGCATTTCCCTACTTTACCTCTTGCTGGAATGGATTTTATGTCTAACAACTCTTTCATGTCACAGAAAGAACCTCCTGACTTCCCCAATATTCAGAGACACCTGAGAACAGCAGTATTTCCCATGTTTGGGATCACAGGCTCCTGCCCCAAACACAATTTACATACAACTCCTGGGTCTTCAATGGCCACGAACCTAGTTTCTCTATACCTACTTTAGGTCCAGAGAAACAAAGGCAAGATCATCATCGAGGCAACTCACGCTGGCCGGGAGTGCTTTACACAAGGTAAAAGCAGACACAGGGACAGGATACCAAATGAGAGAGGTCCAAAATGAAAAAGGAGGCCATACAAAAAAGTAGGAAAGGAGGTAGGGCAGGCAGCATCTGTCAGACTGAATGTTTTATTTCAACAGACATCCCTGGTTAAAAAAAAAAAAGGTGGAGGGAGGGGTTCAACATTTCATCACACCCAATAGGGAGCAAATTCCCATCCAAGAACTCTGAGCCCCTTCTGAGGCATCACTCGAGTCTTTGCTAGCTCCAAGACAGAAAGGAGCTGAGTTTTCTAACTTTTGTAAGAAAAATCTATCAAATATGTTCATTCTCGCAGAGGCGAGGGCTAGATCCTCGAGGAAAGAGGTCCTGGGCTTGGAGCAGCCGGTGTCCCCGAGGGGCCGGGGCCAGCGGGCTACTAGAGACCCTGGGATCTGCAGTCAGGTCCGGAGCCTAGAACCCGTACTTGGCTTGGGTTTGCCGGCGGCTGAGCTTGTTCTCGGACCAAGTGTTCTTCAGCTCCAGCTCTCGCTCCTTAGCCTGTGGCAAGGAAAAAGGGGCAGGGGAGAGTCAAACTGAGGTGTTTCTTTTTGTGTGTATGTGTTCTTATATACATTTCTTTATTGATTTCAGAGAGGAAGGGAGAGGGAGAAAGAGATAGAAACATCAATGATGAGAGAGAATCATTGATCGGCTGCCTCCTGAATGCCCCCTACTGGGGATCAAGCCCTCAACCCAGGAATGAGCCCTTGGCCGGAATCGAACTTGGGAACCTTCAGTCCACAGGCTGACGCTCTATCCACTGAGCAAAACCGGCCAGGGCTGAGTTGTTTTTGTTAAAGAATATTTTTAAATTTTTTTAAACTTATTTTAGAGAGGAAGGTAGAGGGAGAGAGAGATAGAAACATCAATGATGAGAGAAAATCACTGATTGGCTGCCTCTTGCACACCCCCCACTGGGGATTGAGCCCACAATCTGAGCATGTGCCCTGAACCAAGAATCGAACCATGTCCTCCCAAACTAGACAAAACAATCAATAAAAGAAAAAGAAAATTATAGGCCAATATCACTGATGAACATAAATGCAAAAATCCTCAACAAGTCCAGCCAGTGTGACTCAGCAATTGAATGTCGACCCATGAACCAAAAGGCCGCTGGTTCAATTTCCAGTTGGGGCACATGCCCAGGGTTGCAAGCTCGATCCCCAGTAGGGGGCATGCAGGAGGCAGCCATCAATGATTCTCTCATCATTGATGTTTCTCTCTCTCTCCTTCTCCCTTCCTCTCTGAAATCAATAAAAATTTTTTTTAAATATAATAAAATACAGCACAGGGAATATAGTCAATCTATATATATAAAAGCTTAAGCGACCAAACGACCAACCAGTTGACCAGTCGCTATGATGCGCACTGACTACCAGGGGGCAGATGCTCAATGCAGGAGCTGCCCCCTGGTGGTCAGTGCGTTCCACAGCCAACCTCCCGCAGTTCCTCCCCCAAGCCAACTGCCCCGATCAGCCCCCACTGGGACTGGGTGAGATGGCCCCAATCAGCCCCAATCGCCAGCCAGGCCAAGGGATCCCCAGCCGTGCACGAATTTGTGCACCAGACCTCTAGTCCTATCTAATAAAAGACAAAAAGGGTAATTAACCGTACCTCCACTACACTTCCCATTGGCTAATCAGCGTGATATGCAAATTAACTGCCAACCAAGATGGCAGCCGGCAGCCACGCAGCTGAAGCGAACATGAGGCTTGCTTGCTCTAGTGATGGAGGAAGCCAAGGTTCCCCGCCGGCCGCGGCCCGGCTCTGAGCCCCAGAAGCAACAATGTTTCAATTATAGAAGCTAAACAAACTTTCAGCCGGCTGGGGCCTCAGAGCTGGGAGCGCCAGTGACGGCAACAATATTTCAATTATAGAAGGTAAATAAATCCCAGAATAAAAAAAGAAAAGAAAAAAAGGAGAGGCTGGGAGCTTCAGATGCCCGCCAGCCTGAAAATGGCCCTCAGCCCCTCACCCAGACTGGCCAGGCACCCCAGTGGGGACCCCCACCCTGAAGGGGGTGTGACCAGCTGCAAACAGCCATCAGCCCCTCACCCAGGCTGGCCAGGCACCCAAGCGGGATCCCCTCCCTGATCCGGGAAACCCTTCAAGGCAAACCAGCCGGCCCCCACCCGTGCACCAGGCCTCTATCCTATATAGTAAAAGGGTAATATACAAACTGACCCTAACAGCAGAAAGACTGGGAATGACTGGTCACTATGACCCACAATGACCACCAGGGGGCAGACGCTCAATGCAGGAGCTGCCCTCTGGTGGTCAGTCCACTCTCACATGGGGGAGCTCTGCCCAGCCACAAGCCAGGCTGATGGCTGCCAGTACAGCGGTGGTGGTAGGAGCCTCTCCTGCCTCCTCAGCAGCGCTAAGGATGTCTGACTGCAGCTTAGGTCTGCTCCCCGCTGGCAAATGGACATCCCCCGAGGGCTGCCGGGCTGCCAGGCTGCCAGAGGGATGTCTGATTGCCATCTTAGGCCCAATCCCCCAGGGAGCAAGCCTAAGCCAGCAAGTGGTCATCCCCCGAGGGGTCCCAGACTGCGAGAGGGCACAGGCTGGGCTGAGGGACCCCCCTGAGTGCACAAATTTTTGTGCTCCAGGCCTCTAGTATTATAATAACTATGTATGGTGCCAGATGAGTACTAGACTTATTGGGGGAACCACTTCATAAATTACATAAATGTCTAACCACTATGCTGGACACCTGAAACTAATATAAATTAAACTAAAATAAAATTTTAAAACCCTGTGATAAACTATTTCACTCCTTCTACGTTTATGTTTTGGACATACTGAGTTTATTTTAAGCACCTGTACCTGAGTCTTACATGAAGTGAGAATGACACAGAGTAGTAATTCTGAAGGGCACACACACTCCTAGTGGCCACATGGAGAATGGCAGAGGATGCCTTCCCAGAGTTGGTGCCTGGCACCTGGGCTTTTAGCTCAGCCTTTAAATTCTCAGGTTTATAGGGATCCTGCCAGGCAGGCCAGGGCTCTCAGTGCTCTCACCTGATGAATCAGATATGTGATCTGGTGTTTCCGCCGCTGCTGGCCTGTTGGCTGCTCACCTTTCTTCTGCAAGAGAAGACAACACAACCATTAAGCCACAGTAAGAAAAGCAGAAGTTTTTCAGGGGCCCAGATGGTGCAATGATGGGGAATGGGAAACCAAAGACACTGCCCAAGTCCTGGGGGGAAGAGTGTGTCTGGAGCTGTTTTTATGCCTATACACTTACAAAGCAATTATTTTTATTAAAGCTCTTATGCAAAAAACCCAAGCTCAGAATACTTGCCTGAAATAGCCTGCTAATATCCCCATTAGACTGGAAATACTCTGTCAGAACTCTGTCTTCTATTTCTTAATAACCCCATCCCACCCCCACACCAAGCTCTGCCCACAGTGAACACTTGATACCAGTTGTATTGCCTATAGTCCATCTAAAACGGCTTAAGTGCCAGAGCATAGGCCTCCCTCCCCTCTCACAACCCCTCAAGCCTGTTCATCTCTGTCCCCTACTCCCCAGTCAGTCCAGATGTCTAGCCTGTCTCTTACCTACTGTTTACCAAACTCTCTACCATCAGACTCTCTACCTTTGGCTAAATCTCCACCTCCCCCATCCTAGTAAGTACCAACAGCTTCCCTGGAACTAGAATTTTCACCACCTCTCCACCTCTCTCCAATCATCCAACCTCCACCCAAAGTACCAACAGCTTCCCTGGAACTAGAATTTTCACCATCTCTCCAATCATCCAACCTCCACCCGTAACTGCACTGAACCACTAACCGAATTATGATGCAAAAGATCTACTGTCAAAATCTGTATTGGTCTGGGCTTTCATTCTGTGCTTTTTCTGTCCTCTGCCAGTGTTGTCTCAGACTAGAAGCTTCCTAATTAGCCCCACCCAACTCCCAAAACTCTCTGGAGTCTCCTCAGCACTTAAGTAATCAATTTGCACTGTAATCATTTACGCTCAAGTGTCCTTAAATCTGTTTTCCCCAACTACACTGTAAACTCCGCAGGGACAAGATCCACATCTTTATCTTCGTTTTTATTTTTACTTTATTTTTTTAAATATGTTTTTTATTCATTTCAAGAGAGTAAGGAAGAAGGAAAGATAGAAACATCAGTGAGAGAGAATCATGGATTTGCCCCCTGCTGCACACCCCCTACTGGGGATCAAGCCCGAAACCTGGGCATGTGCCCTGGTGCCCTGACCAAGAATCGAACCGTGACCTCCTGGTTCATGGGTCAGTGCTCAACCACTGAACCACACTGGCCGGGCTTATTTTTATTTTTTCTAATCCTCACTAGAGAATACATTTATTGATTTTAGAGAGAGGAAGGAAGCAAGAGAGAGAGAGAGAAACATCGATCAGTTGCCTCCTGTACATGCCCCAACTGGGAACCAAACCCACTCCAACTGGGGACCGAACCCACTCCCAACAGGAGACTGAACCCACAACCTAAGTATGGGCCCTGACTGGAAATAGAACCTTCGACATTTCGGTGTACAAGATGATAACAACCAACTGAGCCACAACGGCTAGGGCCTGTCTTCTTTTTAAAAAATCTAGCTCAATACAATGAGATGGTGGAACGAAAACTTAGACCAGGGAAAATAGCAAACTCCAATTCCTTGCTGCTTTTAATGTCATTTAATGTGACAGTTAAAGATGAGAAACATAAAACATCCAGCGCCATCCTTGGCCCACGGTGAGCGTTAACAGCAGTTGCTATTACTATGTGATAACTCTCTCCACCCACAGTTAGTAGAGCATGCTCTAAGTGGTTTTTCCAGTAAACAGTGATGGATCTACGCTGATCTAACCACTATCCTTTGCTCAGTCCTATATGACCGCCAGCATTCAGTTAAAACAAATGGCTAGGGCTCAGATGGCCATCTGTGGCTGCAAATAAAACAAACGAGAGAAGAAGGGAATAAGATGCCCGACCTTGGCCTTGCTGGTGCTGGGCTGGAATCCAAGGTTTCCCCACCTTCTCCCCCACTGTGGCAGACTCATAAATGTCCACGTTTGCTGTACTCAGCTACTAGGTGAAGAGATGGTCATCATTCTGAAAGATGACAACTAGTCCCAAGAAGGTGGGAGTGTGGTGTGGGAATATGAGGGATATAGCGTATGAAAAGACCCCACAAGTGCCCTGGCCAGTGTGGCTCTGTTGGTTGATTGTCATCCTGTGCACCAAAAGGTTATTGGTTTGATTCCCAGTCAGGGCAAATGCCCAGGTTGTGGGTTCAATCCCCGGTCAGGGTATGTGCGGGAGGCAGCTGAACGATGTTTCTCTCTGACATCAATGTTTCTCTCTCTCCTCTCTCCTTTCTTCTCTCTCTAAAATCAATAAAAACATTAAAAAAAAAAAAAAAGGACCACAGGTGGCTACAATAAATAATGGAAAAGTAAGACCACAGACGGCTACAATAAAAAAATAAAGGAGAGCGGCTCTCTCTAAAATCAATAAAAACATTAAAAAAAAAAAAGACCACAGATGGCTACAATAAATAATGGGAAAAAAAGACCACAGATGGCTACAATAAATAAATAAAGGAGAGAGGAGGGGTTGCACACTGAGAACCTAGGACCCCAGGACTTCTGAGCTCTGTGGTGCCCATACCTCAAAGATATGCTGAGCTGGGTCCCAGCTTAATGGGATGGAGAAAGGGCATGACAGTAGGGAGAGGGTAGGGTGGCTATGGATTCTATCCAGCCAGGGAAGAGGCCACAACATATTAGCATCTTCCCAACTGGGAAACTGCTCCACCATTTCATCTCAGCAACCAGACTCCACCGTCCAGATGGAGAGCAACGTGCTGCAAAGTTCTGGAAGCAGGAGCAGTGTCTGTGAGGCTCAGTGCGTACGCTAATACCACTGACAACAGGTGTTTGCTAAATGTGTCGCTGACAGTAACAGTAGGGAGCAGGACCAAATTTTGCTCTGGGGCCTCCCAAGTTTGCCACTCAATAGATCTTTCCCACTTACTTTGCTGAATGACTTCATGGATTTCTCTTCTGTCAATGACTTGGTCATCCACTGCTGGGCCCCACTGAGCTGGTCATCACCTTTGATCTCCACAAAGTTGATCTCCTCCCTCCCTCGGTTCCTCTTGCCCTGCAGCCGCTTAAACTGGAAAAGGAGAAAAAATGCAGGAGTGGGGGATTAGGATTAGGAGATGTGGCTAAGGACCCATATGTTATCAAATCATTTCGTGACTCCCCAATTCCCCTGCATCCTCATTTCCCCTCTATAATATCTGATTTCACCCTGCCCACTACCAAGCTGCCCTGATGCCAGATGCATGGCTACTTCTCAGTTCTCCTGGACTCAGGGAAAGGAAGGTCAAGAGACATTTCCAAACATAAGTGAGTACTGAGAATAATTTTATGAATTTGTACTCAAATTACTATAAATTGTATCTGCCTAAAGGATTGCATGCAGTTTTCAAATGAACAATTTGGGATTAAAAAAAAAAATCTAGGAATTCTCCTCTGCAAATCAGTTATTTTTACATGTCTGTTCCTTCTCACTGGTTTGGTATCACCAATTCAGCAGACCCCACACCAGAGCAGACATCAGAGAGGGAAAACATGGAGCTGCATAGAGAGGGAGCTTCATAGGAAAAGGCCTGGCAAATTTTCTAGGAGACCACTCACTCCTCTTTCCTCTTCCCCCTCACGAAGCACATAGATCATTCCACAGTCACCCAAAGATGTTCCGGGAAGGGAGTGTGGGTGCTGAGGAATCAAATTAAAACATTCGGACTTCAGTCAGACCCAGGTCCTTGTCTGAGCATTAACGAGGCCTCTGGGTCACTTTACCCACAAAAAACTGACTTTTGCCACTGGATGAGCAGCTCCTTTATGTCTCTTAGGTTTAGAACAAAAAGAACCTAACTATGGAACTTGTCAAGAAGGACATAAGCCTGGCCGGTGTGGCTCAGTGGTTGAGCATCGATCTATGAACCAGGAGGTCATGGTTCAATTCCCAGTCAGGGCACATGCCCGGGTTTCGGGCTCGATCCCCAGTGGGGGGCATGCAGAAGGCAGCTGGTCAATGATTCTCTCGCATCATTGATGTTTCTATCTCTCCCTCTCCCTTCCTCTCTGAAATCAATAAAAATATATTTTTAAAAGCACTATTTAGAAAAAAAAAAAAAGAAAGGACATACACAATATTAACCACAGGCAGAGAAGTATGCAAAGGTATGCACACCTTTCTGTGAACAGGTAAGTAGAAATTGGTTTTTGTTGTTGTTGCACATGCTGGCTGGGCTAGAAATTTTTTTTTAAGAACCTGCATGCAAAGAGGAAGCAGCCTCTATTTCCAGCGCCCCCTCAATAGGCTATGACATCCCTACAGATAAAACAATACTTTATAACCTGAACATGGCCTGATGGCCACAGGACATAGGGCTCTATATTCCCTCGCACTGAGGTTAGGAAGCTCAGCAGCAGCAGGTCCGGTTACAGGAAACACAGGGGTTATTTAGTGTGGCTGCCGTTCCTTCCCAAAATCCATTCTCCCTTCTCCTGTCCTGTGAACGAACCCAACATTTTGGCCAGGTCTATTATCACCCAACCAAAAGGCTACATGTCCTAGGCTCCCCTACAACCAGGAAGGCCATGTGACCAGATTCTAGTCAATGAATTAAGGAGTGGAAGTGAACTTAGAAACTTTTGGGAAGTCTCCTAAAAGGGGAGGGAAAACGTCTCTCCTCTTTCCTCCCCACCCAGCTGCGGAGGGCTAGATGGAATGCAGATGTGGCAGCTGTAGCCTCAGGTGCTATCACTGACCATAAGAATAAAGGCCACAACCTAGAGGTGGCAAAATAATGATCAGAAGGGGACTGGACCCGCCTACTTTGTGGAACTGTCCCACCAGTCCTGCCTGGCTTGCCTACTCTAGTCTTCTTTTATGAGGAAAATAATTACCTTCTCTTATAGAAGCCCTATTATTTGGAGATTCTCAGTTACGCGCTACCACACTTAATCCTAACTGAATAGTTTTAAAGAGAATTTCCTTTAGCTTCCGATTTGCCTGTGGGTCAAAGATGGTCACTTGCGCTTTGTTAACTTACTGCTTCATCATCGATAAAGGAGGCATCTGAAGCAATTTCCTGGGGGGGTACCAGGGTCGGGTCCTGTACAGGATAGTAGCCACCACTGTAATAATCCTGCAGCCAAGGGGAAAAAAAAGCACATCAACTGAGGGCACAGTGGAGAGGGAACAAGGTCTGCCCAGGAACTGAGAAAACCCTCATCAAAGAGGTAATGGTGACACCCACACTACAGAGCTCAGGTGGACCAGTTAAAGGCACAGAGCCTAAGGACCTCTCCCACAATTCAAGAACAATTTCTGCAGCTTTTCTGATATGCATCATCCAGACAGATGGGAACTTTTTAGGAAAGGGTGACAAAAAATAAAGATGTTCTCTCCTGCTTCAGTTTACACCCTGCTCCCTAGGCTGCTTCCCAAGAGTGATTCCCACCCTTTACATCTACTGTGCCCCCAGCTCTGCTCCTCCTGCTCATAAGACCCTAATAAGCTCTGATGTGAGAAGGGGCAGAAGATGTGAGGGCATGTCATTCCTGCTCCTCATTCTATTTAGGGCCTCTAGACACAGGGAGACTGCCTACAATGAATGGGCAGGAAGGCTTCCGGATCTCTGATGCAAAAAACAACCACTATATGGAATTTACAAAGCTGGGAACAAAGCAAGTTTGTGTTACCAGATTTTTGGTCCAGGAATACACTATATGGAATTTACAAAGCTGGGAACAAAGCAAGTGTTACCAGATTTTTGGTTCAGGAATCTGATGCTTCTCCCCTTAGGGGTGAGCTATGCAGATGTCATTGTGGACCCTAGAAGAAGGCAAGGCCCCTGCCGAAGCCAAGCCAGGCAGCCATAGGGCTGAGAAACTGTGTCTACCCTGCCCACACTTTTTCTAATCCTTCCACCTTTGCTCCAAATTCCAAACAAATGCCCCTGTAAGAACATTCATTTTATAGTGAGCTAAGTGAAAAATAAGGTTTAATGATGACTAAATCGAAATACTATATAGAAATCCAGAACAATTATGATTTTCCATAAAAGTACAGTTGGCCCTTGAATAACAGGAATTTGAACTGCATGGCTCCACTTACATGTGGATTTTTTCCAACACTGTAAATGCATTTTCTCTTCTCTAGCTTACTTTATTGTAAGAATACAGTATATATAATACATATAATATATAAAATATGTGTTAATCAACTATTTATGTTTATCAGTAAAGCTTCCAGTCAACAGTAGGCTAATAGTAGCTAAGTTTTTGGGGAATGGAAAGCTTTAAGAGGACTTTTGACTGTGCAGGGAGGAGGGGGCATCAGCCCCCTAACCTTCTCCTTGTTCAAGGATCAACTGTATTCACAATAACATATTTACATTACAGGGTCCCCCAGTGTATTTAAAGTGCCTTAATTGCATAGACTGCCTCAATGATGTTTATAACTGGACAGAGAACTCCATTTTGTTATTCATTTGCTGGATGTAAACAAGGTTTCTGATTTAAATAGCATCTTTTTTCTTTTTTTTTTTTCCTAAAAAGGTCAAAACACTCTCATCTTCCTTCCTTCTAACAATGTTTAGGGAAGACAGATTGTCCCTGATTAGCTATGGGATACAACAAGGTTTAACAGCCAATATCTAGGAAACACAATTGTTTGAGTTTCTGATCTGAAAGGGTCCCTACCCATGCCCAAACTGAAAATAAGATTAACACTGACCAGAGAATCACAGTGGTCGAAAGGGACTTAAGCCTTCCAACCATCCCAGGCCAGCAGGAAACGTTCTACAGCTGCCCAGCTGGGACCAGCCAGCCAGCTGCCTCTGCAAGTCCCCAAACTCCTGGGATCCCTCTCCATCTAAAGAAGCTCTGACTGCTGGGAAAGTCTTAAACCTATTCACAAGCCGGCACCCTGTACTGTTACTCTCTGAGGCCACACAGAACAACCTAAATAGCTAATCCAAATAACATCTGAATAAAATGTTATAACATTTATTGAGCATTTACTATGTTCCAGGTACCATGTTAAGCTAATGTAATTCTCCTAGCAATCCTGAGGTTGCCATTGTCATCCCCATTTAACAGCTGAGGAATCTGAGACTCAGAGATAGTTGAGGATTTGCCCAGACTCATAGCTTGGGATTCAAACCCTAAACCACCCTCAAACCTCATTCTCTATCACAGCCCAGCTGATAGCCCCATAATGTCCCCTCTCCAGGGCCTTATATCCCCATTTAACAGCTGAGGAATCTGAGACTCAGAGACAGTTGAGGATTTGCCCAGACTCATATAGCTTGGGATTCAAACCCCAAACCACCCTCAGACCTCATTCTCTATCACAGCCCAGCTGATAGCCCCCTAATGTCCCTTCTCCAGGGCCTTACTGGGTCCTTTCAACTTCTCATGACTCAGTCGGGGCCTCTCACCAATCTCCTTATTCCCTTGTCATTCAACAATCCAGATCCCCTCCTTCCTTCCCAGTCCCACCTCTCCCCTTCCTTTCTGTGTTCTCTGACCTTTCACCTCCAGAAACTCTTCTTGGACTCATTACAACTAGAAATCTAGGCCACAGTTCACTCATCTTCATCATCCACATCTGCACAGCTATCTTGATCTCTAAGATTAGAGACCACTCCTCTTCCACCTTCTCCCTATCTCTCACCAGCCCCTACAATAGGATTTTGTTTTCAGAATAAAGGTGTCAATTATGTGGTTCTACCTGTCAGACTTCAAGACTTGGGAAATTTTAGCCCAATATGGTTCAGAATAAAAGTAGTATGTTTTGAGGCCTGAAGGTATAGGAAAACCACTAGGATGTTTTTTAGTTCAGCCAAAGTGATGCCCCAGAGGCTGTAGCACGGACTCAAAGCTCTCCCTGACCGCCATGCTCCTACTTTCAGCCAAAGTGATGCCCCAGAGGCTGTAGCACGGACCGCCATGCTCCAACGATCCCTCCTACCCACCTGATAATAAGCACCAGCGGCATTGGCATCGCCATATGTGGAGAACTGACAGTAGCTGTAGTCGTCCCCAGGCTTGGGCATCCAAGGGGCCCCACTTGAGCCTGCTGCCATCTTGAATTCGAGGGGCGCATTGGCTGCGTCATCCTGGAAGGCGGGTTCTGGTTCCGTGCCTGGAGGCAGCTCTTCAGGGACAGAGGGAATGGGGTAAGGGTATGGCTCAACTCCAGGTGGCTCAGCCTTGTCAGGGAGGGAGAAAAAGTTCTCAGGGGCTACTTCTTCATCACTGTCGTCCTCCTCCTGTGTGATCTGCTTCGTCACCTGCAGGGCAGCACTCTTGGCAGCAGCCTTGATGGCGGAGGGCGACGGCGTGGTGGTTGTGGTGCCCACAACAGGGGCAAGAGAGGAGGGCTTGGTCTTAGAAGCCTGCCTGGAGGGCTTAGTGTCAGAGGAGCCATCCGAGGGTTTCCGAGAGAAGGCATGGGGCAGGAGCAACCTGTTAGTCTCTTTCACAGTCAGGTTTTTAGGTTGGGGAAGCAAGGCAGACAAACCAGTCCCCTGGCCAGATCCCTGGTGAGCCCGGTTCAGGGAAGCCGGAAAGAAAGATGACAAGTGAACTGTTATGACATGTACTGCTAACGTCAAGAACAAGAATTACAGATATGTGCTCGAGCCTAAAACCTTATCAGCCCTGTTGCCTTCTCACCTTCACCTACTCCAGTGATCCAACCTGGGCCTAACTCCTATCTTAGTCCCTTCTTTTCTGCTGGCTGCTTCCCCCAAGATGTCATCCCTGTTTTCCTTGGCTCCATCCCTACCCAGCTCCATTGCCCTCTGCCACAGAGCCTCCCTTGATTGTGTTTTTGTCAAATATGATGCTCTCAACCTCATCATCCTTCTTCCCCAAAAAGCCCAGGGCTCTCTCCAGCTATTCACCTAACCTCTCTCCATGTCCTGAAGGTTCCTCTTCACATGGGAACCTGCTGCTGCCTTTGGATTGCTCTAAAGTCAAGAACAAGGCTCTGTCCAAGAGACATTCATACATGTTGCCAAATGGTCCCTCCTTTGCCCAGGAAAAGCCCTAAAGATGTGTTACATTCAGCTCATTTATGTCAGAGTCAAGCATTTAACATATCATAGACTCTCTCAGATTCTGCTTTCTGTATGCTACAGGGCCAGCCTGGCCTAACTGTAAGGCTGCGGGAAGGCCAGTTTGAAAAAGGAGAATGGAATAAGGTCACTGGTCTTGGAGGACCAGTGTACTATATCCCTCTCAGCCAAGAAATGCCCAGAACACATAAATAAGATTTGCAGTCAAGCAGGCCAGGCCGAACTTTTCATCAGGAAAATGGGCTCCTTTCCCTGTGTTCACAGGTTTGGGTCACTCCAGCCTGACACAGCCCAGAGGCTCGGAGTCATAGGAACCGGAATGAGGTTCCATATGGAGCACATCCTCAGGATAGCTCTGAAGGGTCTGACTTCTCAGATGACACCTGGATTCATGGCTACATCCCTTTGCAATGATGGGTCCCCACTCTGCCTTCAAGTTGAGAGTTTCTCTAACCACTCGTCTCTTCCTACCACCCCGAGGACTGCTCTTTACACTGGGGTGCCCTCTGATCCGAGCCAGCGTCCTCCCATCACTTTCTATGTCCGTCCACCTCCTCCAGGAAGCCATGTTGATAGCATGGTCCTACATGTGAAGTAAACAGGAAGAAAATTTTGGGAGCCAGAATAAAGAAACGGGGGCGGGAAAACAAAGAAAACAGCAGAGACCATCTCCTGGCACCGGCTGGTTGAGGACCTCTGGTCTTGACTACGGAGCAGCAGCCAAATGTAACAGTTAGGAGCCTGGACCCCATAGTCAGACCACCTGAGTCTAATCTCAGCTCTCCAGCCCTGCCTCGCCCCTCACAATTGTCTGACCTTCAGCAAGTTCTTTAATCTCTCAGTTTCCTCCTATGTAACACAAGGATGATGATAACATCCTTGACAGGCAATATTATAAGGATTAAATCAATTAAATGCTACTAAAGCACTTAGAACAGTGCCTGGTACACAGTAAGTGCTATTGAAGTGTTTATTTTCTAGTTTAAAAATGAGACAAGGAGAAGATGAATAATTTTAAAATACAGATGTTCTCGAAACAAACTCATTAATACAGAGAACAAATGGATGGTTGCCAGATGAGAGGGGGGTTGAGGGGCTGGATGAAAAGGTGAAGGGATTAAGAAATACAAATAAGAGTTATAAAATAGTCATGGGGATATAAAGTACAGCATAGGGAATAGAGTCAATAATATTGTAATAACTATGTATGATGTCAGGTGGGTATTAGAAAGGTGTGATCATTTTCTAAGTTATATAAATGTCTAATCACTATGTTGTACACCTGAAACATAACACTGTATGTCAACTTTAATGGAAAAATTAACATTTTAAAAATAAATTACAGATGTTCCCTAACATCATTTTGACCAATCCATTGTTTCTATCTTTCCTAGATAATCCTTTTACCTGAAACATAGTGAATCAAACTGAGCTCAATCCATCTCCCTACCACTACCTGTCCTGTAAGAGGTAACACTACCACACTACAGTGAGGAGAGGGCAGAGAAGCACAAAGTCTGATGTTATCAAAGAAAACAAAATCGTACTGAAATAGTTGGTCCTCAAATGCCTGCGTTTGTTCTAAGCCTGATTTGGAAACTGCTGGGCATCGTAAATCCTGTCTTTTAGGAAGTAATATGGGAAGAGAAAAAAATGGCTGCCATTGTGTCATGAAGCTTACCTGAAGGACAGTTTTCTTCTTTGTGGGTTCATCTTCCTCGGAATCTGACTAAGAGAAAAAGAAATGGAATAAGGCCTCGCTGTTTAAGGACAGTGGGGGAAACATTCAATACAGCACGTGTGTAGGACTGTGTCCACCTCCGGCAAGGGCACCCCCACCCTCAGCCCAGGCCACCAGCAGAGCTCCCGTCCTGCTTTCACACATCTTCAGAGAACGGGGGATGTGCTGACCTCCCCTGGTCTTTCATTCTCTTACCCTGTTGCACCAATTTCTATTTCTTTATATTAAAACTATTTTCTCCCATTTAGTCTTTGATGGAAATAAAAAGCTATACCCATTCTTCTTCCTATAAATCTGTCCACTAGAAGATGAATGGGATTTGGCCCACAATCTCACCTAATCTCAGCTTCATTTCTAAAACCACTTATATAGACTATATAACCACAGGGCTGGGGAACTCCTGTGGGATTAAGTGGTGTGTTAACTACTCTTCTATGAGGCATTAAAGGTCAAAGCCATTGGAGAAATCCATTCCCTCTCCAAGTATGATCTATTATCTGCTGAACAGTTGTTCGTGTCCAGAAAGAAGGCTAGCAAATGATGACTGTGAGAATTTGGGCAAGACAGAAGGTCATCTGTATTATCCCTCTGACTCATCAGAACTGTTTCAAATACAAGCTCTCACACTGGAAAATATCTTAAACTTTTAACTCAATACTAATTCTTAGTATCTTAGTATCAACTACCAGAAAGATGCAAAGCATATGAACAGCAAGCTTTAACATTTCATTTTTAAAAGTAATCCCAAACCAAGAACCTTAAAAGCTTTCCATCTGTTCTCAGGACCTTGATTTGGGCATCTATAAATAAAGATGATTAGGCAGGAATCACCTCCAAGATTCTACACAAATTCAAACCCTCTGCTTATCTTTTTCAACTGACCTTCCCATCTCTCTTTCTGGATTTGTCTGCTATCGGATCTTTTTTTTTTTTAAATAATATGTTTTTATTGATTTTAGAGAGAGAGGAAGAGGAAGAGAGGAAGAGAAACATTGATATGAGAGAAACATTAATAGGTTACCGCCCTTACACACCTCGACTGGGGATCACACCCACAACCTGGGTGTGTGCCCGACCATGAATCAAACTGGCGACCTTTCGGTGGATGAGATGACGCTCAACCAACTGAGCCACACCAACCAGGGCTACCAGGGTATTTTAATCATCATTACTGAGAACCTATTATAGGTCCTGACTGAGTAGCTCTGTTGGAGTGTCATCCTGATACGCCCAATTTGGGGGTTCAATCCCTGGTCAGAATCAAGCAATAAATGCATAAATAAGTACAAAATATCAATGTTTCTCTCTCTAAAATCAATCAATCAACCAATAAAAAGAACCTATTCTATGCAGGACTGAGTGCTAGATAGTGTACACAGGGCTTCCCGACTGGTGTCCCATGGCTGGGTTAAAGCTATGATATGGGTCTACTCAGCCCACTGGCACCTGGCAGGGCTTGGAGTACACGGACTACAGAGGCAAGCCCTGGGCCAGGTAGTCAGTGTGCCTCAGAGGTTTTCTGTATGTGCCAGGACATGACAAAAGTCCCTTCCCTCAAGGAGCTTACAGTCTGGTAAGAATAATGACAAGCACCCAAATAACTAATAACTAAAGGCAGTAAGAGTTAAGGGCATCAAGTGTGGTTCAGATATGCCTTCAAAGAATCTGTTGTTCTTACATTTGTGCTTTCTTTCATCTAAGTCCCTCGCCTTCTCTCTCCCTGTACCTATATCACTACCACCACCCACTCTCCTGTCAATCTGCACCCCTGTACTTCCTCATTCAAAAGTCCTGAGAAGTCTTCCGGGCAAGTCTCACTTGTTCTTTCTGACTCGGTGTCATTCATCTGTTGAGGTCGGTCACACTAACCCTGATTTATTTGTGCTTGCTTTGGAAACGTTACATTTTTCATGTGTACGTTCTCTCCTTGCCTCGCCTCTGATAGCCAAGGCCCTATAGTTCAATATTGCCTCAGAGTAGTCAGTACATAATAATTTTTTTAAATTTATTGACTTGAGAGAGAGAAAGAGAGAGGAAAGGGAGAGATAGAGAGAGTTAGAGATACATGTGAGAGAGAGAGAGAGAGAGAGAGAGAGGGAAGGGAGAGAGGGAGAGAGAGATAGAGAGAGTTAGAGATACATCAATTTGCATTCATTGGTTGATTGTTGTATGCGCCCTGACTGGGGATCGAACCCACAACTTTGGCTTATTGGGATAACACTCTAACCAACTGAGCTACCCGGCCAGGGCCATAATGACTTTAATTATTAAGTGCTGTCAAATATATGTGAGGGATAAGATAGGGTGGTAAAGGAAAGGACAGCCATCTGCTGAGTCCCTGCTATGTGTCAGGCAATTTACGCACAATCGTTCATTTAATCCTCACAATAACATTTCAAGGCAGGCATTAGTATCTCAATTTTACGGGTTAAGAAAAATAAGGCTCAGAGAGGTCAAATATGACTGAATCCGTTCTGGCTCCCATGTTTTTGCAGCAACATCAAGCTGAGCTGTCCGTGTTTGTCCAGGTTTGAGATCCACACTGACCAGATCCTACGAGATTCCACAAGACTCAGCCAAGAAAGCACCACCCATAGAGTCAGAAATACAGGTTTGAGTCTCAGCTTTGCCACTTACTGGGTAGGGAATCCCCCAATAAGCCATTAAACTAACTCTCTAGGCCTCAGTTGGAAATACTTATCCATGTCACAAAGATGTTCTAGAGATTGCAGGAGCTGCTCTGAGAGAAAATGTATACAGTAAATATTCAAAAGAGGTCAAGGATTATTCTCTCTAGTCTGCCAAGTTGTCAAACTCAACCAAAGAAAAAGCCTTAAGCCCCAAACACCTAAGCATTTTCAACCTTTTCTCTCAGTTCCACAAACTCCCATTGCCTCAGGTCTTCCTGATCATCTCCCATCTTTTTACCACGAAGGTTTATCTTCCTTCCAGCAGACCACAGAGTACCACCCCATTATGGGGTATACCAGGGTCTCATGAAGTCCCCAGGCACGTTTAAACTTTAACATCTTAGCCCTAGCCTGTTTGGCTCAGTGGATAGAGCGTCGGCCTGCGGACTAAAGGGTCCCAGGCATATGCCCAGGTTGTGGGCTCAAGCCCCAGTAGGGGATGTGCAGGAGGCAGCCGATCAATGATTCTCTCTCATCGTTGATGTTTCTATCTCTCTCTCTCCCTCTCCCTTCCTCCCTGAAATCAATACAAATATATATATTTAAAAAAAAAACACACAAGTTTAGATACCACTCAAAACACTTCTGGGCATGTGGGGGCCTGATTGAAAACTAACAGGAAACAGAAGGAAAGCTCCGCAAGGAATTATCCAAATATTCACAAAAGGTAATACATTTTGGTGTAGAGTTCCAAAAAGCAGAGCGATGAGTAATCCAAATGATAAAAGATGTCATATAGTCTCCTGTCACCCTGGGAAGGATGGAAGGAGGAGGAAATACAGCTGCCTTGGAGCATTTGAAAAGAAAATCAATTCAGCTTCTATCGAGAACTGGCTAGAAGCAATGGGCTTAGCTTAGGCACACGGTACTTAACTTAGACTCAAGGAGAACTTCCTTGATGGTGAGAGGTACAGAAGCATATCGGGGGTTTTTCTTTATCATAGTAAAATACATATAACATAAAATTTACCACTTAACCACTTAAGTGTACAATTCAGTGGCATTAAGTACATTCACAATGTTGTATAACAAACACCACTATTTCCAGAACTTTTTTTTAATATATATATATTTTTATTTCAGAGAGGAAGGGAGGAGAGAAAGAAACATTAATGATGAGAATCATTGATAGGCTGCCTCCTGCACCCCCCTCCCCCACTGGGGATCGAGCCTGCAACCCGGGCATGTGCCCTGACCCGAAATCGAACCATGACCTACTGGTTCATAGGTCGACCCTCAACAACTCAGCTATGCCGGCCAGGCTTCAGACCTTTTTCAACATCCCAAACAGAAACTCTGTACCTACTAAATGATAACTCCTC
>NW_005359478.1:3047401-3048621 GCF_000412655.1 Myotis brandtii | reverse complement strand
TCTTCTACTTTCCATCTCTATGAATTTGCCTATTCAGGTTCCTAGTGTAAGTGGAATCATACAATATGTATCCTTTTGTGTATAGTATTTACTTAGCATAAGCTCTTCAAAGTCCATCCATGTTACTGCATGTATCCAAATTTCAATCCTTTTTAGGGCTGAATAATATTCCTCAGTATGTATCTCTCATACTTTGTTGATCACTCATCTGCTGATGGGCACGGGGGTTGCTGCCATCTTTTGGCGCCTGTGAGTAATGCTACTGTGAGCAGTGGTGTTCAAGAACCCGTTTGAATCCTTGCTTTTAACCGTTTTCACAGAGGAGTGAAACTGCTAGATCATATGGTCATTCTAATTAACTTTTTGAGGAACTGTCAAACTGTTTTCCCCAGGAACCTATTAAATGGAAGTTGTGGAGCCAACTCCTATAGAGCACTACAGACCAGCGAATGGCAATCTAAGTGAGTCTGTGCCATGGGACCCAGAGAAACGGGCAATGCTAAAAACACCAGAGCACCCAGGGCTGGCAGAAGTGTGCAGGGCCAGAACAGGCATTCCTGAGTTTTGGAAGCACAACCTGATTGTCTCTCTCTCTCTCTCTGGCTAATCCTCACTTGAGGATATTTTTCCACTGATTTTTAGACAGAGTGGAAGAGAGGGGAGAGACAGAGAGAGAAACATCGATGTGAGACACATCGGATTGGTTGGCTCCCACCACCCAAGATCAAGCCTACAATGGAGGTACATGCCCTTGACTGGAATCGAACCCAGGACCCTTCAGTCCACGGGCTGATGCTCTATCCACTGAGCCAAACAGCCAGGGCTCTTAAGAAGAAAGTATTGTATTTCTTCTTGGCCTCGCAAGAGCCTGAGCCTCAATGGCCACCACTGTCCCCTCTGCTCTAGCTGCCAAGAGTGACAAGACACACACACCCCGAGACTGCTGAGCAAGAACGGAAACAGACACTTTCCATTAAGCTAAGCCCAGTGGGATCTGCTAATCTATCAGAGCCTCATTCCCCATGGCGGCCTCTCTCTTATCTTCTCAGGCTCTGGTTCTCAGACTGCCTCTCCAAAAAGCAATCACTAGTTGCCGGGGCCAGGAGCCAAGGAGGAAATAAGGGCCCAAGCTCAGACAGACAGAGACAAAGAGACAGACAGTCTCTCTCTGTCTCTGTCTCTGTCTCTCTCTCTCTCTCTCTCTCTCTCGCTCTCATCTG
>NW_005359478.1:3041963-3047378 GCF_000412655.1 Myotis brandtii | reverse complement strand
ACACACCTCCACTCCAGGCTCCAGACTCAGGTCACTCCTACACTCCTCTCTGCCATTATCCCAATCAGCTAGATTCGCCAACGTTTTTTACTCTTTGGTCTGAAATACCTTCTGCTTACATCTGCATTTTAGTTAGGTTATCATTTTCTCTCCCATTTTGCACTCCTCATTGTATTGCTTTCCTATTTCTGTCTGCCCAAGGCTCTTCTCTTTTCAATAGGCAGAACAAAACCTATCTGGGTGCATATATGACTTCTGCTACCACCAAACTGTGTGATTTTAGGCAAATCACGTCTGTTCTCTAAACTTCTATCTCCTCATCTATAAACTAGGAATACCTTCCAGAGTCACGAAGTGCCTCGCACAATGTCAGATGTTAAGCAAGTGCCCCACAAGTATTAGTGGGGCACTCATTCCCTTTCTATTCAGAGCTAAAACTTAGCTTAAACCACTGCAGTCAACTCTTAATTATTTGGTTAACAGAAATGACCAAAATTAATGAAAAATCAATCTCATAGCTTCAGCCTTTCCACTGTCTAAGTAAACAATCTGAAAGTATGGGTAATACTAATCCAAATAAGCCTAAATTCCTGGTTGCTTTGGAATGCACATTCTGTCAGTAGACTTCCTCTTCTAATTTTGGTTTTCTATATTCTATTTTAGTCTAAGTTTGGTTTTCTATATTCTATTTTAGAAGTCTGTATCCTCTAAGTCCATGACATCAACAATCGACCAATGTCTGGAGGTAGCTTGGGTGGAAGCAAGAGTAAGAAGGGAAAAGAAGAGGACGAAATATCTACTTCATGGACCATTCCTAACTCCTCAGACAAATCAAAAGCTGAAATGTGATTCTGCCACGCGCCTGGAGACAGAATATGATACTAACCTATCCCCTGACTGCAGCTAATGGATGAGTGACCGAAATCAAACCAATCTCTCCCACAAAACCAGAATTGGGACTAAGATTATAGTTCAATCTGGCTGACCACTAAAAGGAAGGAAATGAAAAAACAAGAAGGTGTGGTGGCCATCTTTCACCTGCAACAAAGGCTAATAAGAAGCAGAGGGAAGTGGTCTGCAGATGAATGACTCAAATGTGCAAGAAGCTGTGTGGGTCCCAATTCCTGATCCGAGCACTTTCTGAGGTACCTCAGTACATTTGATGCTTTACTATTTAAAGTAGCTTGAGTTGGTTTTTGATACTTGCAACCAATTAAATCTAACTAATTCCCAATCTGCTCTGCCTCTTTTATTCCCCAAATAAATGGCATCACTGCTCTCCCAGGGGGCTGGGCCAAAAGGCAGGGGTCAGCCTTGAATCCTCACCTGGATCCATGACATCCAATCAACCCCCTAGTCTTATCACTTCTACCTCCTAAACAGACCTGGAGCCTCCAGTTCTTTCCAGGCCCTGCTACGCCCTTTTCCAGACGGCCATCATCTCACACACTGTGTCTCTGACAGTCTTGCTCCCTCCAGGCCTTTCACCATCTGTGATCAGAGAATTCTCGCTCAGCCTTTAAGGGCTCTTCACTACCCCAGAATAGAAAGGCCTTTGCATGGCATCTAAGGCATATTATCATCTGGCCTCAACCTTTTTATCTCAGTAACCTCTTCTTTTTTTCATATATATATATATATATATATACATATATATATATATATATATTTCAGAGGGGAAGGAGGAAGAAAAGAGAGAGACAGAAACATGAATGATGAGAGATAATCATTGATTGGCTGCCTCCTTCCTACTCCCCCACTGGGGATCAAGCCTGCAACCCAGGCATGTGCCCTTGACTGGAATCAAACCCGGGACCTTAGTCCCCAGGCTGACGCTCCATCCACTAAGCCAAACTGGCTAGGGCTGTAACACCTTCCCTCATCACTTCCCCTGCCCACCCATGGGCTCCAGTTGCTGTACCTTCAGGTTCTCCCACAGCATTTTCATTCTCTCTCCCCTCTAGGCTTCTGTACATTTTATTCCCTCTGCCTGAGGGGCTCCTCCCCAGTCCACCGCTCTTTCTCTGGCTACCTCCCACTCATCTGTTTCTCTCTCTTCAGCTATCTCCTCTTTCTGGAAGCCTCCCCAACCTCTGGACTGGTGTGCTCCCATGGCACCAGCTCTATCCTCTGACTTGACCTGAAATCCATTTCCTTGTTGGGCTCCTCCAATAGACCATAAGCTCCTTTTGAACAGGGTCTATCATGTTCACTGCTATACTCTTAGCTCCTGGCAGAGAAGTAGCTCAATACTGAGTTAATTTAATTAATAAAAGTTCAGCGTTAATTACTTCTACTTTAGCACCCAACTCTAAAGGGAAATTACTTAAGGAAACCTAATTCGTTTATTTAAACGTGTACTGAGAGCCTACTAAGTGTAAGACACAAAGCTTAGATCCAGAGGGGCTGAGACGTGGAGGGGGCACGATTTCAGAGGCGAAGGTCACCCTCACCTGATCATCTTGAATACTCCTAGGCTATCTTTCTTTCCCCAGGAATTATGTGTTCAGAGAACAATAATAACTTGAACAGAACAAAGTGGGAAACGGAGCCAGCTGAAGGCCAGCATGTGACTTAATTTTAACTATCCATGTCACACAGTTCACCTCAGAAACTTAGTGAATTAGACTTACAAGGAAGGGACAGAGTTAGGAGTCCTCAGAGTTTGCTGCCATGCCAGCCAGCCTAAATGGAAGGCTCAGTAGTCCCCCCCGACCAGCAACTTCCCTACTGCTGCCTTCCCAGACCTAGAAATGAGCCTTTACATGTCACTGTGGAAGGAGGCAGCTGGTTCAGTGCCCCTTCCCCCAGACACCACAGTGAGGCTAAGGTACAGTCTGGGGAGAGAACTGTGAAGAGGGGAGAAAAGAGAATGCCAAGGAAATGAACCTATTTTCCTCTGTCCTATTCAGGGGCTTTCCTTTGTTTCAGATTAAATTCAGGTCAAAGTAAATGTCAGTGTGGCAGCAAGAGGCTTTTGGACCCTAGACTTAAAAATGACAGACTCAGGTGAGAAAGGAGGAGGAAATAATCTGGAAGAAAGTTTGGAACAAGTAGGGAGGGAGATTCTGGAACCGCCCTTCCCATGAATAATCCACATTTATTTGAGTTCATTCACTCAGAAAATGCTTAGTAGTACTCACTATGTGCCAAGCACTGTTTTAAACCACTCGCAGTGGTTCTCAACCTTCCTAATGCCGCAACCCTTTAATACAGTTCCTCATGTTGTGGTGACCCCCAACCATAAAATTATTTTCATTGCTACTTCATAACTGTAATTTTGCTACTGTTATGAATCGTAATGTAAATACCTGATATGCAGGATGTGTTTTCAGGGGTCGCGACCCACAGGTTGAGAACCGCTGCCTAGAGACATAGTGTGAATAAAATAAACCATAAACCATGCCTCTGTGGAGGCAACGAAACTAGACAGTATACTGCCCGGCCGGCGTGGCTCAGTGGTTGCGTGTCAACCTATGAGCCAGGAGGTCACGGTTTGACTCCCAGTCAGGGCACATGCCCAGGTTGCAGGCTCGATCCCCAGTGTGGGGCGTGCAGGAGGCAGCTGATCAATGATTCTCTCTCATCATTGATGTTTCTATCTCTCTCTCCCTCTCCCTTCCTCTCTAAAAAACAAACAAACAAAAAAAGTAGATAGTATGTTAGGGAGGGGAAAAAAAAAAGGAGACATATGTAATACTCTTTGTAATACTTTAAGCAATAAAACAATTTTTAAAAAAGTAGATAGTATGTTAGGCGGTGGTAAGTGCTAGAGAGAAAAATAAAACAAAGGGGTGGGGAAGAGTGGGTGATAGAAAGTTGCAATTTAAATAGGTAGTCTAGGAAGTCCTCACTGAAAACATGTCTTTTTTTTAATATATTTCTATTGATTTCAGAGACAGCGCCCGCCACCTGGGCATGTGCCCTTGGCCAGAATCGAACCCGGGACTCTTCAGTCTGCAGGCCGATGCTCTATCCACTGAGCCAAACCGGCTAGGGCAGAAAACATGTCTTTTAAGCTAAGAACTGAAAGAGGAGAGGGAGAGAACATTAGGATTCCTGGGGAAGAAACCCAGGGACCAGGAAGCACTAAGAACGGAAACGGCACCCAGGCAGCGTTGGAAGTCTGAAGGAAAGCGGTAAGAAAAGAGCAAGAAGCTTCTCTTGGGGGGTTCCTGAAGGTAAGCCAGGGACTGACCAGTTAACTTTTCAGAAGAGAAAGAAAGGAAGGAACTCAGGATAACTCTAAAACACGACCTGCCCATCCCGGCTGGTGTGGCTCAATGGTCAAGCATCAACCCATGCACCAGCTCCATGACTGGTCAGGGCACATACCCGGGTTTCGGGCTTGGTCTCCGGTCGGGGATGTGAAGGTGGCAGCCGAGGGATGCTTCTCTCTCGCTGTTTCTATCTGTCTCTCCCTCTCCCTGCCTCTCTCTGAGATCAATAAACACACACACATATAAAACACTACCTGCCCCGATCCCCAAAGTATTCCAGAAAAGGCCTTCTAGTTTTCTGCTCTAATAAACAGAAAATATAAGCTTGGCTGCCTCTTCTAGAAATAGTCCCCAAGCATCCTAACTCACCTAAGCCTGACAACACCCGAATGGTGAAACTGAGTCACGGACCTGGGGTTCAGACAGACCCACTCTGCCCTCCACCAGGTAAGATCTTACACGCTCAACACCTGTTTCTCAACTGTAAGAACCCGAGTTCTGTCATATTTGAAGGAAGGGTCAAAGCCTGCCGAACGATCTGAACTCAACAAATACTCCATTTCTTCCCTAACTCCCCTCAAAAATAGAACCCAGGATTCCTACCCTTTTCCTTCAGACCCTGATGCTTGTAAGTCCCGCGGCAAAGGGAGAGGTTAGTCTCGAGTTCAGCCTAAGGGCTTCAAGAATCCTATCTCCTGTCACTTCCCAGGTCCCAGATGTTATGCTGCTCTCAGCGTAAGAGGGAAAACAAAACAGCGCAAAAACCCTGGCCCGAGGTAGAGGATGCAACAAGAGGGAGCAGAGCCAGGTGTCCCGAGGCCTGAGCCTGGGTCTCAGGCCCAAGTGATGGGGTGCGACCCTTCTGCAGGCGGGTCCAGCCTCGAGAAGCCGCATGCACCAACCCCTTCACTCCCCGAGGTTGGCAACCTTCAGCTCAATTCATTGCGCTGTACTAGGAAGCCAGTGGCCTGGAGTCAATGGAAGCGTTCATCGGAGGGAGTCCTGCCTACAGCTGTGCCCATGCCCACACCCGATGGATGTAGGGGTGCCCTCCTCGGATACTCACATCCCCCTTATGCAGCTCCGGCGCCGCAATCTTCACGGGCTCCGTTCTCTTCTTTGGCTTGGGAAGCCCCAGGGGGGGCCCGGCACCGCCGATAGGGGGGGGCAGGCTGAGGCCAGGGCCCAGGGCCGG
>NW_005359478.1:3034049-3041902 GCF_000412655.1 Myotis brandtii | reverse complement strand
TGGAGCCGGGGGGCCCCGCCGGGTGGGGGCAGCAACAGCGGAGGGGGAAAGGCGGGGGCTAGCATCTGAGGGGGCGGAGGCAGCAGGGCCGGACCCTTGGGTGCGGGGAGAGAAGCGAACAAGCCCCCTAAAGTCGGCCCAGATGTGGGTGCCGCCGCCTCCTCCTCCGGCTCCGCTTCATCCGGCTCACTTTCATCGCTGCTGGCGTAAGCAACCAGCGACATGGCGCCTCCGCTTTTGGGGGCGCCCTTGCCGGCAGACTAGGCCTACTTGAGACCGGGGATGCCCGGGGGCCTAGTGGGCCCCGCCACTTGGCGGGGCGAGGAACCGTAAAGTCCACCTTCTCCGTACTCGAGGGCTAGCCCCGGCAGTAGCCCATCGCCACAGCGGATTTCCACCGAATAAGACTTCCCTCTTCACTTAAGCTCCCAGTCCCGGGCAACTACACACAGCTAATGGCCGCCGCGTCACTCCGCCCCCTCCTTCCCTCTCTAACATACGAACTACAACTCCCAGAAAGCTTTGGACATAGCCCCATTCTCCGCCGCAGGGAACTCGGTGCAAGGCCCGGCGGGAGTTGGAGTCCGAGGGAGGATTAAGGGTTGCGCCGAAAGACAGATGGTCCACCCGCCTCTGGCGCGAGGTCTTCTGGGATGAGTAGGTTTTTTCGAGGGGAGATGTCGCCCGACAATTCCTGGGTGACTACCAGCCCCGTCGGTCACCGCGGTAATCACGGAGGCAGACAGGAGAGCCTTTCGGTTCTTGAAGTTCCCTAGGGTAGCCTCTTGAGCGCTAAGGTTTATGGGAGTTGTAGTGCTCGTCGAAACTGCAAGTGATGTCGGGAATGAGAGGGAGTCTGGGAAGGTGGCGGATTAGGGGCCGGAGGAGAATAGCTTAAAGAGAGAGTGCTACCGAAATAAAGTGAAGTTCCTCAGTCGGCTGAAACCGGAGTTGGAATCAAACACCCCAAAAAGAGACAGGGCCCGAGAGACCTGTAGGAAATTGGGCTGCGAGCTAGAAAGAGACGAGCTTTCAAGCTTAACAATAAACATCTGAGAGCTGAAATACATGTGACATAAGAGGGAGGAGGTGGCCCCCCTCCTCTTGACGAAGGTGCACATCCCGGAGCAAACCTAGCCCTTGCAGCCTGGGGGACTGGCTCCCTCTGCAGCAGCCCGTGAGACAGAAAGATGTCAGAGCCGGTGTCTAAGGCTACTCCCTTCCCCTCGGCCCAAAGGAGCCCCTGCATCTCAGCCCCCCACAAATCTGGGGCATCCCCTGCGCCATCGCTGTCTGCCACGACTCCCACCTCCCCCTCTGCACATGCCCTCCAGATGGGCTCTGTCTGTGCCTGGCGTTCATCCGGCCTTGTGTGTGCCCTTTAGATGCCCATGGTTCTGTACCTGTCCTTACCTGTCCATCTGTGAGCGACCTTGTGTCCTATTCCTGTTTATCCATCTTTGTCCCTGCCTGCCTGAGACTGAGTGCCCTTGTCCACTCTGCCTCTGTGTGTCCTTCACACGCTAATCCACCTCTGCGTGGGTGCCACCTTCCTGCTCCCAGAGAGAAGATTCTGCTTCTGTTGAAGTTGGGGAAGGAGGCTAAAGAGGAAGATGGAACCTGGCCGGAGGCACAGTGATAAGCGTGGACCTATGAACCAAGAGGTCACGGTTCCATTCCTGGTCAGGGCACATGCGGGCTTGGTACCTGGTGAGGGGCGTGCAGGAGGCAGCTGATCAATGATTTGATTCTCTTTCATCATTAATGTTTCTCTCTCTCCCTCTCCCTTCCTCTCTGAAATATATTTTTTTAAGAGGAAGATGGAAAGGATCATGAGGGGGACAATGATGATGACAAAAACGAAAGGATAGTGAAAGGCCCAAGCTTGAATCTTCCCTAAAGCCTGCTATGGCCCCCTCTTCTGTACCTTCTCCACGTGTCTAAAGCTCACCCTGCCTATATAGACAAACTCATATGCCACCTTCTCCATGAAGCCTCCTTACATATGTTTGCTCCCTGCTCTGGATTCCAGAGCATTTTTTCTGCATTTCAAGTCTTAAACTTTAATGCCCCTGAGATCACTGGGAATGCTTCTTAAAAAGGAAAATTTCTGAATTGGTGCTTAAGAGATGCTTATTCAGTAAGGGTGGGGTGGGGCCCAGAGTCCATTTTTTTAAGAAATTAATTGCAAAGCAGAACCACTCTGGGAAACTTGACCTTCCAATCTTGGTGAGCTTTGCACAAGGCTGCCTTCTGATACCTGCTTTCCGAATCTCGGTCCCCCAACCTATTTTCTGGTGACTTTGGGCGGTCACCTCTCTTCTCTGAGTCTCACTTTTCTCCTTTGAAAAATGGATAGAGCATTAAGGAGCCCTGTCCTACTTCTGTGAGAAACACCTGCTATTAACACACAGTGAAACGACTTAGAACCCTAAGAGAATAAGAAACTTTTAAAGGGATGTGACTGTCCTTGTTCCTTGTTAACACATCTGCTGCCCTGCAGAGACAAGAAGCCCCACAAGGCCAGGGACCTGTCTTTGACAGATATTTTCAAAGCTGGTCCTCTTAAAGATTGATGATTCATCTTATTAGGTATATACCCGGCCCTCAAATGGCTATTTTTATACAAGAAACTGATAATAGAAACTTCAGGGTGCACTAGCTGGTTTGGCTCAGTGGATAGAACGTCAGCCTGTGGACCAAAGGGTTTCAGATTCGATTCCAGTCAAGGGCATGTACCTCTGTTGCAGGTTCCTCCAGGGCCCAGGGCCTGGTCAGGGCTCATGCAGGAGGCAACCAATCCATGTGTTCTCTCACATAGATATTTCTATCTTTCCCTCTCTCTTCCACTCTCTCTAAAAATCAATGGAAAAATATCCTTGGGTGAGGATTAGAGTGAGAAAGAAAGAAAGAAAGAAAGAAAGAAAGAAAGAAAGAAAGAAAGAAAGAAAGAAAGAAAAACTTCAGGGCATGGGTGGGAAAGGGATTTATATATTTCTTATGTGCACTCTTTCATACGTTTAGAAATTTGTAACCTGTACATGTATTATCTATTCCAAAAGTAGCAATAGTAATAAAGTCTTCCAGTAAAAGATAGTGAATTGAACCTACCTAATTGGATTCCCTCCTGAAATCCTGCTAAAACTTCAATAAAGAAATTTTTTGTGAAAAGGCATGAAAGACCATTTTGAAAAGATTCAAACCCATAAAGATGGGATGATGGAAAGAGGAAAGCACCGTTACATTTTGGAAGGTGGAGAGCAAATGGCCCAGTGGTAACTGGCTTGGCACATCCAAGAGAGCGGAGACCCAAGTTGGCCGTGGGGAGTGTGAAAATCAATATGATCTCCTGAAGAGCCTCCCAGGGCTCCGGAGGGCCTCTGGAAGGGAATGAGACATGAGAGGGGAAGGGAACAAAAATGAGGGCTGGTTAAAAGCTGTTTAAGGAACAGCTATAGCCCCTCCCCCGCTTCACGATAGTGGGAAACAGGCTCTCCCAACCCCAGACAAGAATAAAAGAAGGCGCCCTGGCTGTTTTGGCTCAGTGATTAGAGGCTCAGCCGAGGACCGAAGGGTCGTGGGTTTGATTCCCGGTCAAGGGGCTGGTCAAGGGTACATACCTCAGTTGCAGGTTCCCCAGCCCCAGGTAGGGGCCCCTGCAGGAGGCAACCAATCAACCAAGTGATCTCTCTCTCTCTCTCTCTCTCTCTCTCTCTCTCTCTCTCTCTATCTTCTGGTATGCGAGATGATACTCCAATGAACTGAGCCATACCAACGAGGGCAGTGAAAACCAATTTTATTAAACACTTACTATGTTCCCAGGCTCTGTTGGAAGCACTTTAAATATATTAATTCATTCCTCAATACAACCCATTTTATAGACATGGAAACTGAGACACTCCATTTTACAGACATTCAAACTATGACTCAGGTCAATTAGGTAACTTTCCTAAAATGACACAGTGTGTCGATGGTGGAGCAGGCACTCAGACCCTGATATCTCTGATTCTTAACCACTCTGATTCCTCCTAAAATGCATAACAGCATGGCTGCACTTTTATTTTGGGTGGCACTCGGGAGAAGGGGCAATAGAGATATTGTTTTGAAAAACCACTGGTCTAAACTGCCCATCTTCCTCTCCTAGTGGGGGTACTGGGGCGCCAAGAAGTGGTGATGGGAGTAGGTCACACAGCCCTGAGGGCTGGGGACAAACCCCTCTACTCTCTCTCTTGGGAGTTTAAAGGGAAGAAACTGACATTTCCTTGGAAACTAATAAATTAGTGAGTTTTTTTGTTTTTGTTTTAATATATTTTTATTGATTTTAGAGAGGAAAGGAGAGGGAGGGAGAGAGAGATAGAAACATCAATGATGAGAATCACTGATCAGCTGCCTCCTGCACACCCCCTACTGGGATCGAGCCTACAACCTGGGCAGTGCCCTGACCAGGAATCACACCGTGACTCCCTGGTTCATAGGTCACCGTTGAACCACTGAGCCACACCAGCCGGGTGCATCTATGAGGTTTTGATACTGATGATCTCCCTTACCACCCCATAACACAGCTATTTGTATTTACATTTTTACAGCAGTGGAAGAAAATGTTGTTTAGAAGTTCAAGTCACTTGCCGAAAGCAAGATTCAAACCTAGGTCCCCTGGAATACAAACCCAGGTTGTTGCCAGTAGCTCACACTTCCCCTTCCCTAGTAGCCTCAGCCCCAGCCCTCCTTCTGCTGAGCCAATCTTCCTTCCTGATATGGACAGAATAAGTCCACCCCCCTCTTCCCCGACCTTGCTCCTTCAGAACCCCACAGCCAGATCTGCACTCACAAGTCTGCTCTGCGCTGGGGCCTCAAGTCCCCTGACTTCTGTCCTGACCTCCCTCCCACACAAATGCAGAAGCCAGCACCAGCAGCAACGGCATCATTTCACTGAGACATTTGTGAATTGGTTCCAAGCTGCACTGGCAGTCGGGGGGGCCTGTGACCTGTGTGCTCAGATCAGACCACTCAAAGGGTCGTGTAAAGCAGCGGAGGCACCTTGAGGCTTGTTAGAAATGCAGGCACCCCAAACTTACTGACTTAGAATTGCTTTTTAAGAGGATTCCCAGGTGATTCGGTTGCACATTAAAAACTACACAGCACTAAGTCAGACCTAAATCCCAAGGGATGCAGGCTTATGCCCACCTGCCCCTGTAACTGACCCTCTTCTGCTCTTGGCTGGGTTGTTAGGGGCAGCTGTGAGTTGGTGGATGTTGTTGTAAAGAGAACTTGGATATTAAATTGCACCCAAGGCCTGGGAGATTACAGCAACAAAGGGAACCCTGGTTGGTTTATTGCAACCAGCATCTGCATGGTGGACTGAGGCAGGCCCAAGAGATTTGTTGCAAAAAAGACCGTAGGATCCTTATTGCCACCTCCGCACAGGATTTCCTGACACAACAAAGTGGAGAAATGGATAGGACTCTTAACTCAATTGGTGTGTGCTAACTTGGAAAGTAGTTTTAAAATGTTTGTTGCATTGAAAGTGTGCATATTTATAATACTGGCCTGGGCGCTAAAAGAAAACCTATTGTGACACTGGGTTTACTGAAATATCTTTAAAAATGTTGACAAGTGTCTCTCCTAACAACAGTAAGAACAACAAAGGAAAACATTACCCTGACAGAAAATGGACTATCACACGGACTGACTGCATTTCTAAGTAGAATGCATCGCAGAATAAACGCCTCCTGGAATTGAGCTGCTCTGTTGCAACAAGTTTGGATTTGCTATTGGACAAATCTACAAGTCCAGGGCTGAAGACATGCCCTTTTCTTGCACCAGGACCTTGCAGAGGGCCCCACTGTGCCGGAAGCCGGTCCATCCTTGCTGCTTGACACAGTCGCTGCAGGGAAGAAACATCTGCACAGCATATGTTTCAAGGGACCTGATGTATTATAAGGCATACTGTTCTTAATATGTTTTCTCACCTTCTTGGCGCTATGTGTTTTAACCAAGGTCACCTCTCCGAGAAAGGTTGTTTCCCCAGGTAGGGATTTTTCCCTGAAGTTAGGGAGGGAATAAAACTCCTTAACTAAGTGCCAGGCGGGTAGTTAATCACTTTAACTACGAACAATCACGCTTAAGCTACAAAATCTTTACTCCCTGGAACGGAGATAAGAAACGCCCTAACCTTTGGAATAGAATTGATAGGATTAAAATCAACTGGTATAAATACAGATGTAACAAGACAATAAAGAGGAACCTGGCTATGACGATCACCTGAACGCTGCCTCCGTGTCATTCCTTCTTCGCCGACTCCATCCACATCTTGGGGAAACCCTGGACCTGTTGGGGCTGGACCCCAACACCACTGTGCCAGCAGCCTGGGGTCTAGAGGGACTCCTATCACAGGGGGAATGAGCGATGCTAAGAGGACACACTGTTATATAGGCAAGACTTGTGACGTGCATTGCCGTGGCCAGGACAACCAACTGGCAGGAAGGACTGTAGGAACGGCAGGCCTTTGCCAATGACAAGCACCTATTCCATGACGCTGACGTTGGCAGGGCAGCAATGTTACCCCATCTGATGGTTGAGGACACTGAAACTCAAGAGTTAAGTTCAGGGGTGGGTGAACAGCAAGCAGAGTGGGATGTGGACCTGGGCCTTTTGGCTACCTCCTGCCCTTCCTGGCAAGGAGACTACAATATGCTTTGAAGTAGGATCCAGAAACGTGTGGAAAGAAAAACATGCATATTTTACCTTTTCAAACCTAAAATATTTTGTTGCAAAACTTTAAGGATCTGGACACGCTATAACAGAGGATCCAAATATCTTATTTCTTTTGTTGTTGTTTGTTGTTAATCCTCACTCTAGGACAGCGGTTCTCAACCTGTGGGTCGCGACCCCTTTGGCGGCAGAACGACCCTTTCACAGGGGTCGCCTAAGACCATCCTGCATATCAGATATTTACATGACGATTCATAACAGTAGCAACATGACAGTTATGAAGTAGCAACGAAAGTAATTTTATGTTGGGTCACAACATGAGGAACTGTATTTAAAGGGCCAGAAGGTTGAGAACCACTGCTCTAGGACATTCTTCCATTGATTTTTTTAGAGAGAGTGGAAAGAGATAGGGAGAGAGACACATTGATTGATTGGCTGCCTCCTGCACACGCCCCACCCGCAGGGATCCAGCAAAGGAGGTAGCGCCCCTGAGCGGAATCAAATTCATGACCCTTCAGTCGGTGGGCCTACACTCTACCCACTGAGCCAAACTGGCTAGGGCACTGATATCTTATTTCTAAGAGACCACAGGTATCTGGAATTTGGGCAAAACCAAGACCCATACAGTGACAGCAAATCAAAGATGTCCTTAGAATAAAGTCTTGTTTGGCTCAGTGAGAAGAGGCCTAAGGTCAAGTTTTGTTCTATCACTGGATAAGCTACAACCTTGGCTAAAATGTAGTCTCTGGAATCCAGCAAAATCACACTCATTCTTTAAGGCCCAGCTCTGGTAGCCACCTTTGCGAAGCCTTCCCAGATTCTCTCCCGCTCCCACCCCAAGAGAGGTAGTGCCTGGCTCCCGGTCTTCACAGCTTGCTAATGATCTGGGACTTACTGGCTTCTACAACCTCTTCCCTCTAGAATACACCTCATCTTCGAGGGCTTGGCTAGCGTAGAGCCCAGCTCTCTTTTGGCAGGAGCTAGCATGGAGAACTGACATCCATCTAATGCACCCGGAACGTGGCCACTTCGTGCCACAACCCCTCTGCCACCTCCTGGCTACCAAACGCTTCCCTAAAGCCCGCAGTGAGGAGCAAATCTCCGACGTTCCCCGGGGTCACCGACTGTAAGCACGTGGAGGT
>NW_005359478.1:3031123-3032858 GCF_000412655.1 Myotis brandtii | reverse complement strand
TCAGCTCTGCTCCCAGCCCCCCTCCTCCCAGCGGCTTCGGACCCGCTGCCTTCGGTTTGGGCCGGTCTTGTAACTCCTCCCACCCCCCCAGGCGCCACCACCACCCCCTTTGGGACCCCCTTAGACGCCCCGCTTCTTCATTGATTGTCGCCCCAAGCTCAAACTCCTTCCTGGGTAAAATGATGAAAGAAGGACACCAGCCCGTGAAAGGAATAGATGGAGGCGGAGTTGGCTTCTGGAAAACTTTGGTTCAGGGCGTCCTTAAGAGGTCTGACGTGGAGAGGGTCGAGGAATGGTTGGGGACGGTGTAGGAGGCGATCTCCCTGGTTCGGAAATCATCCGCCAGGACCCTTCTTCACTCCTCGGCCCCACGAAAACATGCCTCCATATGCCGCCAACTCACATTTGGGCCTGAGGGTGCATGGCGCACCCGGTGGGGCAGGGAAGTCCAGTCCATACCGCCTCTTCGCGGAGGCTGGAGGCGAGGCGACGTGCGTGGAGAGCCCGAGTTGCTGCTACACCTACCCCCACCCCCACGTGAGCCTCGCGGGCCCCAAAGGCCCAATCTGCCATGTGGTGGATCAGCCCGCCAATATGAGGGCCCCTCCCCCCAGTCCAGCACCTGGCCAGGTGGGAGGGTGGGGGCCAAAAGTCCTGGGTTTGTAGTCATGTTACCCCCCTGAGGCCGGCGACAGGTGAAGTGGGAGGGAGGACGGTGGCCGGAGGGAGCTGGAGGAGTTCGGGGATGCCACAGGGGGCAGTGCCTCTGGCAACTTATTTCCAAGTTGGTATGGGGCGGCCTTGGCATTCGGAGGGGGTGCCTAGAGTGTAGGACTGGTGTGGAGTGGAGTCCAAAGGCAGAGAGGGTGGAGGGGGAGGGCATCTTCTGGGTCAGGGGGCCACGTGCAGAATTCCCTTGAGGCTGTGGTTGCTCTTGGTGGCGCGAGTCTGTGTGTCTTCATCTGGCCCAGATCCTGGTCTGAGCTTAGGAAGTTACCCCCAGGCTCCCTGGTGTCCTGTTCAGAGTGTCAGGCCAACTTTGGGGTCACTTGGAGGAAACCCCGAAGACCCTTCCTCATTCTGTACTCTCCTCTGAGGAGTCTGCCTAATCCCATATGCCTCGAGCTCCTGTTTCCTGGAACTTCTAGATGCCTGGCTTCTGGAATGGAGTGAAGTACAAATAGAGCAGGACTCTCCCCGACCCCTTGGCCTCCTAGAGGATAGGGGAGGCAGCAACCACAGAGGCCTTGTGTGTGCATGTATGTGTGTGGCATGTGAACACTCATGTACTTTACCCTGCACCTTTGATCCAACTGGCTTCTTGGCCTGGATGCCAAGGCCCTGGTGGGCCGGGCAAGAACTGAATCCAGGTCTTTACTGCTCTGCCTGCTGGGGTGGGACAAAGTCCAGAGACTGGGCTAGGGCCTGGGGAGGGGTTACAGCTGGAATGTGGGTTAGAGAACCAGGGACGAGGGGAGGGGGCAGGAGAGACACAGGTGGGCCTGCATTGGCCCTGTGAGGAATACCTGTAGGTTTTGTTGGCTGTTGTAGTGAGGGCAATGCCTGGGGCTGGGGATGCTATCCATTTCATCTCTTCCCACTGGCCTCCAGGGCAGAGGGTGGGCCCTGGAGGCAGAGCCTCTTCCTTTGTTGATGCCTGGGCCTCTTAGATAAAGTTAGGGCTGGGGGGGAAGACCAGACCAGGATCCCAGAGCTGGGACTCCACCCTTTGCCT
>NW_005359478.1:3026482-3031081 GCF_000412655.1 Myotis brandtii | reverse complement strand
CTACACCCAAGTTATTTCTAACATGCATCCCCCTTAAACACCAAAAAAAAACCCAAAAACACCCCAAAAATAAAAAACAGACAAATTGGTCTCCCCATCCCCTGGATGTGGTCTTAGTCCCTAGAGGGGCCCGGCCCCTCCTGAGATGAAGAGCAGGGGACCACCCCTCTGCTGTGGTGAAGGCCACTGTGTGGACCTTCCTTCCCGCTTCTGGGCAGCATGGCTGATCCTGGGTGAGGCTAGAACAGCCCAGTGCTGGGAGAGTCAGCCAGAGGGCCACGTGCTGGGCCCCACCTGGAAGGATGGTGTGACTCCATCTTGACCTTCTCCTCCCTCTTCCTCCTGCCTGACTCCTTGGGGGATCTCCAAGCTCTTAACAGTTAACCACCAGGACTCAGGCATGTGCCCCAATGGCCCCCCCCCCCCCCCCAGGTTCCTTCCTCCTTTCTCCCCTTTCTTCGGTCCCGGACAACCTAACCTGAGCGGCCGGAGGGCCTCACTCCTCTTTCCTCCCCACCCCGCCCCCACACCCAGCACACTACCTTCTCTTTTCTGCCTCTTGGGTTTGCCACACTTTCCCGGCCCCAACTGTCTCCTGCCCCAGATTTTCCGGTTCCTGGGTCAGGTGGGGCCTGGGCCCTGGGTGTGGTGGTTAGAGCCCTGGCTGGCGGGCACTGTGGGCTGGGCCTTCCCTGCTGCCTTCCTCTGAACTGCTCGGGCCACCCTGGGCCGGGGTTTGGTCTGAGGCTGGGGGTGAGGTGTTCAGGCCTCTCCCCCACTCCTCACCTGGGGATTCCCGATCCCTCTTCAGACTTCAGGGTGCCCATGGGCTCTGGGAGGACAGGATTTCCTCTGCGTGGGCCTGGCCTGAGAGGGAAAAGTAACTTGCCTGGATTCTGCAATCGCAGAGAAGTAGCAGACCCCGCTCCCTGACTGGGCCCATGGAGGGGCTGCAGTGGGTCTCCGGCACCCATCTGGCCCCACCCCGACCCACTTAGCCTGGACTCACGTGTTGAGTCACAGCCGGGATATAAAGGCACCGGGATATAAAGGCAGGTGGCTGCCATCCTCCCTCTCTAGCCTCAGCCCACCTCATCCAGGGAGACGGATGTCTGTATTGGGGGCACAAGCATCCTCAGAGACCTCATGTCATCTTCCAAATGCTTATAGTGGAGGACCCACGTTCGAAGGGATTTCTCTGGGCGGTGGGGGAGGTAGAAACTCCATTTAGTGAAAAGAATGTACCTCCTGGCCCCTTCCCCACAGGTGTCTACACACAAGGTGAGGCAGGGGGTGGGGTGACCCTTTAGGCCGCAACCTGTGGGTCGCGACCCCTTTGGGGGTGGAACAACCCTTTCACAGGGGTCTCCTAAATACATCCTGCATATCAGATATTTACATGACGATTCATAACAGTAGCAACATGACAGTTATGAAGTAGCAACGAAAATAATTTTATGGTTGGGGGGGTCACCACAACATGAGGAACTGTATTAAAGGGTCGCGGCCTTAGGAAGGTTGAGAACCACTGCTTTAGGGGTAGGTGCCCATCTGCCCAGGCCCTGGTCTCTCTTCTCCTCTAGACCCACCTTTTATTTGGCTAGAGGCCAGCAGGGAGGGTCTGTCCGGTGTGTCTCATTGTCTATTTTTAATTCCTAGCCGTTCTTTTCTTTCCCTCCCACCCTGAGGCTGGGCAGCCGTGGCCTCCTGGGCCCTGTCACGTGGGTCAGCGACTTATCTCCAAGTTTGCTTCCCCGGGAAAGAGCCCCGTGGTCTGGGGAGCTGCTGGGCTGTGGCTGTGCAACTTCACTGGCCCCACGCCCTTTCCCAGCCTCAGTTTCTCTCCTTTCCTCACGCATTTTCCGGGAGCATTGCTCATGCCCGGCTCCGCGCGGCACTGAACACAGAGCTCAGAGTTCGCTGCGGTGCTCTCAGCTGGGACCCTCAGACCCCACCCCTGCCCCGGGAAGCCGCTTAGGGAAGGGGCTATTGTTGCTATTATAGTGCCAGTCTCCTGGGATCCCTAAGCCCCGGAGGCTCTCAGTTTGTGGTGTGTTTTTTTGTTTGTTTGCTTTTTGCTTCTCCCTCCGAGAAGAGGGCGGGGAGCTAGCTGGTAACTGGACCCAGGTGTCCCGGCTGAGGACGGGCCCGTCTGCCTCCACCCCCCACCCTGAGGTCCTCGATCCCCGAGAGGCCCGGGCTGGAGCTTAGAGCACTGCCCTGCGCCCGGGCGCCGGGCTCCGGGCTCCCGGCTTGTGGGTGGGGTGTGTGTCAGCGTCCCCTCCTCCCCGATCCGGAGAGAGGGCCTGGGGGAGGGGTGGTCACATTCCTGGTTGCTGAGTGGCCCCGGGGGGCGGGGTTGGGTTGTCATGGCGATGGAGATCGTGTGTTGTTTTTTTGGGGGGGGGGGACAGGGGGCCTTTCCACCTCCCGCATTCACACCTCAGCGTCTGCTGGTCATGGGGAGGGCCCGTCGGTGCCCGACCTTCCTGGGGGGAGGGGCTGGACCTCTGTCCCCAGAGGCCACAGGGCAAGGGGAGGAGGTGCCCAGGGGCTTGAAGACTCCATGTCTGGAGCAAGATGCCCCTCCGATTCGCGCCCAGGGCCCACCCACTCTCCTGGGTCTATTTTAGCACATTTCCAACCTCCCAGCTTCCTGTCTCCCGGGCCCTCAGGTGCTCTGTTCCCATCTGGATGCGTGAATCCCTGCCTGTCCGTCTCTTTCCTATCTGCGCCTGGGGCCCCGGGCAACATGGCCACCTGGCCTCCGTCCGAGGGAAGCCCGGTAGCTGGAGCCGCTGCAAGGGCTGCTGGGAGTTGTAGTTTCTCCTCGGTTCAGCTTGGCCTGGGCGTCCAGGGCCTGATCTGAGAGGCCGGCTGGGCCGCTGCCCTCTGTGCTTCCCGGACCTCAGACCCCAGCACCTCACACCTGCCTCCAGCGCCCAGGGCAGGCCGGGCAGGGCACCGAGTCAGGAGGGCTCTTCCCAAGCCCTGGCCCTCACTCACTTGCCCTGTTATTTGGGCAAATAACTTTTCTAAGTGTTTTCCTAGAAGCCTGTTGTGGTTACTGCTGGGGGGGGGCGGGGGGCGGGGAAGAGGCAGCCATGGCCTCACCCCTGCACTGGAACCAGAGCCGGGTGCTTTTGTCTATCTCAGAGGTTCATTGGGCAGCCTTTGCTGTGCACCTGCTGTGTGCTCGGCACTGCAGGGCGTACAGACAGGCCTCCCTGGTCTCGGGCCTGCTAGTCCTCATAGACATTCATCAGATGATAACGTGAACGACTGAAGTTGGGATTGTGAGGGTGCCATGAAGGAGGGGTGCTGAGAGTTTTATCTGGGAAGCTGACCAGGTTGGGGGAGATGGGGGGGTTTCTGGAGGAAGTGGTGACAGGGCTGAGGTTGGTGAGTCCAGGAGGCTGAAGGATCAGCCTGACTGGTTACGGTCCTTTAGCTCTCACCACCCTTTGGCTTGAGTACTATGACTACCTCCATTTTAAAGACGGGGAAACCGAGGCAGAGAGGTGCCATAAGTTGCCCAGCATCGTGCAGATATTGGTGGCAGCAGTGGGATTCCGACCTGCCCTTATGAGAAGAGGTGACAGATTGATGGGAGGAAATGTTCACTGCGGTCCAGCACTTCCAAAGGCCACGCTGGCTGCTGTGGGGAGGGTGGGTGGTAGTGGGGCAAGAATGGAGACTGAAAGGACGTGGATGCTGTGGTTTTAGTCCAGGCAAGAGGGGACCGTGGTTGGCCCAGGGTGATAGCAAAGATGCAGAGCGTATAGATAGGGTCTGGGCATTTGAGGGCAGAGGATGCTGTTTGATTTGTGAAGGAGCGGGGGTGACTTACTCCGGGGTTTCTGATGAGCCGTCATGTCTAGCTTTGTTTGAAAAGTTCCACCGCTAAGGGTCATTCCACAGCCCCTTGGTGACCTCCTGGGCCCCTCTCAGTCCTACGCTGATGTGCCTTAGAGGTCAGCCCCCACCCCAAACCTGCAACTCAGACCTCCCGCTCAACTTACTTCTCTCTCTTCTTGCTCACAGATTGACGAGATGCCTGAGACTGCGGTGAAGTCAGCAGCCAACAAATACCAAGTCTTTTTTTTCGGGACCCACGAGACGTGAGTGAGGGGCAGCGGTGGGGAGGGCCACAGGCAGACCGCTTTGGGGAACGGGTGGTTATGGCGCCCCTTCCCTGTGGGGTTGCACAGCTCCGAGGCAGTGAGGGGCTCGAGAGCACAGTTTCCCATCTCTCACCAGGGCATTCCTGGGCCCCAAAGACCTCTTCCCTTACGAGGAGTCCAAGGAGAAGTTTGGCAAGCCCAACAAGAGGAAAGGGTTCAGCGAGGGGCTGTGGGAGATCGAGAACAACCCTACGGTCAAGGCTTCTGGCTACCAGGTGAGCTGCCAACTGCCCAGTAGACCCCCTGGAGAGCAGGTGTGGCCACAGGCTCTGGACACCCCGGGCCCAAACAGGATGCTTAGTCTTCAGGAATGGGTCTCAGGAGAACCAGGGCTCTCACAGTAGTAGGGCAGGGGGGCGGGGGGCGGGGGAGGCTTCTGGCAAGAGGGTATGGGGTGCTGGTGTGTGGTGTAGCT
>NW_005359478.1:3012015-3026313 GCF_000412655.1 Myotis brandtii | reverse complement strand
CGGGAGGGTGGGGGGCGGGGGTGGGCGGGGAAAGGGTCCTAGCTCCCTTTGGGAGAAGTTGACCCGAGGTTTTGCCTCCTGCTCCAGCCCTCCCCCCTCCTGCACAGAGCCCTGCCTGCCCGGCCAGTGGGTTTACCCCGGGGCTAATCCGACAGAGGTGGGTCTCAAATCACTTGTGAGACTGGGCACCTGGGTGGGGGTGGGGGAGAGGCGGGAAAAGGAAGGAGTGAGTGGCTGAGGGAGGGGTCTGGGGAGGGGGCCGAGCCTGGCAGCCACTGGTGCCACTCAGCCTCTGCTGTCACTGCCACAGTCCTCCCAGAAAAAGAGCTGCGTCGAGGAGCCGGAGCCGGAGCCGGAGCCTGAGGCCGCAGAGGGCGACGGTGACAAGAAGGGGAACACCGAGGGTAGCAGTGATGAGGAAGGGAAGCTGGTCATCGACGAGCCCACCAAGGAGAAGAATGAGAAGGGGGCGCTGAAAAGGAGAGCAGGGGACCTGCTGGAGGTAACTGGCCTCCCTGGGGCCCCGGGGCTGGATTCCCAGTCTGAGAGAGGCCGGGCCCCTCGTCTTAGGGAGTCCCTTGCTGAGAAGCAGAGGGCTGGGCAGGGACTGGCCTATCCAGGAAGGAGCCTCTGGAGAAAGGAGGGGGAGGCCCAGGCAGGTGGCTGCCATCCTCCCTCTCTAGCCTCAGCCCACCTCATCCATCTCTACCAATCCCGCCCAGGACTCCCCGAAACGTCCCAAAGAGGCAGAAGATCCTGAAGGGGAGGAGAAGGAGGTGGCCAACTTGGAGGGTGAGCGGCCCTTCCCTGTGGAGGTGGAGAAGAACAGCACCCCCTCCGAGCCCAGCTCTGGCCGGGAGCCTCCTCCAGAGGAAGAGGAGGAAGAGGCTGCCAAGGAAGATGCTGAGGTCCCAGGCATCAGAGATCACGAGAGGTGAGTGCGCCCTGACCTGGGAGGGCCCAGCCACCTCTGGCGAGGAGGGGTGGAGGGTAGCTCCCGAGAGGCCGGGTGGACTTGGCCAGGAGATGGCACTGGCTGGGGCGAGGGCAGGCCAAGGCCTCATCACTAACCCTTCTCCCCTCTAACCCTCCTTCACAGCCTGTAGCCACCAATGTTTCAAGAGGAGCCCCTGCCCCGTTCCTGCTGCTGTCTGGGTGCTACTGGGGAAACTGGCCATGGCCTGCAAACTGGGAACCCCTCCCACCCCACCTGCTCTCTTCCACTCACTCTCCCTCCCCAAGCCCGGTCCCGGAGATCGACCTGGATGTGGCCTGCCGTCTGGCCCCGCCTCCACGTCACCTCCATGCCCCCATACCGCTGGGATCTGAGTCAGGGCTATGTCTTCTGCTCCATGGGCTGAGATGAAGCCACTATGCCCCTCCCTGCCTGGATCTGGGTCCCAGGGTTTCTGGACCAGCTGTTTTCATCTCCTTACACCCTTTTGCCCCTCCCCCAGGCATTCTGGGTCTCTGGGTTGGTTTGGGTCAGAGTTAGGAGTAAAAAGGATGGAGGGTAAATGGCAAGGGTGGGCTGCTGGGCCCTGAGAGGGACAGTCCTCAGATCGGGGTGGGGAGTGAGCAGGAGGACGGCATCTTCTTGAGCTCCTGTCCCTTCCTCCGACACCTGTTATCTCAGCTGCCTAGATTCAGGGAAAGTGGGACAGCTCGCGGGGGAGGGCCTCCCTCGATGATGGATAACACCCATTTTTCCCTTTGCTGATAACCCCAGGAGTTCTGGGAGTTGTAGTTATTCATCAAAAGATTTTGGGCTTCCAGTTGTTTGGTCCATGGACTTGGGATCTGAAGGGCCGACTTCGCTCAGCTTCGGTGGGAGTGTTGAGTAGCTTCTCTTCTTAGATCTTGGGCCAGAGATGTGATGCCCTGGGGAGACCCCTCACTGCCCTTTCCCTCTCCCCACAGTGCTCAAGGCCAGCCTGCAGTCACATGTCACCCAGACATAAAGGAGAGACACATTTTTTAGGAAATGTTTTTAATAAAAGAAAATTTAAAAAAAAAATTTAAAGATCCCTATCCCTTCGTGTGGCCCCCACTCCGCTCTTTTCTTCCTCGCTGTTGCCCTCGTTTCTGAGGTGCACTGGGAGGCTCCCCTTCTGCTAGGGCTTGGTGACGCTCCTTCTGTAGCTGGGGCTTTGGTGTCCCTCCTGGTGTCATTTCCCACCCACACGCTCCCACCCGGCTCCCTCCGTGTTTCACCAGATCCGATTGTACCCACTGAGAGGCAGGGAAGTGAGTGCCCCTCCCAGCCTCTTTCTCGGGGTCTCTCTGCCTCTTCCATCTCGTGCCCCTCTCCCTCTCCCTAGGGCTCTGATGAAAAATTGCTGACTGTAGTTTAGCTCTGAGAACCGTAGACAATTTCAGTTCTAGGAAAATAAACTTGTTGATTACTACACTGGATTCTGACTGATTTTTGGGGGGTCTATTGAGAGGGAGAGGAGAAGGGGAATACAAATGATTTCCAAATTAACTTTCAGACTGAGGTAGGGGGTATCAGCCTCTCCTTCATTCTCAGGCTGTTCAAAATATCCAAAGTTCTGCATGAAGGCAAAGTCACAGAATACACTATTTCGTTTTACTTCTTTTGCCCAGTCACTGTTTAACACAGGTTTCTCTATAAGCACCTGAAAAGGTAAAAAAAAGTGCACATGATGGAGGTGTCAGTGTCGATACCAGGCACAGCCCACTGGCCATGGAAGTGGGGCATCTGGGTTGGCTGTGGAAGTAACTGACACCCAAGAGCTGAGTAAACAGGCACCTTTCACTGGTGATCAGAGGCGAGGGGGTTGGTAGGTGGAATCTTCCCAGGTGGATGAGATCATCGATCATACGCGGGTCCTTGCAGATTTGACATTTCGTGACCAGATCATTGGCTGACAGTGTTTTAATCTGCCTCGGCCGCCACCGGCAGAGAAGAGCGTGTGGGAAGAGTATTATCCGTAGCCTTGCCTGGAAAGGGTAGCTCTCTGCTTTAAACTGGAAGCCACAATCATGTAGAAAATGGAGCCATCGTCTCAACTACAATTCCCAGCAGCCCACACAGCTTGTTCAGGGGTGTGCCCGGGGCGGCAGCCTATCGCGCTTGGCCTCCAACGCCCGTGGTGCTTCGCGGTGAGCTTACGCTTCCTTGATTTCCTACCCGACCCCATTTCCTGTTTCAGCTTGCTTCGTAGCGGCGGACTACAACTCCCAGCATGCAGAGAGGCTAGATTGATTGAGCTTCCGCTCTACGGTAAGACTACATTTCCCAGAAAGCCGAGGGACGGGAGCGGGCAGGACTTGGGGCCCACGTGCAAGAGGTAACAGGCGGAAGGGCCGCGGTGCAACGGGTAGTGGAGGTGAGGCCCGCTCAGTTTGGGGATGTTGACAGCCTTGGGCTCGTGGGGGAGGTGGGTGCGGTAAAGGCCTTCCTTTTCCTGGGCTGTTGCTCAGTGGTATTGCCTGGATTTGCCCTGCACCGGAAGCTTGGAGCGGGTGGGTGCTGCCCACTGCTGGGACATGCCCGCACCTGGGATGGGGCTGGCGGGAAAGCCTTCGGAGCTGGGGCCTGAAGGGCAGACGCGCCACCAGGCACTGCCTTGCACGGCGCTTTACTGTGAAAGAGACACCAACCACTCCAGGATATGGAGGGAGGGGGTTTGCTTTTGGGATCTCCTCCCAGAGCTTCAGATTTAGAATGGCTGAGGCTAAAGGACTTCTTGCAGGAGTCACGCAGGAGTCGTGGGTCTTAGGATGGGCTCTGCCCGTCTAGCTGTGTGAGCTGGGACAGGCACACAGCTCTCGGGGCCTCGGTTTCCTGGTCTCACAGGGCAGTGTGAAGACCAAATGCCAGCACGAGTGAAGTTCCCAGCATTGGTTCTCATAGTCGTGCTCACTAGACCGTTTGTTACTTCTGAATGGGAGCATTAAGACCCTCACGTTCAACTAACATTCAAAATAACGTTAGGCCTTTTTCATATTGAGAAGTATAAAGAAAAAAATGACACCAATATCTCTGTTTAGATAAACAATTTTTTTAAAACTACCCATGGTTAAGAAATGCAAACGTCGTGGCAAGGAACAGATGGAAAGTAACAGCCCTCCCAAACTGTTCTCTCCCCCCAAACTTGAGTTATTTCCTAATTCCTTCTGATAATATTTATCTCTATACCAGAATACATATTTTTTTTAATTTACCCAAAAGGAATAATACTGCGTACATTATTCTTTTTTTTTAATTGTTTTATTGCTTAAAGTATTACAAAAAGTATTACATATGTCTCCTTTTTTTTTTCCCCGCCCTTGACAATCCCCTGGCCTCCCCTACCCCCAGTGTCTTATGTCCATTGGTTATGCTTATATGCATGCATACAAGTCCTTCGGTTGATCTCTTACCCTCCTCCCTCTTGCCCCCCCCAATGCTTACATTATTCTTGAACTATTACAAATAATTTGAATGACACCAACAAGCCTGCAAAGTTTTATGGATGATGAAACTGAGGCTCAGAAGTTAAGTGGCCTTGGGTCACAGAATAAGGTGAAGTAGGAACTAGAACAGCCGTGGGCAAACTACGGCCCGCGGGCCGGATTCGGCCCGTTTGAAATGAATAAAACTGAAAAAAAAAAAGACCGTACCCTTTTATGTAATGATGTTTACTTTGAATTTATATTAGTTCACACAAACACTCCATCCATGCTTTTGTTCCGGCCCTCCGGTCCAGTTTAAGAACCCATTGTGGCCCTCGAGTCAAAAAGTTCGCCCACCCCTGGGCTAGAACCTAGACCATCTAACTCCCTGTCCAGACATGTTTATGCCATTGCAGTGCACTTTATTTGTACTTGAGGCTCGGCTTCATTCTTAGCTCTACAACAAGGTTAATGCTGCCTCCTTTCTTACATGATACAATACAGGAAAGCACTTAGATGGCACCTGGCAGGTAGCAAATGCTCAATAAACAGAAGCACTTACTTTTGCCGTCAGTTCTCCACCACCCTGTTGATTTAGTTCATCATAATCCTAGAGTCTGGCTCTGGGTCCTCTTCTTTCAGAAAAGAAGCTGCCTTAGGAGTGGTCTTTTCCTGACGGAAGATAGGAATTGGAAGTAATGTAGGAACATTTTAATAACAGTTTTACCTCTGTTCCCTGTCTGTTTGTTATACTTTATAACTGCCTGGTTTTTTTTTCGCCTTATGCTAGTGTTTTGTTCCATTACCTGTTTTCTTCCTATCCTGCTGTTTGTGTATTTATTCAATAACTTTTTATTGAGTACCTACTATGTGCCACGCCCTACTGAGATCTGTTGAATTCAGGGGTGAGCTAGATAATATGATTCCTGGCCTCAATGAACTCTTTGGACTTTGGAGTCAGATATATGTGGGTTTGAATGCTGATTCTCCTGCAGAGTAGCTTTATAGCCATGGACAAGTCAGTTAACCTCTGGCTCTATTTCCTCATCTGTAAAATGAAGGTGATATAATGTGGGGATTCAACGAGATGAGGCCCATTGAGCAACCGAGTAAATTCTTACAAAAAATCCCTTCCTTTGCTTCTTTGTCCCCTTGTTTCCACCTGTCTACCCCAGCGCTGACCAGGAAGGTTTCTGGGTCCTTCCCTGGCCCGGGGATTTCTCACAGCCGTCAGCCATGCGTCTCTCGGCCCTGTTGGCCTTGGCATCCAAGGTCACTTTGCCCCCCAACTACCGCTATGGGATGAGCCGCCCAGGTAGCATGGCAGACAAAAGGAGGAACCCGCCAGGGACCAGGCGGCGCCCCGTGGCTGTGGAACCCATTTCTGATGAAGACTGGCATCTCTTCTGCGGGGATAGGGTGAGAACCTCAGGCGGGGTAGAGTGGTGGTGGGGCTCCTGGGGAAGGATCTTCCTCCCTGACCCTCATGTCTTGCCACAGGTGGAGATTCTAGAAGGCAAGGATGCCGGGAAGCAAGGCAAAGTGGTTCAAGTCATCCGGGAGCGAAACTGGGTGGTCCTGGAGGGGCTGAATACAGTAAGTGAGGCGTGGGGTGGTGGATGCTCAGGAAGCCTGTCCCATCCATCCCTGTCAGTAAGAGCAGCACAGGGCCTGGCGCTGGCTGCGGGCACGGTGAGACCACTGAGCCTTCCGTTCTTCAACATGGACCGATGCGCAGGGCTGCAGTAGGCAAGTTGCCTTCATTCCCTTTGGTTTCTGATAACCCCCTCTTTTGGACAGCATTACCGCTACATTGGCAGGACCAAGGATTACCGAGGAACCATGATCCCTAGCGAAGCACCCTTGCTCCACAACCAGGTCAAACTTGTGGATCCTGTGGACAGGCAAGCACGTGGGGTTCTGGTCAGATGGTTTCCATCGTCTGAATGGTGGTTTGGATGCTCTGGAAGTTGAGAGGGGTCATCTTGTGGGACATGACCCTACAGGCAATCCCAGTGCAGAGGTAGCAGTGAAACAAGATGGTGACCTCAGTATTTCCAGCCATTGAATTTTAGGTTTCAGAGCAGCAGGGAAACCTGGCTCCCAGGCCATGCTCACCTCTTCCGCCCACTAGGAAACCCACTGAGGTGGAGTGGAGGTTCACTGAGGCTGGAGAGCGGGTCCGAGTCTCCACAAGATCAGGAAGAATTATTCCCAAACCTGAATTTCCCCGAGCGGATGGCATCGTCCCTGAAACATGGATTGGTGAGGCTGGGGGATGGACAGGAAGGTGGGGGTGGGGGTGGGGGTGATAGAAGTAGGAATAAAAGATGTTAAGACCTCCCACTTGTCTTCCTTCCTCAATAGATGGCCCTAAAGACACATCAGTGGAAGATGCTCTAGAAAGAACCTATGTGCCCCGTCTGAAGACACTGGAAGAAGAGGTGATGGAGGCAATGGGGATCCAGGAGACTCGGAGACACAAGAAAGTCTATTGGTATTGAACCTGGGGGGAGCTTTGCCCGCTCCTAGTCTTAGCCTTGAAGGCTGGGGCCACATCACCTTCAGACGTCAATAAAGAGCCATGATTCCTCCTCCCCGTGCAGCTGCTGTCTTCTGGCACCCCTAACCCTAACCCCACAGTACCTGTTTCAGGGACTGGAGGAGGGGAGCATCTGTCCCAGTGTTGTTGTGGATTTGGAATGGAAGTTCGCTAGCCTTAAGGTGGCCTTCCCAAGGGGCAGGGCTGACAGATTCTGGGATAGAGACCAAAGGGAGAGAGGCTCCCTCCAATGGAGACCTCTGAGTAACAGAAGGTGCCACCTGTTCTGGAGGGCAGTGGAGTTTGGGGGTGTTAAGATCTGATTGTTGCATCTCTGCAGGATCTAAGTAGGGAGGGTGCACACCTGTCCTTTTCTATACTTAGAAGTGGAAGGGAAATAAATATTGTAATTTTTTTTGGCAATCTTCACCCAAAGATATTTTTTCCATTGATTATTTTAGAGAGTAGGAGGGAGGGGGAGAGAGAAACATTGATGTGAGAGAGACACATCATCGATTGATTGTTTCTCGCAAGCACCCGGAGGCTGGGGATTGAACCTGCAACCCAGGTACGTGCACTTGACCAGGAATTGAGCCCATGACCCTTTGGTGCACGGACCAACACTCTAACCACTAAGCAACACTAGCCAGAGCAAGATTTTAAATTTTTAATAAATTAAAAATAAGTTTTTACATAATATTACATAACACATGGAGGGAGGGAGAGTACGAAGCTGAAGGTCTGTGGGACACCATGGTTCTGGGGAGGATGCAGGATGCTGCTTCTCTGGGTGAGGAGTGCAGACTCTGCCGCCCACTGTGGCACCTGGGTGGTTTCAGATGGGGTCCAAGATGCACCTTTCCTCAGAGTGCATCAGCGTCTTCAGTCTCCAGAACAGAGAAGGCCTGACCCAAGGGCCTTTTGGTGGCCACCAAAACCAGGTTTCTGGGAGGAAGTTCAGGGCTGAAGATGGGCAGGAGCTCAGAATGGAAGCCTGGGAGAAAGGCAGGACTGCTGAGAAGGGTAGAAATGAGGCCCACTCAGCCCCACTTCTTGCCCCGGCTGCAGGCAGGCATAGCCCCTTTCCCCCATGGAGGCTCCGGGATACTAAGGAGACCCGGGTCTTTGCCAGGAACACCGGTGCCTGAGGTACTGACTTGGGAGAAGGCAGTCCTCAGTACTGCCTGGGACACTCGCTTAAAATACACTTCAGGAATGCACGCCGGAGGCTGAGTCCCCCACCCCACTTCCATCCCACGGTGACTCTGAAGCAGGTGGTCTAAGAACCACTACAGTGATGAAATGTGGGACCCGAAGGAGGAACCCCAAGGTCCAGCCCCTCTCGCCCTAGGTCCCTGCTGTAGGCTGCCCTCACCCTGCTCCTGAAGGAACAGCAGCCGGTCCAGTAGAATCAGTGTCTCCACCAGTGGGGCCAGCAACAGGGCCAGGCTGAAGAAAGCTACCACGCGGTTCTCCTGGGCCTGGTGGGCCTGAGAGCAGCCAGATTCAGTGGCAGCTGGGGATCCAGCCCCACCCGCTGCAGCCCCCGCTGCACATATCTGTGGGTCAGCCACACACAGCACTCAGTTGGTTTTAGAACCTCCACCTCCCACGCAAACTGTCCACTCCTCATTTGATTCCAACTTTGCTTGATTTGCTACCCTAATCTGTATTTTTCTTTTTTGTTGTTAATTGATTTTAGAGGGAGGAAGGGTGAAACATCGATGTGAGAGATACATTGATTGGTTGCCTCCTGTACTCACCCCGACTGGGTGGGGATCAAACCCTCAATCTGCCATGTGCCCTGACCGGTAATAGGACCAGGGCCTGCTTTCTGTCGCCCTTTGGCATATTCCGGTGCACAGGACGACCCTCCAACCAACTGAGCCACACCCTTCAGGCAGGGCGTAATTGGCACTTTTAAATGTTTCTCTGGCTATGAGTGGTCTATCCAATAACAAATTGATCCAAAAATGTATTTTCAGCCAGACCTGTCCAATTAGCCATATTCTTAACATTTAAGAGTCTTGCTAGTCTACTGATAAAAGAATGACAACTCCCTTTTAAAGAAATTTTGAGAAGCTGCCCCAGTCAGAGAATTCAATCACTCCCCTGGCAGCATTTCGCTTCACTGTATGACTTGCTAACAAGCGAGGGTGGGAGGGGAATCGGACCTCTGGTGGGCTCCCAACACCCCCGCCCCCCAACCTCCTCTAGCCTCACTCTTCAATCTTGAGCTCGTGGACCCTGGGGATCCCCTGCACGCCTGGCCGACGGAGCTTGGGCTGGACGTGCCGGATGACCGTCTCCAGTGCTGCCCGGTAGCAGTGGGTTCGGAGGCCAGGGCCTGCTCTCTGTAGCCTCTCGGCATATTCCTCCAGGGCGTGGCAGGCCCCCTCCCGCAGCCTGTAGGACAGTTCATGGCCAGGCAGCGCAGCCACCCACTGACTCAGTGGGTAGCCGCCAGGATCACTCAGCTTCATGTAGCAGCAGCCCACTGAGGCCAGGGCCACCACCTCAGGGCAGGAGGAGAAGTGCCTCAGCAAGGCGACGCTCAGGTCCCCGCAGGCATGGAGGCCTGTCAGCAGCAAGCGGGCCTCACCCTGAGGGGAGGTCTCCAGCGGAAGCAGAACCTCCTCACACAGGGTCCTAGGGTCTACCCACTGGGCAACATGGTGCGGGGAGTGGTGAGAGTGCGTTTGCACCACCTGTAGAGGGAGGAAAGGACAAGGCAGCTGGGAAGTCTGTGTGCTGTCCCCATGCCATTTCAGGCTGCAGGAGGGGTCTGTCCTCTGTGTTCCCTCCTAAGGAAGAAGATGGAGAAGCTGGGGCATGGGAGAGAGCTAGACCTTGAACCAGAAGGGATAAATTACAGATCTGTCATTATAACTGCAAATTTTTCATGTCTGAGTCCCAATTTCCTCATGTGTAATGAGTCTAATACCCGACTGGCCACTTCACAGGTGGTGGTGAGATGGACGGACCCGTGTGGAAAGCACATTGGAACCAGAGAGTGCCTCTAAGATGTGAAGAGGCTCTGGCGAAGGGGAGACCTCGGGGAGGGGGAGCGGAGATCGGGACCACATCATCTCAAGCTGAGAAACGTGAAAGCGGGAATCCAGCCAGGCAGACCCCGCTGCTGCAGTCCTGGCTGCAGTAAGGGCAGGCCTACCTGCGGGTTCCTCTTCTCCTCTTTTCCCAGAGTCTGCAGGAGCTCCTGGTCCAGGTGCTGGGCTCTCTCCACCAGCCTCTGATCCCCTTCGATGCTCTTCACCTTCAGCCCTAGCCCCAGAGACATGAAGCGGGAGAGATGGCCCTGGAGTCATGAGAGGGAGGGTAGAGACAGCCCTGTTCAGCTCTTAGCTACTGTCACCTCTTTCAGTGGCCAAGACACCTGGGTCCCAGGCGCCCAGAGGGCTTAAATTCTACCATTTACTTCTATCACTCCTGGGTACCTGCCTCCCTGGGCCTAGGCCTGACAACCTGTTGCCTTCCAGCTGTTCTATCCCACACTCAACCCCCCCTTCCCCTCCTCCACACGCACACAAAAACAACAACAAAAATAAGAAAGTTAGGAGTGTCTGGCTCACCTGGCCTGAGCCTACATCCACAACCTGGGTGCAGCCTGTGAGGTCACTCAGCTTTTTCACCAACTGAAAGAGAAGGGAACAAAGGTCTCTTGGCCATTGGTTCTTGATTCCCGGGACCATCAGCCATAATGAGGGTGGAGAAGATGAAGATGGCAGAGGAAGAGGGGTAGAGGGTGCCACGGAAGATACGAGATAGGGAAACCAGAACTAGCGGTGCTGACCCTGGGCTCAGGCTACTCTCCTCCCTCCTCTAAGGTCAGTGATTCAACCTCCCCCCAGAACAAGAAGAGCCCCTCTGTGAAGCCATGAACAGATTATGGAAGTGTGAACACAGGAATAAGACAGTGACTACCAACCAACCAACCAACCCAGGATAAAAAACAAAACAAAACAAAAAACCACAAATCCCCCAAACCAGCATCAAGCTAGGGTTTTCGTACACCTGCCAAGGAAGGGACCGGCAGATGATATAAGGTGCCCACATCTTTGTAACCCACTGGCTTCAGTCCCCAGGCTCCCAGACACCACCTATACCCCAGGCATCTCCTCACCTCTCCCAGCCGCCGGATCTCATGCTGCTTCTTGGGCCTGACATGTTTTCGGAATGGAGCTTTAAGTCGGGAGCTCTGGCTGGGGTTCTCCCGAAACTCTGAGGGGGCCTGAAACTTAGGTGTCCGGGTAAAGGCCAAGGCATAGGCTGTGGACTTCAGGGCCAGCAGGGTGAGTGGCCACACTGACCTGTACCTGAGATAGCCCGGCCCAGAACCCCAGTGAATCGTCCCATTGTGTCCTGGGTGCACCCGTTTACAACCCAGGAATCCCTTGTGAGACCCTCTGAGCAATGCCTGGCTACAGGGTTCAGTGCCAAGTCCCCCAGCACAGGGCCCCCCTTGCCCGTACCTGACCACTTCCCCTTCCCCAGGCATCCCCAGCAGCTGTGTGGCCAGCTGTGGTGGGTTCAGTCCATCCAATGCTTCCTGCCATGAGCAAGGGAGTGTGCCCCACAGGTTGTCTGTAAAAAATTCCTGCAGAAGGGGAGAAGCAATCAGCAGGCTCCTACCTCTCCCAAGCTTTCCCACCCCACTCTCAACACAGGGCCACTGGCTGCAACCAGCAGGTACCTACTACGCATCCGAGCTACCTCTTCTCTAACGCCCGCCCCAGCCTCCCACTCCTTCCTCAGAGCCCAGACTGCATTCTGAACACACCGCTCCTTTTAGCAATTTCCCACTTATTTGTCTGTTTTCTTCTTTCAACTGAATGAAGAACCTAGAGAAGGATGGTGCCTTCTCTACAATCCCATCCACACCACCACAGTGACTAACACGCAGTGTTAGTATGTTACCATTTAGTAACAGACCCGTATATATGTCAGACACTTGATATGCCAGAATGTATTTTTATTCATTCATTTGTTGAACACAAATTCTGGAGTTTTGGGTATGCACCACGTTCTGTTCTAGGCTCTGAGGATACAACAATGAACCAGACAGACAAAATTCTTACTCTTGCACAGTTCACATTAAAAAGAGATGTTTTTCAGAACATCAAATGACACATGGATAAGAAAACACTAACAAAACAGTAGGAGACGTTGAGACAGTACCACTTTAGGTAAGAGTAATGAGGAAAAGACCTGAGTTGACACTTGAGCTGAGACTTGAATGATGAACAGGAAACAGGCATGTAAAAAAAATTATGTAATAGCAAACACTTATTAAATACTTATAATATGCCAGGCACTGTTCTAAACATTATATATATATATATATACACACACACACATTTAATCCCCAAAACAACCCTATGAGGTAGGTACCATTTTTATCCCTCATTTTACAGATAAGAAAACTAACACACAAGTAAGTAACTTGCCCAAATCAAAAAGCTAGTATCAGAGCTGAGATTTGAAATCAACCTGACTTTAGAATTCTTGCTTTTAACCATTCTACTCTATAGCCTTTCTGCTGAGGACAAACATTCAGGCAGATCTGTAAAAGCAAAGACCCAGATGTCTGCCATATTTGTGGAGCAAAAATCAGGCCACTGGAGGTACAGGATAGTGAAGGTGGGAGAGAATGAAATGTGACAGGATTCAAGAGACAGCAGGGGACAATCCCATAGGGCTTCCTGGGTAGCACAGGTATTGGTAAAGAGTTAGGATTTCATCAAAACACCTAGAAAGCAAGGGACTGCCATGATCAGATTTTTATTTTAAAGAGATTAATCTGGCTGCTTGTGAAGAGTTGATTATGGAGGGGCTGAAGTAAACACAGAGATTAATTAGGAAGCAGTCCAGGAGAGGTGATGGTAGGTTGGTCCAGAATGGTAGCAATGAAATGGAGACAAATGGGTGAACTTGGTATCTTTTCTAGAGGTAGAGCCAACAGGAAGTGTTGAAGGATTGGACTGTAGATCAGTGAAGGAAAGAGCTGAATCAAGAATGGCTTCTGGGTTTAGGGGCTGAACAATTCAGTGGATGCTGGTGCCACTAACACATCATCTCATTTATTCTTCACAAGGACCCTTCAAACAGGATTCCATGTTACAGCTGAGCAACCGGGGCTAGGAGGAATTTTCATTTCATACCTATGTAAGTTAACACAGCAGGGGAGGCAGGATTCTAGTTGGAGCCTGCCTAATTCTAAAGTTTAAATTGTCCATTACATTACAAAACCAGGAATTTATTCAAAGCATGGATGAATGAACTTGTGTGTTCTGGGAATACCTCACATGTTCCTAGGACAGTTCAACGTAGCTGCAAGCATGCGTTTTATCAGTTTGGATTTGGAAAAATAACCTAGATATTAGAAATATGAATGTTTGTGTCATCTGCAAAAAAAACAAAAAAAGAAGCTCCCCCGTTTTAACCCCTTCTTGTAACGACAGACTGAAAATCATGAAAGAAAAGAGATGAGACGCTAACTCTCCAGATCAGTGGTTCTCAACCTTCCTAATGCCGCGACCCTTTAATACAGTTCCTCATGTTGTGGTGACCCCCAACCATAAAATTATTTTCGTTGCTACTTCATAACTGTAATTTTGCTACTGTTATGAATCGTAACGTAAATATTGATATGCAGGATGTATTTTCATGGTTACAAAGTGAACATAATTAAAGCATAGTGATTAATCACAAAAACAATATGTAATTATATATGTGTTTTCCCATGGTCTTAGGCGACCCCTGTGAAAGGGTCATTCGACCCCCAAAGGGGTCGCGACCCACAGGTTGAGAACCCCTGCTCCAGATGCTCTCCCTGTCGCGGGCACCCAGCCAAGCACACAACCAGGAGCACCCGGTCCCCAACCCCGTGGCCTCACGATGATGTAGGCGTCCAGGATGGAACGGTAGAGAGACAGCACCCGGGTGAGATTCACAGCTAGCTGCCTCCTCTCCTCGAGAGAGAGGCCCCGGGCGGAAACGCCTGGCATCGGGGCCGGTCGGTGGCGCCTGGAGCGAGAACGCGGTGAGGACGAAAGCAGGGTCGGCACCACGCGGATCCAGAGCCCGGGCTGGGTTCAGCTCTGCGGGCGGGGCGAGAAGAAAGCGTTCAGCAATGGCCCGAGACGCTGCCTCTTCCAGGTTCCAGATGGAGGTTCAAGACCCGAGGCGTCCTCCTGACATCACAGGTCGCGACGTCCACAGCGCGAAGCTGTCAGCACGGAAAACAAGCGGCGTGAGCTGCCCGACTGTGACGCCATAGAGGCGGGCCGCGGCGTTCAGGCCCCGCCCACCCCGCGCACTTCCCGCCCATCCCGGAA
>NW_005359478.1:3006650-3011820 GCF_000412655.1 Myotis brandtii | reverse complement strand
CCAAGCGTTTCCGTTCTCAGCGGGCACTTCTGAGAGGTAGGTGGTGATGGCGAGGCACAGGCTTCTGGACAGCCCAGTGTGCTCGCCGAGGTAACTGCCCCCGGCCTCGGCCTCCCCCCACGCCCACCCCCGCTGCTGTGTGTTGTAAAAGGTCCTTTCTTGGGAGAAGGACGTGGGTGAGAAGCATGTGGAGATGGCCTCCACCCGGAAACGGGGGAAAGGGGTACCTGGAGTTACACCTATTCGTGGGACCCGCGCTGGGGATGCCTGGCAAACCTAGATAGATGCCAGGTAAGAGTCATCTACGCCGTCCTCATCCCTAGTTTCGAGCGTACTTAGACGTTCTCTCCCTGGGCGGATGTAGAGCCCACCTGTCCTGGCTTTCCAGACTCGGAAAGAGAATCAGGCTGGTTGGCCCTCCAACCCCCTCATTTTACCAGTGGGACAGATCTAGAGAGGGGGAGGTGACCTTCCTAAGGCCATGGGACTGGTGAATCGCGGGCTTGTCTCGGACAGTGTCCTTCCGTCACTTCACATTACAGATTTGCTCCCCCTCTACCTGGGAGGTTGCTCTGCTTTATTTCCTACCTTAAGTTCTATGGAGATGGGTCGTATTGTTCTCCCATCTGGGATCTGTTATCAGTTCACTTTCTTCCCCAGGGTATACTACAAACCTTCGGATGCTGGCCTGTGGGACTCAGCAGAGGATGAGTCCTCTCTCCTTTCATTGGTGAGCCACTCTTCCCAGCTGCTCTCCTACCGTCCACCATCCTCATGTCTACCCTACTCCTCAATCTGGATTTTGGCGAACCTCCCCCCAAAAAGGCATTAGAAGGGAATGCCAAGCACCAAAAGTTTGTCAGGAAGCGGCGGTTCTTAGAGAGGAGAGGCTTTCTGAATAAGAAGAAACAGCCCCCTAACAATGTGCCCAAGTTGCACTCAGAACCTGCAAAGAAAGGGGTAACTCCTCAGGTGGATGGCGCTTGGAAAATTTCTCCCCTTCCAAAAAAGAAGAAGACTGCAGACTCGAGCAGTGGGTCAGAGCGGTCCCTGGACAAGAAAGCCTCGGTGCCCTGGCTGACCCCTGCCCCTTCACAGAAGACTGGTTCTGTTGTGGCGAAAGCGGATTTGCTGGAGGAGTTCCAGAGTTCCCTTCCAGAGATTAAGAGCCCCCCAACTCGCCCTCAGAAGAAGAACCCCCAAAAGAACCCTATTCAGAAGAATACACCACATAACTCCACCCTGGCTCGTTCAGAGAATAAATGCTCTGGAGTATCCCAGAAGACGCCAAGAAAGATGGTGGCAATTGACTGTGAGATGGTGGGCACAGGACCCAAGGGGCATGTGAGTTCCTTGGCTCGATGTAGCATCGTCAACTACAATGGAGATGTGCTCTACGATGAGTACATCCTTCCCCCCTGTCACATTGTGGACTACCGCACCAGATGGAGTGGTATCCGCAAGCAGCACATGGTGAATGCTACCCCCTTCAAGATTGCTCGGGGCCAGGTGAGCGTCATGGGGCACAAGGATAGCAGCCAGGTGGGTGGGCAGAGGTCCAGGTAAGTGCGGACAGTGTTGGTGGTAGGAGAAGACAGAATGTTTACAGAAAGAGCTGGGGATTATTTGTATAACTGGAACAGGTAGCCTGCAGTGAAGGGGATAAAAGACACAGGGTTGATGTGTCCGATTTCTAATTTCACCCATTGAGCAAACCTGCTCATTGTAGCCCTGTGCTGGGTCCTGGGAGCACAACAAATGAACAGGAAAGGAAGATGAACCAGGAGGCCTGCAGAGGGCGCCCTTGGTCCACCTCTTTGTAATTTCAGCGTCACATTCTTTGCCTTCTCTAGGACACACTCTGTTCCAATAATTGCTCATATGCCAAAACAGTGGATTTTTTTTTCACACTATAAGGGAAAGTTTAATTAGGAATTCATAGAGGTAAAGAAGTGAGTGTTAGAAGAAATGGGCTCAGAAAACAAGTTCAGAGGCAAAAAACGGGGGGCGGGGGGGACCCTTGGAGCTTAGGAGAGAGAGAAGGGTAAAGGAAATATGCCTGGGAGGAAGAAGAGGAGGAGAGGGAAGATGTGGGTGTGCTCCCAGGAGGGGAGAGCGCCTAGACTTCAGAATGGAGTTAAAGAACATTGTCTTCATTAGGCTTAGGAGAGGCAGAAGATGGGGTGGGTCTCTGACAGCAAATCCACTCAGCTTTAACAAGGGCTGTGTGTTGAAGTTAATGTGAAGTAAAGGTGTTGGTGGACAATAAACTGGAGGTGAAATCAAGAGCAACTAAATACTTAGTTGATTACACTACATCTGGTTTTCATCATAAATCACTTCCCAGTGCTCAAGCTGTGCATGAGATTAAGGCAGTGATGGTGAACCTTTTGAGCTCGGTGTGTCAGCATTTTGAAAAACCCTAACTTAACTCTGGTGCCGTGTCACATAGAGAAATTTTTTAATATTTGCAACCATAGTAAAACAAAGACTTATATTTTTGATATTTATTTTATATATTTAAATGCCATTTAACAAAGAAAAATCAACCAAAAAAATGAGTTCGCATGTCACCTCTGACACGCGTGTCATAGGTTCGCCATCCCTGCACTAAGGTCTATCCCAATGAGTCTGGCCCCTCCCAAGAGGTCCTGTTGGGAGGCCACGCACTGATTTTTCTAGGACTATTGCTCTTGCTCACAACCTATTTGGAACTCCATTTTGGAATGGCCTTCAGAGCCCATGGCATAGTTTTTGGTTGTCCTCACTGGTAGGTAGTACGTCATACTTTAGGATCCTGGAATCATGGGAAGCTACTTGGTTGCAAGTCTAGTGTGCATAAGTTTCCTGAACAGCTGGTAAATACCCTTTGGTTATGACAGGAGCAGCTGTACAGCAGTGAAACTGACTTTCTGTTAAAACAGCACTGCTCTGGCTCAGTGGTTGAGCATCGACCCATGAACCAAGAGGTCCCTAGTTCAATTTCAGATCAGGGCACATGCCCAGATTGCAGCCCGATCCTCAGTCGGGGGCGTGCAGGATGTAGCCGATTGATGTTTCTCATCGATGTTTCTGTCTCTCTCAAAAAAATTAATAAAAACATTCAAAACAGCACAGGCATGGGTCACCCACTTCCTTCTACAGCCTTAGTCTACAAGTGATTCTTTTTTTAAAAATACATGTTTTTATTAATTTTAGAGAGGGAGGGAGGGAGGGAGAGAGAGAAAAACATCGATCTGTTGCTCTCATACGCACCCCAACTGGGGACCAAACCCGAAACCTGGGCAAGTGCCCTGACCTGGAATTGAACCAGCGACCTTTCCATGCACGGAATGACGCTGAATTAACTGAGCCACACTGACCAGGGCCATAAGTGATTCTTAATCTTTTATGGTTTGTAGACCTTTTGAAAATATGATGAAAGCCATAGACTCTCCCTGCAAAAAAACAAACTGTATACAAGTATATATATGTATTGGCCTGTAATTTGGGGCTTCTGTCACCTCCCTGGAGCCCATCTTTGACTCCGTTTGTCCCAGCCTTCTGCCTAAGGTCAACATAATGATAATGTTTAGAGAACTTCAAGTAGCAAGCCAGAAACAAACTATATAGTTACATAAACATCCTGAATGTGAGTGTGATTTAAGACTGTAGCAAGTTAATCTATCATTGGAGTGGAAATTGATGAGAAGGTAAGGAATCACGGACGATGTAACTTCAAAAAGGGTTACACTGGAAAATATCTACTTTCAGGGAAGGGGGTTCGGGGACTGGGTGAAAGAAGTGAAAGGATTAAGAAATACAAATTGGTAATTTTAAAATAGTCATGAGGATATAAAGTACAGCATATGGAGTGTAGTTAATGACATTGTGATAACTATATATGATGCCAGGTGGATGCTGGAAATATTGGGAAGAACATCTTGTAAAGTACTAGTATATGATTGTCTAACCACTATGCTGTACTCCTGAAACTAATACAAAATAGTATTGAAAATAAACTGTAATTGAAAAATAAAAATAATGCACATGTGCACACACACAAATACCTACTTTCACCTTGTGGGGAGAAGATAGATTTTAAGTGAAAGAAAACTTGGGGGAGAGGGCATTTCAAGGAGAAGGAGATGGGCACTTGATGGAAAGAATCTGAAAGGACCTAGGACCACGATGGACTTCTAGGATGCAGGGCTCCACCTGAGTCCTACTCCTTACTGCCTCTTCCATGCCGATTTCAGATCTTGAAAATACTCACAGGGAAGATAGTGGTGGGACATGCCATCCACAATGACTTCAAAGCCCTTCAGTACTTTCACCCCAAGTCTCTTACCCGTGACACGTCCCATATCCCTCCTCTCAACCGGAAGGCCGACTGCCCAGAGAATGCTACCATGTCTCTGAAGCACCTCACAAAGAAGCTGCTGAACCGGGACATCCAGGTAACCTCTCCCCAAATGCTGCCAGGCCCCTTGGTTGGACACTGGGGGGTCCTTTCTTACTGCCTCTCCAGGCTCTGGGCCCAGAATTCCTTTGTAGAGAAATCCAGGCAGGCTGCTCTTAAAGGAAGAGCTTTGGGCTAAGAGGCCCATTGATCTCTCTATGTGTACATAAGGATAATTCCTGTTCGCTACCAGTGTTCAAAATTGTACTTGGGAAAGGAAAAAAAAGTCTTAAGTGGGTGTAAAACCCTAAGAAACTAGGAAACCAGGTGGTGGTGGTCTAAAGACCTCAAAGTGGATGCAAGGACCTCTCATGTATTTCACATATTTGGCATTCAAGAAGGGAGTGACCTGCCTGGTAGAGGGTGTAGACATGTCATAAAGAGAGAGTTAAGGAACTGGGGAAAATGGAAGACTTAGAAGGCCTGGCTGTGATCTAGATGTCTTGTCTCTACAGAATAGAAGAATATGGCGTTCACATGTTGCCACAGAAAGGATTGAGGCGGATAAGAGCAGAATTCCTAGGAGCTGAACCCTTGAAATTAAATAAGGAGTAGGGCCCTACCATAGTTCTACCTTTGCAGCCTACTAACTGCAGAAACAACTGCTTATATAAGGGGTTAGGGGGAACCGGTAGGGAAGGGGGAAAAACAACACTTTTTAAAAAATCTTTATTGTTGAAGGTATTACATATGGCCCTTTTCCCCCCATTGCCCTCTCCAACCTCCCCC
>NW_005359478.1:2995490-3006128 GCF_000412655.1 Myotis brandtii | reverse complement strand
GCCTTCACCACCCCATTGTCTGGTCTATGGGTTATGCAGATAAAACCAACACTTTCTTATAGCCCAATGCTTTTCTCTTCCTCCCTCGTTCAGGCTGGAAAAAGTGGACATTCCTCTGTGGAAGACGCTCAGGCCACCATGGAGCTGTACAAGTTGGTTGAAGTTGAGTGGGAACAGTACCTGGCCCAGAATTCCCCTAAAGATTAGCAGCAGTGGGGACACAGGGCAGTGAACCAATGGCTCTACCTGCTCCGCACCTTTGGAAGCTAGAGTTATTGGGGAGGGTGAGAGGCTCTACCCCAGACGTAATATCCATTGAAATCTCACCTCAGGTGTTGTGTTCTGTGTCTGGTTAAGTATCCCATGGAAGGAGGAAGTTTCCGTGCCAGCACCCAGCCCTATACTGTTTACCTCTTAAATGGTGCTAACCACAGGCCCCAGAGTGCTTTGTTCTAGTCAAGCTTTTTTACTTTCAAGGGCAGGGCATATTGGGAAATTTAGTCTCCCAAACTGCCTTATCCAAGGGTGGCCATTGTATGCCTTCTGTTCTCAAGTGGTGAACAGCACCCCTTTTCACTCTCAAAAGTATCCTGGTTGGATGATAAATTGTATGATCGCATATCAGAGTCTACATCTAGTTTGTGTCAGGATATCGCCTATTTATCCCACCCTGACTTCCAGAGAAGCCATCCCTGGTGAGGTGTGGTCCGTAGGATTACAGGGCAGTCGAGGTAAGAGTGTGACTTGGAAGTCAACTTTTATGATTTAGGAAAGCTGTCTCTTTCCTAAAGCATGAGAGGATTTATTTAACTGAGATCCCACTTGGTAGGTTAAAAGATTTAAAAAGTTTAAATGGTTTTAGTCTTTTTTTCCCCCTGTCAAGGGTAAAAATTTTATTTTTAAATATATTTTTTATTGTTGATTGTATTACAGATATCTCCCATTTCTCCCCTTACCCCTGTCCTCCCAGCAGTTTTTAGGCTTTTACTTTGCTAAACCAAGCCTCTAAAAACTCAAATTGTTCCCTTGATAAATTTTTTTCTTGATAAATTTTAATAATGGAAAAACAATTATGTGGTGTTTTGTGTTTTGTTTTTTTAGAGAGGAGGGGAGAGAGAGAAAAACATCAAAGTGAGAGAGAAACATCAATCAGTTGCCTTTCATATGCACCCTGACCAAAGATTGAACCCACAACCTGGAACTGTGCCCTGACTGGGAATCGAACCCGCCATCTTTTGGTGTAGGGGACAACGTTCCAACCCACTGAGCAGCCCAGCCAGGGTGTGTGGTATTTTCTTATTAACTTTACATTAAACTTTTGTCACGGGTCCTGTAGGGCTATAATTCTGTAAGGGGGTTCCAGAGTCTCTGGATGACACTAACTAGGCCCTTGTTTGCTGGAAATCATGGGGAAGCACTGACCAAGCCTTTTGTGTAGCCCGTGTGCTCTGGCGCCTTGTCCTCATCCTTACCACATACCAAGGACCACACCTCAAATCACACCCCAAGCCATTAGGATACCTGTATATGGAGTGCATGTGGCCAGGAAAGTGACTTGGAGAATGGGCACGTGGGAGTGATGGAGCAAGAGAGGAAGGGTGCTTGGTGCTGCCAGCCTGGTTGCTCCTGCTAGCTCTTCCTTGGTGGTTGCACACCCTCATTTTGGGAATGTGAGTCACAGGTCTAACCTTGTGTCTGGGATCACTGTCTTGAGGAAATGCAGACTCCATATATACAGCAGGACTTGTGCCCTCCTGAGTGGCTGGTTTGGCTCCAGGGGCCAGAGTCACGGTCATGGCTGCTTGTAGCAAGGAATTTTCTGCGGCCGCACCAGACTCGACATGGTCTTGTCACGCCCTGTGCTGCAGGATCTGCTTGCACAGGCAGCTGTTGAGTTCTGAGCAAGTTGGTTCCTGCTGAGCCCAACATGAAATGTCCATGACACCTTATAAAGAGGTGCCAAGTGTCCTATACACTAGGAAAGCCACACCCCAAACTGGGTATACACATCAAAGCACATTACACTATGCTTACATATACATTATATTGTGATCAGTAAACTAGAAAATTCTCGTTTTGAGTTCAGCTTTTAGAGTACCTGTTGGCTGAAACAAACCTGGCTTTGTGTGTATCTTGGTAAAGTAGCACCTGGCTTTCATGCTTCATCCCCTCACCCCATGTTCTGAAGGGTCCCTGGTCTCAGTCTAACATTGGAAAGAACTCAGTCTTACTTTGCTCGCCAGGAAGAACCTGGGGGACTAAAGAACCTTGTAACCATTTCCTCGCTTTTCTCTCACTTTCTGGTCAGAGCCCAGCTTCCCCTGCAGAGTGCCCGGGGATGTCCTGTCGTTCAGTCCTTCCTTCTCCACCCCTCTGTCCCCAGGATCCCAGGCTTCCACTGATAATAGAAGAGCCCCATTGCAGATTGCTGCCTGAGTCTCTGTCAACAAGTCCTGTTTGGCAGAGTGGACCACATACATGATAAAACACAAGCTCTTCTGATATTCTCTTCATGGCATAATGATGTTTCTAATGCTAAGAGGTCCCCTACTGCAGGTGAGCCTGGGAAAGGGCAAAGATTGAGAACTGTGTATGCCGAACATAAACTTAATAGTCTAAAACTTCATGTAACCAAGTGGTTCTCAAAAGAGGAAGGGGGCCTGGCCGGGTAGCTCAATGAGAGCACTGTCCTGATACACCGAGGTTGCAGGTTCCGGGTTAGGGCACAAACAGGAACCAACCAATGAATGCATGGGTAGGGGTAATGGCAGGTTGAAGTTTCTCCCTCTCTCTCTCTAAAATCAATTTTTTAAAAAAATTCAGATGATAGCACTGTCCCTTTCTCCACTTTAAAGAACCAGGGATCTAGTGAAGGCTCCAAGGAGGAATCATTTAATTCCTAGTTTAACAGATGATTACAGCCGACAATAGGAAAGATCAACAGTGCTGTAATTATGAACTTGCCCCAAGGCATGTTAGCCCAAGTCCAAGTTTAGAGATGAATATCCATGTATGCAATATGCCAGGCACATCTATGAATACCCTAAATCTACAGTCTGTGTCTTATTCACAAAGCACCTTCACTTACCTGTACTGTAGAGTAAGTCCACCAAACAGCTGTGTCTTCATAAAAAACGTACAAACCTGTAGAGATATGAGTTATTTGAGCCAAATGGACGACAAATTCCAGGAAGCAAAATCTCAATAAATTGAGAAAATGCTCCTAAGAATAGCAGTTTTACAGCTTATTTTATACATTAGAATCAAAGGAGGAGACATAAGGGGTGGGGGTACATGAAATTGATTGGTAGATTAGGGAGACAGGAGAAAGCAAAGGGGAGGGGATCTCTCAGATTGTATAAAAAGTAAAACAGACTTTTACATTGGTGGGTATAAGATAGTTGACATTTACAGCACATGGAGATGGTACGTAGGGGAACAAGATAACAATGAGGGATTCTGTGGGATGCTTTGGTGAGGTGGGTATCCCTGAGATCTGGAAAAGGGGATTGACATTCCAAGGGTATGTTATCTTAGATGCAAAAAGACAACAGACAGGCTCATTTAAGACTGACCTTGTCGCCTTGGCTGGTGTGGCTCGGTTGGTTGGGTGTTGACCCATGCACCATAGTTCAATTCCAGGTCAGGGCACATGTCGAGCTTTTGCTGGCTCCATTCCCAGTCAAGGCATGCAAGAGGCAGCCAATTGATATTTCACTCTCACATTGATGTTTCTCTCAATCTCACTCTAGAAATTTTAAAAAATAATAAAAAGATTGACCTTTGTCAAGGAAGCTATAGTCCTACTGCCATGACTAGTTTTTGGTTAGGAATTTTTATGTTCAGACTATCCTGTGTGGTTACTTTTGGTCTCTAAGTTTATAAGGCCCACCTTGCAGGTCTCCCCTGAGCTTGTCAGGTTTAGTATATGGTCCCTTTTTCATCCACAGCTGTATAGAGTAACAGCAAGTTACCTTGTTTGACATTGGGTTTTAAGTTTGATTTTACCCCTTGCTAAATTTGTGATATTGTCACTTTGCTTCTTGGAACCTAATGATTCTAGCTTCAAAATCCTGGAGATAGATAATATATATATATATATATATTTCAGAGAGGAAGGGAAGAGGAGAGGGAGAGAGAAACATCAATGATGAGAGAGTATCATTGATCGTCTGCCTCCTGCATGCCCCCCACTGAGGATCGAGCCAGCAACCCTGGCATGTGCCCTTGACCGGAATCGAACCCAGGACCCTTCAGTCCACAGGCTGATGCTCTATCCACTGAGCCAAACCAGCTAGGGCCTGGATTCTTTTCTAACCCTTTATGTTTAACTGATGATTGGCAACTCTTTATTGAGTGCTTCTCTGTGCCAGGCACAGTGTTAACCCCTTTAGGTTCATTTTCCCATTCTCTGTAAGGGAGGGGGTGGTATTCTAATCTAACAGCTGAGTAAACCAAGGATGACAAAAGGTAAGAAATCTTCCCCAGGCCAAATAGCTGAAGGTTGGTGGTGCTGGCACTCAGACCTGTCAGGTTTGCCAGTCTGAAGCCTCTGCTATTAGCCACGCCCTACTCTGCTATTAACACATCCAGGTGGCATCTGGTGAGACTTGGAATCCTTCCACTCAAATTTTTATGAAGCACCTGCTATGTGCCAGGCATTTTGCTAGGCATTAAGGGAAGTAGCCTTGTCTTTGCCCCCAAGTTGCGTACAGCAACATGAGGAGAAACCAGTGTACTAATTCCAATGCACAGTGGCAGGTCCTGTCCACATTCACTGAGAGATTTGAAGCAGGGGAGTGATATGATCAAATTTGAGTATTAGGAAGATGACGCTGGCAGCAGCCAAATGGAAACTGGATTGAAGAAGGGCCAGGAGATGAGTCCTTGTTTGAGTAATTTGGATGAGCAGTGACGGAAGCCTGAATCAATGAGGTGGGAAGATGCATATGAGCATCACTGAGGAGGTAGAATCAACAGGACTCAGAGATCAGGGCAAGAGGACTAAAGGTAGACTTGATATTTGTGAATTACAGTGAACAGGCAAGCGTGGTGCCATTGACCACAGTAGAGAAATGGCAGGCAGAAGAGCAGGTTTTTGAAGATGAATTGGGTATTGATTGGGTTGACTTTAAGCTGCCTAAAGATAGCCAAAGGGAGATATCAGCCAGCAGCTGATACCAGACTGGAACTCAGCAGAGGTAGTAAGTGGCCTAATTGGGGGCAGATTAGCTTTACACATGCAGATGACCTTGGATGTGGTTGACCCTGAGCAGATGTTTAAATCTGAGTCGATATCTTTGGTCTTTCAACTCCCAACCAAGTTCCTGTACACACTGGCTTCGCAAAGAATGCTTAGGGAGTGCATGTGTGCCTCACAAGTGGGGACCCACATGTGCTTGGGGGTGGAGATTTGCTGGGTTGCATGATCTTTAGTTATCAAGGTGGTGACTGAATAGATAAGTGACATGTAGTGGCACTGCAGAGGAGAGGGGTCCTGGTAAGCCAGGTCTCACTCCCCAGCCCTCCCCGTGCACCAGTCCCTGGCCTTTGTGAATTCCTACATAGACCTTTGTTCTGGTGTCTTCTCTGCCCTCCCATCACTTAACTGTGCTGACTGACTTGTCTTGTTTGTTTCTTTAATATGTACGGCTTCTGGCCTTATTTAGGGACATCATCAACTATGCTTTCTTTGAAAGAATATATATAACACATAGGATATTGAGAGGCAGGGTGGGGGGAGAGAGAAGGTGTTTTTAAGAATTTGGCATGGAAAAGCAAGCATACCTTAATTCTCTGCCAGGCTCAACCAGATTCCATTCTGAAATGTTTAGGAGCAAAGCTTTAGAATCAGGCAGATTCTAAGGAAACACAAGGAAAGCTCTTGCACAGTGTGGGCTCAGTCACGCCTCTCCTCTCCCAGGCCTGGGGATTGAGGGTTGGGCCCTGCGCCTGTGACCTGACCCCTCAGTCTCAGTGCACAGCAGCGCCAGGAACCCGACTTGTCTGGCATCCCTCAGCCAGAGGCAACTTCCCCAAAGGCCAGGCCCTTCATTTCCTACCACCCCGTGGAATCCTGTTTGGTGGCCTCTTTGGAAAGATTCCATGAGAGGGATCCAAACCATAACCCAAGGAGGAAGAAGGAGAGTCCCTTGCTCTGGGAGCTGGGGCCCACACCCAGGACCCACAGGGAGGCAGAGGCAGATAATCCAGCCTGGCTGCTTGAGACCTGAGGCTGTGCTGACAGAGTGGTGAGATCTGGGAAGCTTTCCTGAAGGAGAGGAGGTGGAGCTGGAGTAGGAGCAAAGGGGCCTGGGCTGGGGAAAGGGTAGAGTATTCTGGAGGCTTCCTCAGAGGCTAGAGCCACCCCCCACACACAACCCACCTCTGCCCACTCCACTCCAAGGCAGGGACTGACTCCTCCCAGCTTTGGAATCAACTCCCTGAGTCTCCTGGAAGCTGGCACCAAGGGGTCAGGGAGCATATCTGAGGAGACTGGCCCACAGAGACCGTATGCCCACAGGCAGTGAGAAGGGCCCATCCCGGAGAGGATGATGCCCTCTCTCGGTTGTGAGCTCAGTGGGAAGACTGACTAACCAAAAACCCAGATCATCTGGAAACCTGTGGCTGACAGTCCCAGAGCTTTGGGACTTAGGAGGTGTGAAACCGTGGCCAGGAGGTTGGCAACTGTGAAATCCAGGAGCTGCTCTCTCCTTTGATCCCCAGGGACATGTCCCTACGGATTCCCAAGTGCCAAAGCTCCCACTTGGATGTGTTCCCCAGGTTGGTAGAGGAGACAGGCCGGGGAGGCTGGGAGCTTCTCAGGGCAGTGCGCCTGCTCAGCCTGGCTAACTGATGTTCACAGCTGCTAGCCCAGAGCCCTTGGGAATCCAGGCCGGCTGAGAGGCCCTGGTGGCTGGGATGGGGTAGGGGGTACTGGGCAGTGGGAGGCGGAGACTGTTCAGTCTCTCTTTGACAGCTAACATTTTCCAGAGCTGGCGCCGCAGGGGAAAGGAAATCGGAGCTTCCCACCTCACACATCTTTTTCCCATTTTGTTCAGGCTGCCCAGGGAAAGCCATTAGGGCTAGGTCAGGCTGGGGCCTCCCCCCACCCATCTCTCCAGTCTATTATAAGGAGGGGCTGGGGGGGGGGGAGGGTCACTGGAAGGACAAGCCCTAGCCTGCCTAAGGGGCCAGACTCTGAACTCATGTCCCTTCTTAATTCCCTGCCCGCTCATGATGGAAGGGTGGGGGCAGGGACCAGGAAACTGGGGTCCTGGCACCTCCCTTGCTCTTCTTAAATCCCCCTGCACCTCTGATTCTGTCTCTAAGGAGTCTGGCCCTCTGGCCCAAGGGCCAGGGCCTGGTCAGCAGCAAGAAGGGCCCTGGGGTTGGGGAAGCTGGTCCTTATTACTTCACTGGAGCTGCTAGCACAGCTGGTTTCCATAGGCCCCTAGGAGCCGGGCTGGAGAGCAACTATTGTGTCTGGAAACAATAGCTGCATTTGGGGGCTGGAGAGAGGAGGGAAATAAAAGCACTCAAGTGCCTTGCAGAGTTCTCCCCCAGCTGCCTGACCTTCCGAAGGCTGACCTGACCTCTCAGCCCCTCTTACCTGGAACCCTCCCCGCACCAACAGTGCGTCAGTCCATTACCCTCTTTTTATCCCTATCCAGAACCTCCAAGCCCAGACCTGGGACCCCCTCAGTGTCTTCTCTGGGACCTTGCCTTTCCCCCTTCCCTCCTGCCTCTTTCCTCTTCAATCCTGGAGTCTGGTTATCTGGCCCGGTGCCCACCTTCTGCAGTTCAGGCTAGAGGAGGCACATAGCACACACCCAGTCTGCAGCCCTGCTGATTCATCGAGAAACTCCCTCCAGTTCATCTCAATGAGGAGAGGGGTTCCTGGACCCCCGCTCTTCTTCCATTCCCCAATCTCAGAAAGTGAGAGAGGTGGCACTGGGCGAAGGCTTGGGCTCCCTAGGCCCAGCACCTTGGGCAACAGTGGCAGGCTTTGAGGCTAGACCGCAGGTGTCCAGCCGCCAAACTTGTCACAGCTACAGCCTTCTCCCTGGTGCCCTGGACTGCCAGGGGTTAAAGGGCCAGTGCAGGGCAGGAGGTGGGATCAGCAGAGGAGTCTGGCCCAGTCACTGGATCACAAAAGACAAGAGGAGTTTAACTGCAGGTCATGTTGCTGATTGACTTCTCCATCCAGCAGGGCTGCCCTCGAGGGGAGAAGGAGCCACAGCTGGCCAGGGTCAGGCCCAGGTCTGATCCGCTCTAGATGTGGACTTCCCCCAGCAGTCCCAGCCACACTAGATCCCCATCTCTCCCTGGAGGTTCTCTGAGAAGCAGGGAGGCCAGGAGAAAGTTTTTTGGGGGGGGGGGGGGGGGGGGGGGTCAAACTGGTGCCTTTCACTGTAGTAGGAAAGGAAACAGCAGGGGCCTGAGTGGGGAAAAAGATGACACCCCACCGCCCACCCCCCCATGCCTGACTGGCAAGAAGCACCAATGTGGGCAGAGGAAAAGAGAAGCAAAGACCCCAGGGTCAGAGAATAAGGTCAGTGCGGCAGCTGCCAGCACCTGTTCGGGGTCCCCAGGCTCTTCAATGTCTACCTGTGTACTGCCCCTCCCCTCCGCCCCCTCAAGAGACCTCTTTCAAGGGACAGAGATTCAGTCCAGACACCTCCTCAGTCAGTTCATCCCCTCCTCCTTTTGTCTCCCTTGCTCTTCCGTTGGTTCACCTGACCTGCTCAGCGTGCTGGCCCAGCCCTGAGGAGAGCATTGGCAGCTGGAGCTGGGAACCAGGTAGCAGAGCCAAAAACAACAGGAGCCGCCTGGCTGCCTCGCCTAGATGCTGCGCAGCCCATTCCTGGTCTAACTGTAACACCTCCTATTGCAGCTTCTCCCCCCTGTGGTTCTGACCCTACCGGGCCACACCTCCTCCCTTTGCCAAGGCCTGGAGCTGGCCCTAGAGGTCAGCCTGGTGTTCTTTGAGTCCAGCTGCCCATACCTTCCCTAGTGCTCAGGGTCTCTCCCCAGCACCCAAAGGTTTCTGGGAAATGGGTCGCCTATTTTCTGGATCTCTGGCTCCATCTCCCAGCTTGCGCGTCAGCTTGCTGGAAGTTCTTTTTGGTCCCATCCATCCTGCTCAATGGCAATTTTATTTGGGAGAATCAGAGCCTTATCAGATTTGAAAAGGGCTGGGTCCCTGAATCCAGGGAGACAAGAATGGAACATTCCCATGGGTATGGAGGATCAGACCAGACCAGGAGGCAGGATGCTCAAGTCCACACTGTGCTAAGTGAAATGCTGAGCGTTAGGGAGACCAGGAGGCACAACTGTTCTGGCCCAGCCATTCCCAATGGTTGGTCTGATTGAATAATCGAATCAACACCCCTCCCCTGGGAACTGACCTTTAGGCCACTTCACAATGGACATTCCCTTTCACTGAGACCACATTCCATTTGCTAAGACCATTATCCTTCCCCTCTGGACCTTCCTTGGATCTGGACCGCCCAGAGAATTCTCCGCCCAGAAAAAGCCCGCCTAGAGTCCTTTAAAACCTCTGACTCCCTGTCCCTGGGTGCTGGCGCCATTTTGGGGCTCAGCCCATCTGGTATCCAGATGACCTAATAAATTTCTAATTTCTTACCACTCTGGCTGCATGAGTTCTTCCTTCGGCAACCCTAACACCAACTCCTTTTTTCCACTCTCAGACCTTCCACCCTCTGTTCAAGTCCTGCCTTCTTTGCTGCCCCTACAAGGAGTCCCAGAGACTCAAGGCCCACCCCCACCTGGGTTTCATTTCTACATGACTCCCAGCCAACAAACTCTCTGACCCAACAGATGCAATAACACGGCTCAGGGTGAGGCCCTTCCACAAGTGCTGAATTTGGCCAGAGCTTCTCTTTGGCCCCAGTTGGGGGTGAGGGTGAAGGGTACATGACTCTCCCACTCTTCCCATTCCTCCCCCCACCCAGCCTCAAGGGAGTGATAGAGAGGGGTGGGGTGTCTCCTTTTCCCAAGGCCCAGACCCCTTAATCGAGCACACAATATATCCACTCTCCCTCACACTTCCCCAGCCATGCAGATGCCTGCTCATCTCCATTCCTTCTGTTGCAAAACCAGCCACTTTCCTCTTCGCCACACTGCAATGCAACAGTCCTAGAATGTTCCTTCCCTAATTCTCTCTCTAGCCTGTTTCCTCCTCACCACGCCCCGTCCTGCCTCTGCTCCCCCAGCTTTTCTCACCAACTTTGCACCCTCCCCAACTTGAGTCTTCAAATTCCTGGGAGAGCCCCCAGAGGGGTATGGCCCAGGCTCCTAGAAAGGGGGAGCGGGTTGCCCCCACCAGATCTGGTCGTAATTAAAAGACCAGCAACATTGAGAAATTCCTTATTGATCCCGGCAGGAAATTAGAGCCAGTTGTTTGGGACTGAGCGACTGATGCTGACTAAGCTCCCCCCCATTGCTAGGTTCCCTGGCCTCTCTCCTAGGCTCCCCCACTCTCCCATTCTCCTTCTGTTAGCCCCCTTTCCCCTTACCACCCCACCCCAGCCGTCTCATCCCATTCCCTTTCCTTGACTCCCTTCCCCAGCATCTTCCCTAAGCTCCAAACCCACCCCCCCGCCCTCACCCCTG
>NW_005359478.1:2994172-2995461 GCF_000412655.1 Myotis brandtii | reverse complement strand
CTTTACAACAGGTTAACGGGGCTGCTGGAGGCTGAGACCTCCAGCCTCGCTTGCTCAGCACCCTCCTCCAGACCCCCGGACCACCTCCCTCAGCCAAGGTTGGGGTGCAGGGGCTGGAGCTCAGGCCCAGAGCTGCCAAACCACAAACACATCTGGAAAAAATTCCCTTCCCAGCCTGACTTCCCTTTGTCTTCTGTCTTTTTGGAAATTCTGGCCGGCTAGTCAGTGGGGGGAATGAGGAAGTAAAGGGAGGGGAGTGGGCCCAGGCCTCCCTGCCCCCACCCCAGGGAGCTCCCGTCCAGCCTCCGGCCAGACCATGTCCCCCCTTCATGCTATTGTAGGTCTAGGCGCCCTCGTCCTGGGGATCATCTGGTCGAGGTTTTAACATCCTCAGTCACCAGGCTGGTGGGGGCGTGGGCCTGCCGGGGCCCTTCTCTTTGCAGTAGGCTGGCTATGGAGCAGGGGACGGGACTGTTCTGGCTGGGGGCTCAGGAGGGCTGGAGAGGAGTGGAGATGGACATAGTGATTTGGGTGGAGGAGGTAGGGGGCAGTGAGGGGGAGGGGGGCGGTGGGAGTCTGGTTTCAGCCATGTTCCCTCCCTTTGGCTGGGAGCCCGATTTCACTGTCAGAACCTAATCCCTCTCCCTTTACCTACAGCACTGCTGGAGCCGCGGGTGGGGGAGGAGCACAGGCAGAGCCTGCAACTCCGGGGCCGAACATCCCCCAGGGACACCCCCTTCTTGCTACCACCTCTGCTTTTGTCTGTCCTTCCTCAGAGATCTCTACTTGCTGCCCTCTGCCTTCCAGAAGCCCAGCCCCCCCACCCCAAGATAAGCTCCTCCGCATAAAACCGAGACCCCTAAGCCAGCCTGAACCTCCAGCTCCCTTCTTTAAATCTGACAAGTGTATTCATGACGGCTGCGCGAGGCCCCATCCAAAAGTCCTTTCTACCGTCTACCCTCCATCTCTCTTGCTACAGAGTCAACTAGATGTCCTGTCCCCTGCACGTCCATTATTCAGAGTCCCCTCCTCACGGCCCGGAGGCTCCACCCGCAGTGCGTCCTCCAGTCCCGGGTAAATCCTCCAGCCCTTGTCCTTTGGCTCTAGGCCTCTGGACTCCCCCCCCAGCGCAGGCCCCCAACCCTCGAGACCGGTCCAGGGCTCGGAATCTCAGAGCCTGTCCTCTGCTCCACCCACGGCCACGCTGGCAGGGAGAGACCGGGGCCGGGACCAGATGTGGGGTTTCTCGTCCCCGCCTCGGAAGGAGCTGGGAGGGTAGCCCAGGAAGG
>NW_005359478.1:2993084-2993968 GCF_000412655.1 Myotis brandtii | reverse complement strand
CCAGCCCCTCCCCGAGGCTCCCCGCCTGGCCCCCATCTCTGCTCCCCGGGCCCCCGGCCCTCTCCGTCGGGGTCTCTGCGGGAAGCCCTGCCCTGCCCCCTCCTTTGATCTCACACTTCAAAGCCTCTCCCTAGGGGCGGCCGCTCCTTCCGCCCGTTTTACGGCTGAGAATGGTGACACCTGAGACCCTGCTCCGCCTCCTCCCGGGGGCACCCAGCCTCCTTCCAACCTCGGGGCTCCGCGTCGGTCCCGCCTCTCCCCGCGCCCGCCGCGATCCCCTCGGGGGTCTGCCGAGCCGAGCGGCGGGGAAAGCGCCTCCATAAAAAGATCGTGTCGAGTGATTGGCTGTGACCTCTGCCCTCCCCAGCCTCGCGCCGGGGGCCCCTGCTTAACCCTTTGGTGCGCGCCCTGCGCTTGGAGAGGGACGAGTCTCCCTGCGCCAACTTCCAACGTCCCCAAGTGGCAACGGGGCCCGAAACCCGGCGGGGAGTCGGAGGGGGTGCTGCCCCCTTCCCGCCCCTTCGAATCGTCCCAGCAGGGGGCGTCGTTGCCTCACTTAAGAGCCTGCCCAGAACCCCCGGGGCCCCGAGCGGGTCTCCGAGTTCGGAGTGGTCGCGGGGGGTCCAATTCAGGCTTCGCTGGAGCCGAGCTAGGGCGCGCCTTCCCTCCTCCGGCTCCCGCTCGCGAGCAAGGCTGGCCCGCGGTGACGCCTCCAGGTCCCGACACCAAGGAGTTGGGGAGACGTGGGGAACCCGCAAGACATGACCCTGGGGTTCGGACGGCAAGACCTGGGCCCCGAGCATCTGCGCCCGGGGCCGGCGCCCCACGCCCCTCTGGGCTGAGAGGCCAATCCCAGTCCTCGCTCTCCGTTCGCCTCCCCGTCC
>NW_005359478.1:2992070-2992899 GCF_000412655.1 Myotis brandtii | reverse complement strand
GGGCCCGCACCGGGTATAAAAACTGCCCGCGCGGGAGCCCCGGCCAGCTTCGGGGTTGTCCTGGGACGTGTCCTGCTTCCCGAGCCTCACGCTCTGGCGAAGGCGGCGGCCACATATCGTTTGACTAAAGGACTCACCGTCCAGTGCTCCAGCCGAAGACCCTAAGGGCCCGCCACCAGCGCCGCCACCATGCCCAACTTCTCTGGCAACTGGAAGATCGTCCGATCGGAAAACTTCGAGGATTTGCTCAAAGTGCTGGGTAAGGAGATTTGCAAGGGCCCCGGAGAGGGAGTATTCGGAGGCGGGTAAGAGTAAGAAAGGAAGGGGGGTAGAATCAGGGCTTAGGGGTCCCGGGGTGCTGGGCCGGGCCACCTAAATCCTGCTTTCTCTGGCGGGGCGCCCACCGATGCCAGCTCCTGCAGTGACTCAGCCTGTGAATCAAGTAGAAACCAGAAGCACGAGGTCCGTATCCCTTTGGGTGGGGAAGAGGGGCTCTCTTCAGTTCAGGAGCTGCAAACCCTGCATCCAGGCAGGGAGCCTGGGGCCCTACCCCCCACCCTCCGAGACCTTTTGGCCTCCTTCCCTTGTCCCCGCTGGTAACCCAGCCCAGGCAAGTTCCTTCCCCATGTGCCGTTCTCCACCCGCCAGGTGATGGCCACCCCAGCGCCCCCTTGGCCCTCCTTCCTTCCCCCTTCAGCACTTCCCACTCTGCTCCCTCTTCACCCCCCACCCCCCCCATCTGTGAGACAAGTATTTTCCTACAGCGAGTTCCAGAAACCTAAAATTGCTCTAGATAATTATCACTTTCTTCGATTTCAAGAAATGGCTT
>NW_005359478.1:2986039-2992026 GCF_000412655.1 Myotis brandtii | reverse complement strand
TTCTCCAATAGGAGTTCTCTTCTCCCTTCTCCCTGGATACCCACTACAGCCCAGCTGGGTGTGCTGGTTAAAGGCAGGGAAACTGTCCCCACCCAGATGGCCATTCCCAACTCTTGTGTGCCCTCTGTCTGGGGAAGGGGTGAAAGCTAGGAAATGGCTGGAGGGGGTGGGGGGCTCTGGGAAGAGATGGAGATTGGTTAAGCAACTGGGGAGCCACCTCCGTTTCAGGACTGAACAGAGAGAACCCAGTTGGGCTGGGTGGGGAGGGGCACCTTGTGTGGGGCCAGGGGCTGTAGGGGTGAATCTGAACCTAGGAAGGGTCTGGAATGCTATCCGAAAAGCAGGGACTTCCAGCATTCCTTGCTGCTGGTTCTTCTTGCAGTCTAACCACAGCACTTCTAGTCACATCAGTCTTTCTTGTGTTGCCCTCGCTGAAATGAAAGACCAAAAGGATAGGAAATGTCCCTTCAGAAAGCCTCGGTGTCATTCCCTCCCCCAGCTCCGGATTTGGCTCCTCTCCCCAGGGGATGAGGCACCCCCAGGACCCAGCTGGAGAATAAGACCCAAAGCCCAGCCCTGTTGTCTGTCTATCTTCATTGTTTGTCCTCCCTGCAGGGTCTCTCAGAGCCACGTGCCCTCCTCGGGTCCTGCTGGGAGACAGATTGCAAACAGACCCATTAACACAGCCCTGAGTCAGCCAAGGTTGGCTGAGGCTGGGCCCGCTCCACAGGCAGCAGAGGCGGGCTGGAGGGGCGTCTCCTCGGAACCCAGCAGCCTCGCCTCCACCGGAACCTCAGTCACTTCTCATGCTCCTTTGCCCTAGTCCAGGGTCCCTCTCCTGTGAGGGATGCTCAGGTGTTTGGAGGACAACTGTCCCGTGCAGTGTGATGGCCATGGATGGAGGAGGCTTTGCTCCTGTAGCAGGAAAGATGGATGTTAGGGAGCAGATGGACTTCCCAGGCAGCAAAAGAGTGAAGTAGTCTCAGTGCAAGAAGATGGAGTGGGACGTGCCTCCTCTGCCCAGTCCCCTGGACCTGGAACCTCGGTCACTTCTTCCCGGGCCTGAGATCAGCAGTCAGGAACGGGGCTCCTGGGCTCCTGAGGGCCAGGGCTCATCTCCTTCCAACTCCCTCCTCTGGCCCAGAGTGTGTGCTGTGGTGCCAGGGGGAAAGGATTTGTTTCTCTCGGAACCCAGGTCTAGAGGAGGGACAGGGAGTTTGGGCTGGATCAGGGGTAGGGGAATCCCGCTCACCTGGCCCAGCCCAGCTTGGCCCCCTCATCCCCACCAATTGCTTCTCTGGGGGATTCTGCTCCAGTCAGGGCAGGAGGCCAGGCCGGGCAGTTTAGACCTAGGCCCTGGCCAGAGGTGCCTGCCTGCCTGTTTGTCTTCTGTCAGAGGGGTGCTCTCTCCTGGCTCCCCCACCCCTCTTAATAACTGGGGAGCAGAGAGCAGGGATCCAATCTGGGAGAGGATATGCGGACAGGCACAGGGACTCTGAATGAGAAGCACTTACCACTGAGGTGGGCAGGGTGACCTGGAGTCGGGGACACATCAGAGGAGGGGAGGGCAGTACCCCTTTCTGTCCTACGAAGGGAGAAGGGCAGGCGAGCAGGAGTCTAATGCAGAGAATGTCTGAGCCCCAGCGCTGGCTTTTTCTTTGCCTTCCTTCTATCAGTAAAAGTGCCTGCTACCGTAAGACTAACTACTATTTCTTAAAAACTCAAAGGTGTGCCTGGCACTGAGTACTAGGCCCTAAACACACCTACCTCATCCCATTTGCTAGGCTTTGGAAGAAACTATTGTCTCCATTTTACAGTTGAGCAATCTAAGGCTCAGATAAGTTAAGCCATTTGCCTAGGCCCTAGGGCAGTGATGGCGAACCTTTTGAGCTCGGCGTGTCAGCATTTTGAAAAACCCTAACTTAACTCTGGTGCCGTGTCACATATAGAAATTTTTTGATATTTGCAACCATAGTATAAAAAAGATTTATATTTTTGATATTTATTTTATATATTTAAATGCCATTTAACAAAGAAAAATCAACCAAAAAAAATGAGTTCGTGTGTCATAGGTTCGCCATCACTTCCCTAGGGTCACCCAGCCTACAAGGGTGGCTGAACCAGGTGGAAATCGAGGAAATGGATCTTACTCCAGAGCCTTTGGCTTCCCCAGCGGCTGGCCACCTCTTCCCTGGCTGAGAATCCCTGTCCGAGAATCCCTGTCCCTTCTCATTTTGGGGAGGGACAGAGATTGGGCAAATGAAGGCCCACCTGGCACCAGACAGGGGAGGTGGGTAGCACAGGGAGGAAGTGGTCCCTACCTCCAGGACAAAGTGGTGAGGCCTGCACATGGGCAGAGGTGAGGACACAGTGGCTCTAATGAGCCCACCCAGCAGAGGGTCTCAAGTAGGGTAGACAAAGGGCCCAAAGTGAGGTGGACAGAGCCAAGGTGAGCCCATAGCAGGATGCCTGCTGGGTGAGGGGAATGGGAAAAGTGCCCCTGAGCTGGGAAGGGAGGGGGGAGGGTGGCTAATCTAGGACTGCTGACTCACCCAGGTGGGGTGGCTGCTAGGAGCAGGATCCTTTAAGGGCAGGCACTGCCTCTCTGCCCTCCTCCCTAAACCCCCCCATTCATTAGGGCTGCACCACCTGCCCTGAACTTCATGAACTTTCTCGGAAACGAGCCAGACTGCTCCAGCTGTCTCTTGGGGAAGGTGTAACACAGGTGCCTGGAGCACCCCAAAAGGTGAGCCTCTCTCTTCTCTGCAGGGGTGAATGTGATGCTGAGGAAGATCGCCGTGGCTGCCGCCTCCAAGCCGGCAGTGGAGATCAAACAGGAGGGAGACACTTTCTACATCAAAACCTCTACCACTGTGCGCACCACGGAGATTAACTTCAAGATTGGAGAAGAGTTCGAGGAGCAGACGGTGGATGGGAGGCCCTGTAAGGTGAGTGCCAGGAAGGGGTCCCTCAGGATCGTGGCTTCTATTGCCCTGCCTCTCAGCATGCCATTTTCTAGTCTTTTCCTGGATCCCTTTCTCTTTTTCTAATGGAGGAAGTCCCTCGGTAGTGGTGGTGGGTAGAAAGGGGGTACATCCCCTATCTCTCTTGCTACGTTGTCCCTGATGGGGGCGCAGCTCACTTGGCCACCTCTCCCTTGCAGAGCCTGGTGAAATGGGAAAGTGAGAACAAAATGGTCTGCGAGCAGAGGCTTTTGAAGGGAGAGGGTCCCAAGACCTCCTGGACCAGAGAACTGACCAATGATGGGGAGCTGATCCTGGTGAGTCCTGCCTCCTCCCAGCTAAGCGCAAGCCCACTGCTACCTCGGGGGATGTCCTGGGGTCCTCCAGGGTGCAGAGGGTTCGAGGATAGTCATGGTTGGTTTCCCACGTCCTGCTGGGGTGTGAGTAAGCTGTCCCTGTCCACACAGTGCCCTCACGCAAATGAGAAATGGCGCCCCCTCGGAGGGGAACAGTGGACATTCACTGAGAGGTCCCAGCAGTTCTCCAGGGGACCTCCCCCACTTAGGGATGAGGATATAGGGTAGACCCCTGGGGCTCTGGTGCCATCTTCCCTCCCATGATGCCCAGGCCTTTGTGGACCAGCTTCTGACTGTTGGCCCTGAACCAAGAAGCAGGTTTGAGCCTAGAGACAGAGCAGAGTTCCTTTGTTCAACCCCCCTCCTCTTCCCAAGCCACAGGACCAGGGGCCTCCCGGGCTAACAATGACTTCTATCCTCCTTCCAGACCATGACGGCGGATGACGTTGTGTGCACCAGGGTCTACGTCCGAGAGTGAGTGGCTGTGGGTCTGAAGGATGCCCAAGCCCATCCCCAGCCCACACGCCTGCTTCTCTGCCCTGTGGGCCGTCCCTCCCCCCTTCCTTCTAGGCTAGCTCTCCCCCTCACCCATGCCACTTCCCCAGGTGCTGGGATGCCTCCTGCAGGGGCTCTGCTTTTTTTGCCCCTCCTCCGCTCCCCTATTCCAACAAAGAGGGATGGGTTGCAGGAGCCCAGATCACCCATTTTGGAATCACTCCCCTCACCCCCCAAATAGCCAGTCCCAGCCTCAAACCAGCCCAGAACCGTCTCTTTCTGTGAGGGGACCTGAGGGCCTGAGAGGGAAAGACAGCCCTCTGGCTTCTACTTTGCCCCTGTAGCCTATACAGTATAGAATATTTATTGGTTAATTTTATTAAAATGTTTTAAAAAAAATATAACCTGTCTCTGGCTCATTGGAAAGGAGATGTGTGGGAGCTGAGGTTTCAGTAGCAGGCATATGAGTTAGGATCCTTCCCTTCATTGTTCTCACCACCACCCCTTCATCTGCTGCTGAATCTGTGAGCATCACTCCCACTTCCTCTCCTCCAACCTCCTTGGTCCCCCCTCTGACTTCCAAGGTCACCAGGGCCTCATTCCCCTGACCCCTCAGAGGGCGCTTGACATGAGAAGCTGATTCCTATCTCCTCCCACCTTCTCCACAAAGGTGACACAGCTTCCTCCTCCTCCTTCAATTGTTCCTTCTCTCTCCTCCAACCTCAGTCTGTGGGCGACCCCAGGCCTGGCCTTGGCCTCCCACACATTCCAGATGAGCTCATCGATGCCCCAGGCTGGCCTTGCTGCTGCCCAGGTCTCTGTGTCTGAGACAAGCAGGTCTCTGTCTTGAGATCTCTCACACACCCCTTCTGCCCTGGCTCCTACATCTCCCAGGCCCCTTGGACCCTTTTCCCTGAATCTTCACACTCAAGTCTATACCGCATCTTCCCAGATTCCATCCTGATCTCAAATGCTTGCCCTCCTTCCCCCGACCACTGCCCTAGGCCAGACCTTGTCATCACCCACCAGGTTCCATACAGCAGTAGCTTCTAACTGGCTTTCCTGGCATGATAAAGGGAAATGAGCACAATGTTGGAATAAGAGAGTTTTGAGTCCTGGTTCTGCTGCTTGCTGTTTGTGTGACCTCAGACAGGTGAATTTCCCTGAGCCTGAGCTCTGCGCACAGCCTGAAGTGGCCTCTCCCTGCTTCTGTGCTCCTGCCAGTCGGCATGCTTCACAGCCTGTGTCAGCAGTGCGCTTCCTCTCCCTGCAAGACTCAGCTGCCCTGGGGCCAGGGCCTACGGCTTCTGCCCCCTGAGAGGCCACATACGCAGCAGAGGGCAGAGGGTCAGGGCCCGGGAGTTGGGGAGACAGAGTCTCCTCAGAATGTGGGGTGGGGGAGGTGAGGGGTCCGTTCATGTATTCAACCAACTATCATTTCCTGAGTGCCTCCTAGGAGCTAGTACCCTGCTAGGTGCTGGGAACACAGGTAAGAAAAAAATGGACAAGATCTCTGCCCTCATGTGGCCTGTAAGAGGGAAACGGACCTTTAATGGGGAAAGATAGACAATTGAAAAATAAATGCACCAATAACTAATTGTATATTGTGCAGGTTCCATGAAGGAGAAAGGGAGAGAGCATGATAGACTGGGATGGGCGCAGATGGAGGAGGGCAGGTGTTTTGGAGGACAAAGCATTGGGGGGGGGTGGGGATCCTGAAGCACCTAGTGGGATGGAGCAGAGGAAAAGGTGCTCTAGGCACAGGGCTCAGCAGGGTAAGGGCCCTGGGGACAGGTTGGGGTTGTCCAGGTCCTGCGAGGAGGACAGGGGGAGGACAGGGCGGCTGGGGCTGTCAGGGGCTGGATTGGCCTGAGGGCCACAGTATTTCTTATTTTATTCTAAATGCAATGAAACCACTGAAAGGCTTTTAAAAGGGGGGTGGCATCCCATTTGTGGGTTTTTTGTTTGTTTTAGTTTTGCCTTCCGAAGCAAGGCCTCCAAAAATTAGGTTGCCTCTCCCCCACCAAAAAAATGGGTGAGAGAGAGTATACATTTGTGTTTGTAAGAGGTCCCTCTGGCTGCCAGTGGAGTCGGAGAAAAGGAGGAGTGAAGGGAAAGCCAGCAGGAAGCTAGTGAGGTGCTCAGTGGGGGGGGGGGGGGGGGGGGGGGGGGG
>NW_005359478.1:2982162-2985790 GCF_000412655.1 Myotis brandtii | reverse complement strand
GGGGGGGGGGGGGGGGATGGGGGCGCAGAGGTGGAGGGTGCAGCCTCAATGATACATTAGACGGGAGGTGAGGGGAGGGAGAGAGAGGGAGGTGTCACGGTGGCCCTGGGCTTCTGGCTTGGGCCACTAGGGGAGTGGTAGTGTTTTCAGAAATGGAAAAAATAAGTCAGGCTGGGCTTTCTGGATGCCAGTTTCTGTTTGTTGTAATCCCGAAGAGCCCTAACTCCGGGCCTGAGCCCCTGCTTCGTCTCTCTGCTGCATCACCTCCTCGCTTCGCACCCATCCTGGACTCCAGTTCTGTCTGACCTCCATCCAGGCTGCTGGCTCCCAGCCTATCCTTCCCACCTGAACTCGACTCCCTCCCCCTCCTGGAGAGACCCTCTGGCCCCTTCCCAGATCCTGGCTAGAACTGTCTCCCGTTTGCTCTGAGCACCTGCTCATTTCTCTGCCTAGTTTGTCTATTTCTGGAACAAAGATGTTGAGAAAGGCAGAGAGAAGAGGCCAATTTCTCTTTCTCAGGAGATCCTAGAGGGCAGGGGCTGGGTCTCCCCCATCAGATTGGGGGCTCCCAGAAGGCAGTGGCTCCCTGGTGGCAGGGCCTTTCCCCTTGGCTCTGCTTCTCCCATACTTCCTTACCCAGCAGCCTGAGATGACAAGGAAGTCACTGTCCTGAACCTACAGATTGGATCAGGGAGGGGCGCCTCACCCATCTGATCCAGCCTGGCCCAACCCTTGAAAAAGTCCCTCCAGCCCCGGCCCAGGTAGCTCAGTCGATTTGAATGTCATCCCGTACAACAAAAGGGTTGAGGGTTCGATCCCCAGTCAGGGCGCATACGAGAAGGCAACTGATTGATATTTTTCACATTGATGTTTCTCTCCCTTTCTCTCTCTCTAAAATCTTCTTACCTAATAATAGACAAACATGTAAATTGACCGTACCTTTGCTATGCTAACCAGCCAATCAGGAGAATATGCAAATTAACCCAACAAAGATGGCGGTTAATTTGCATGCGTAGGCTCCAAGCAGCGAGCGAAGCCGGACGGCCCCGGGGCCAGAGCAGCGAAGCCGGACGGCTCCAGGGCCGGCTCTGGCTGGAGCCCAGCCAGAGTGAAGGCTTGGGTCCCGGGTGCCAGGGGCAAACGGGTGCCAGCACCAAGGGAAGGGAAGGCCTATTGCACGAATCTGTCTCCTGCTCCCCCGGGCTCCTGGGCAGTGACAGGCAGTGGGCACACCAGGCAGGCTGCTTGGTGGGAAGCACAGGCTACTTGGCTCAGGGACTTCTCCCTTCCTGAGTCCCCAGCTGCAGGATGATGCAGGGCACTCCCCAGCCCCACCCTTACCTCTCAGGCCTTCCCCCTAAGGAGTCCAGCCTAGGGCTCCGCTTCCTGGAGCACCTGGGTTGACAGGAGCCCACAACCGGTTGCCATACCCATATTCTAGATGCCAAAACTGAGGCTCAGAGATGAGGACCAGAGGTCCCTACCCCCAGCCCACCTCCCCCTCAACTCAGCCCAGCTCACAGGTGGCTTCCCCAGCTGCCTCCCAGTTGCCATGGTGTCAGAGGAGGAGGAGGAGGAAGAGGAGATGGAGGGGCAGATTTCTGAGAAGCAATCCCAAAACACACACCAGCTGGCCCCTCCTTGCTCACTCCCTCTCTCCAATGTCAAAGCATCCATTTGTGCAGCTGGGTCGGGGCCTCTTCCTAGCCGGGAGCAAAGGAGGTCAAGAAGGCAGAGGTCCAAGGAGTGGGTTCTGGGACCCCAACCTCAAACAGCAGATTTCCTGGACCCGGACTCGATGGCCCTCCCACAGTTCCCAGACCAGGGGGGCTCTTTCCTGCCTCCCTGCCTTCGCCCATGCAGTTCCCTCCACCTGGAATGCCCTTCCTCAGCCTTCAGGTCCCAGCCGGCTTTAACTCCCCTGGAGAATCTTCCCTGAGTCCCCAGGGGCTCCCCCTGCATCCTGCACCCACCGCGGTCACAGCCATTTTCTGGATGATGCTCTCACGGGGCGGTGAGGTCTTGGGGATGCTAGCTTTGTCTTTGTAGCCCAGTGCCTGGTACAGACAGGTGCTCAGTAAAGTGAGAAGGAAGGAAAGGGAGGGATTTTTTTTGGAGGGAGGGAGGAAAGAAACACCTCTAGTGTGATTGGAGAGGATCTGGACCGTGAGCATCGAGCACAGGGCTGGGCACGGAGCAAAGCCCAGTCCCTTCCTGCCGCCTCCACTTGAGCCTGGGCTCCAGCACCTTCTGCCTCTTCCCATTTGGACCGGCTCAGGGGTCCTCTCTACACCCACAGGCCTGTGTCTGTTGTCCCTTTGGAGGCGAGGTAATCACACCGGGATGCAGGCGTGCACTTGACTCCACAAGGAGCTCCCTGTGTTGGGGAGAATTGGGAGAAAGGCCTCCATTCTCCGAAATCCAGGGCCAGGCAAGCTTGCAAGGGCCTGAGGGCTGACCTTGAGCAGGGGACTTCAGATGGTTTCCACACTGAGTACTTTCTGCAAACAATGCCTTACCTGATGGCCATGACATAGAACAGATGGAAGCTAAGCTGCTTGGGGCAGAAGTGGTGGGTGTTGAAGGCACTGGGAGCTGGGGGTTGGGGTTGGTCCTGGCGGTGGGATGGGGCAGCAGGAGAGAGAGAGAGAGAGAGAGAGAGAGAGAGAGAGAGAGAGAGCCCTGGGTTGAGTCCAGTGGCTGGCATTTACTAACTGGTACAGAAGGGCTTCAATATTTTCAGAACTGTGTGTTCATGCCAGTGTGGCTGGGCCAACGAACTCATCTTTCACAGCAAGAAGTCAGTCTATACAAACAAAAATGAAAATATGTCTTTGGAAAAAATCATGACTTCAATCTTTAATGTTCTCAGTTTCTTTTCTTTTTTAAAAAAATCTTGAATGGATACTTTAGGGGAAGTATCTCTTGTCCAGAGGAAATATTGATATGAATTCAGCAATTCCATCAACTTCTCTTTCTTTTTCTTTTGTGAAATTCAAGTAAAATTAAATTTAAAATTGTATCCGGAAAAAAACAAAACAAAAACAAAGCCCAAGGAATTCAGGGCATAGCTGAGACCTGAGAAGAGAAAACCTGGGGGGAGCCCAGGGCCCAGAGTGGCTTTGAAGCTCCCAGAACCCAAGGGCAATTCCATGCCTCTGTGTGGCAGGAAGAGCCAAGTTACAGGGACCCACATGGGAGGAACTGGCAGAAATCTGTCCAGAGACAGGAAGAGAGAGAGATGCAGAGGGAGAGACCGGGGGAAGGAGACGCACGGGGAGAAAGTCAGTGGGAGGGAGGGGGAGGAGACCCAGACCAGAGAGGAGTGGAGGAGGGGGAAAGAAAGGACCCCAGGGGTTCGGGGTCAGAGGAGAGGGGGTCTGCTGGTCAGGCCCTCTGACCCCAGGTCCCTACAAAAGGCTGCCTCAGGACCTCCACAGGCACAAGATGGATGGGACTGCCAGGCCCTTTGTGGTGGGAGGAGGAGGGAGTGTAGGAGGTGAAAGGGAGCAGGCTCTGAGACAGTCCTCCAGGGTCCCCCACCTCTTGTGGGCTCCCTTTTCCCTCCCCACAGTGACCTCCGGAGCCTCCCAGAGTTAGTGGAGGATGGGGGAGAGGCTGGGGGGGG
>NW_005359478.1:2974411-2981617 GCF_000412655.1 Myotis brandtii | reverse complement strand
AGTGAATCAGAGCGTCCTTCCAATGGCCAAAGTTGCGGGTTTGATCCCCAGTCAGGGCACACATAAGAACCAACCAATGAATGAATGAATGATGCATAAATGAATGGAACAACAAATCTCTCTCTCTCTCTCTCTCTCATCCTCTCTCTAAAAATCAATAAATAAGGAAAGTGAATCAGTCGTGTGCAAATAAGACACAAACACATGCCTACAGTGGCCCCAGCAGAGAGCGGCGGTTGAGACTATTGCCCGAGTGCTGGTCAGGGTCCCCTGTCAGGTCCTCCCACCTCTCCTTCAGGCCTGCCACTGCCCTCCTGACCTCTGGCTTCCTCCTGCCCCGGCCCCTTGGCACTGCCAGCTGCCGGTAGAGAAACCAGTTCTGTTTCTGCCCTGGATAAGGATCGCTGGGCTGGGCTCTTCCCAGGCAGTGGCAGAAACCTGGCAGGCCCACACCACCCCGCCCCTACCCAGGGCTGCCAGGATTCCCACTCGAGGCCCACCGAGGCCTTGCTCCTTCCTCACGTCTCTCCCCTGCCCAGCACCACCTTCCTCTGGGCCCTGGCACACCCCTAGCTGTTGACCCTTGGTCTCCCTCCCCTGCCTCCGGGAGGGCTTTGTATCTTACAGAGGGACCCTGAGGAGCCCCAGTCCCCAGGAAGTCTCCATGCCCCTTCCTCTCTTCCAGTGACACTTGGAGCCTCCAGAGTCCCTTGCCCAGCCCATTCCCACCGGAGGATCAGTTCTCAGAGGCAGTGTCTGTCCCTTGGCTTTCCCCTGGGTGTCCATCCCCACCTCCATTTGTTTCCCATTGGTCTGCATGGCCTGCACCCCCTCAGCCCCCCGCCTCCCGGCTCTCTCGGCAGCAGTGGCTCCCACAGCAAGGTCAGCCCCCTGCACAGTCACTGGCACTGAAGGGGGAGGGGGAGACAGGGTTGCCCCCACTTAACCCCAGTCTATAGACTCCTCTGGAACCATCATTCATTTCCCAGGACATTCTGGTCCCTTTCTCATCCCCTGGAGCTGCAGCCACCGACCCCTCCAACTAGAAGGGACTTTAAAGGGCCAGCTCCTCCATTCTTCTGCCTCCTCATGGCTGCCTGACCTCTGCCTCTGCCCAGTGCCCCAGAAACCTCAGACTGCTCCTTCTTCCTGTCCCGGCCTGCCATAGGGTTGGCCAGGCTCTCCCAACCCCTTGCAGGGCTGGCCAGGGCTCCAGCCACTTGCAGGGAGCAGCGAAGGTTCAAAAGCAGAAAGGAGGGCAACCCTGGCAGCCATCAGGGGAGATCTGGGGGTGCCCAGAGGAGATTGGACTCAGGCCTCAGCTCCTACTTCCTGCCCTTGGAGTGAGCAGGTGTGACAAGCCAGGCTGGGCTTCAAGCAGGTGACTGAGGCTGGAGCAGCCTGACACTTCACAGTCCTCAGCAACTAGCCTCCCTTCTGGCCATCCCAGGTGGGATCTTAGAAGCTGGGAATCCTGGGACCAGAGAACAGAGTCCCCAAAGACAGGGCCCTCAGGGATCACCCCTCTCCTTCGGTCCAGACGAAACTGAGGCTCAGAAAAGGGTGTGGCTTTCCTGGGGGGTCACTGAGGAGGCAGGGACAGAGAACTCACGGGTAACATGAAGGGGCTGCCTGAGGTCACCACAAACTGGCAGGTCACATGGCTGTCAGCTGGACCCCTCCAACCCCCGGTCTCTCTAGTGAGGGGAGCAGGTGTTAGCGTGGAGAGAAATGTTAGTTCTCCCACAGTCTAGCTTCCATCTCTCAGCCTGGAGTGGGCCCAGCCTGGGCCCCTCTGGCCCTCTCTCTTTATGAGGCCAGAACAGGTGTGGGCCCTTCAGGTTCAGGGATTAGGGGCTAAGGTTTCAGCAGGGGCCTGAAGGCATGGGATCCTGCACCCAGCCCGGGAGGAACACTGAGGGAGATTCTTTGCAGGGGGGTGGGGAACCTTATTTCTGCCAAGGGCCATTTGGATATTTATAACATCATTCTTGTGCTATACAAAATTATCCACTTAAAAATTAGCCTGCTATATTTGGTCAAACATTTAATTAACTCACCCCTAATGCCTCGGCAGGGCCAGACCAAATGATTTTGCAGACCTGATATGGGGACCTGCAGGCCAGACATTCCCCACCCCTGCTAGAGCCTTAACCTAACCCCTAACCCACTTCAGCCTACACAGGTATGAGCCCGAGTGTAAGGAGAACCAGGGCCAGGTCATTGCTTACTTGGCCACACTGGGCACAGGTGCCATCACTGCTTTCGGGGGTGCCTATAAAGTCAGGACCCGGCCCTGGGCAGAAGGGCAGCTTTTATTCCCTTGACTAACATTAACAGAGCATCGATTATGTGCCAAACACTGTGGTGAGCGGGGCCAGTGCAGTCCCCGACACAAGAGCTCCCATCTGTTCTTCCATCCAATGAGGAAATAGTCACAGAGCTCCCATTATGTGCCAGGCATGTCGCCCCACACCTCTCCTCCGTTCCAGAGCCAGGGCAGGACCTGCACAGCAAGCTCTGTGGGACAAGGTGTCCATGAGGGCCCTCTCTTACCATCCCCAGTCTCTGGCATCAGGCTGCCCAACCTCAGCTCCAGCCCCTTTCCTCATAGCTGTGTACAGAGGCTAAATCTTTCAGCGAAACTTTCCTGTAATTGTCCTGTCATCAAAGCTGGACCCAGAAGCCAGCCAAGGGACCGCAGAAACACAGACAGGAGAGTGAGGTCACCCCGTCTGGCAGCCTGTCTCAGGGCAAGAACATGTGCTACAACCCAGCCGAGTGCCAGGACTTACCAGAGAAGGAGGGAACCCACCCTCCCATGACCTTCCCATGGTCCCCGTTCCTCCAGGGAAGTCCTTGCTGAGGGCTAACTTCATTGCCTCCTGCTGCAGCTTTAGCTCCGCAGGAGGACCGAACCCGGAAGAAAGGCTCCTTTCCTCCAGTGGCTTCAGCGACCAGGAAGGGGAGGAGGGAGTTGCACCAGGTGGGGCATTTTCTCCGGCTCTGTCACCTTTCTTTTCTTTTCCTTTTCTCCGCCCCTCATTCTCTCCCTTCCCTCCTCTCTCCTCAGTTGCCTGGCTGGAAGCCAGCATTGTTCCTGCCTGGCTCCAGCTCACTCCTCCTTCCCTCCTTGTCCCCTCTCCCCAGGCAGCCCACCAGCAGGCCCAGGCCCTGGTGCACTAGCCCCAGGCAGGAGGCGGGGGGGAGTGTGTGTGTGGGATCACTGTGGTCCCACCCTCCGCTTCCGAATCACTCTGCTCTTCTAGTCCCCGCTGATGGCCTCCACCCCAACATAGAAAGCTGGGAGCTTGGGTTACTCAGAGCCTCCGGTTATTTTTAATGCCACCAGCTCAGAAGATAAATTTACCTCCCCTTCCCCCCAGCTGTCCTGGGTACCCCCCTCCCCCCTCCCCCTTCCCCCACACAGATTCCCTTCTTCTTCCCATCTCCTCAGACTTTCCTTGTCTCTAATCCTCCTCACATTCCCTCCTAGTGAGTCCCCCTGGACACTGGACTCCCAGCAGGAAAACAGCTTGACCCCCAAATCCCATAGATGAGGCGGAGGTGTCCTGGTGTCCTGGCTCCACCTAGTGCCTCCTTGAGACATCACATCCATCAAGAGGCTCTGGTGGGCACTTCCCCTTCGATGGCCCAGGCTGGGGCCGATTGGTCTGCCTGCTTGGCCCCAGCCTGGGTCCTGGGTCCCCTGTTACTTGGGCAGGGAGGGGCTGGTGGTAGAGAGCACACCGCCTCTTCCTCTCCCTTATCCCACTCCACTTCTCTTTGATCCCACAACGCAAGCAAGTTCTTTCTGGAATTCATTCCCAGGCCTCTTGTTTTGGCCCAAAGAACCCTCTGGCAATAATTCAGGGCAGAAACTGCAGCTCTCCAGGGAGGACAGAAGAGGGACAGACCCTGGGGTCAAGATGTGTTGTTCATTCCTAAATTGTTGGAGTCCCCAGGATTGAAGAAGCCACCAAGATCCACTAGGACAGCTCCAAAAATGTATCAGCCTGGAGTGGGCAGCCGGCCTGGGCTCCAGTAACAGAGCCTTCCCTCCATCTGGTGGCAACCTGCTCAGGACAGAGACAAGCCTTGCAACCGTCTCCTTTGGGCTGGCATCTGGGCCCCATCCTTTCCACCCACCACCCTGGTTCCGGTTCCTGGATCCACGTAAGAAAAGTCTGGGTCCTTTTACCCTAGAACTCTTCAGACACTTAAGATGCCCAACCCTATGTATTTATTTTCTAATACTTCACGTCCTTTATCAATAAAGAATTATATTACACCCAGTGGTGTGCCACTCCATCCCCCTTGCATCCCCTCCTCCTCCCCAGACAGAATCGCTGTGCTCTCTGATTTTTATCATCATTTTGCCTTTCAGCAACATGTTTACTGCATATGCACGTGTCTCCAAAAAACACGTTGTTTTGCAGGGTTTTGAATGTTTGAGAAACGCATCTGCCGTGCATACTTCCTGCAGCTGCTTTCCTTCTCAACACTATGGCCTCAAGCCTCCTCTGATGTGCTTCCAGTTATGCGGAATGAACACACTTCGGATTGTGAAAAGTCTAAAAACCGGATAGTTCTTGGTCAGGGCACATGCCTGGGTTGCAGGCTCAATCCCCAGGAGGGGGCGTGCAGGAGGCAGCCGATCAATGATTCTCTCTCATCATTGATGTTTCTATCTCTCTCCCCATCCCTTCTTCTCTGAAATCAATAAAAATATATTTTAAAATTTTTTAAAAAGAAAATCTGCTTAAAAAAACACACACACACCAAACAAACATTATAACAGTCAGGACTGAGGACAGAACCCAGCGAGACAGCCCAGAGCCCTCCTCGGCTTGCTCACGGATATCTCTGGGGACAACTACTGAACTTTGTATCCACCCCTGTAGCGTCACATGGCCCATGTGTCCTGGGCCCAGAGACACAGGAAGTGCAGCCAAAGGCCTCACAAAAACCCCGTAATCCAGTGCAAGCCCCGGGGGAGGAGAGGAGGACACTGGCCTAGGAGTGCCTGGGGAGTGCCTGCTGGCCCCCATGCAGGGCCTCATTTTTCTCAGTTTTCCGCTTCAGATACTGGTGATCTGCTTAGAACCCGCTGAGCATTGATGAAGCTCTGTCAGGCTGTGTTTGCTAGAACCCACCTTCTCCTGCCTTAGGAAAAGCAACACCAGACTCTTCTCCAGCATTCTAGATCATCTCTGCTTCCCATGAGCCCCAAAACTCACCCAGAGCGGTTCATGGGAGGGCAGTTTGCTCCAGCTAAATGGCTTGGTAGAAAGACGTCCCCACGCCTGGTCTTGTTTGATACTCAAGAAAAACTTATGGGGATGGGTGTTAACCTCCTTTACCAACAGGTAAACTGAGGATCACCTACAGAAGTTATGTGACTTTCCTTAGGTCAGTGGTCGGCAAACTCATTAGTCAACAGAGCCAAATATCAACAGTACAACGATTGAAATTTCTTTTGCGAGCCAAATTTTTTAAACTTAAACTATATAGGTAGGTACATTGTTATTAACTTAATTAGGGTACTCCTAAGGCTTAGGAAGAGCCACACTCAAGGGGCCAAAGAGCCACATGTGGCTCGCCAGCCGCAGTTTGCCGACCACAGCCCTAGGTCATTCAACTAGAAAGTTCAAAGGTCAGACCCAATGCTCTTTGCATGAGACACAGTGCCAAATGTCTCCCCTCCGCATCAGAGGGCGTGGCCAGGAGAGACATTCACCTCCTTATGCCACCCCACCTCTCCAGGGGACCTCCCTAAGGATTCCAGGGACCCCAAGTATTCAGCATCTCTCTCCCCAGAGGGAGGAAGTGAAAGAGGAGGGAGAGACCCAGTCAGCTCTCCTGGACACTACTTTTGGGGAGCCCCCAGCCCAAACCAACCAGCAGGATCTGTGAGGTGATGTGAAGAAGGAGAGGCCTCCGCCTCCCGTCTACACCAGCCTTCAGTCGCTCCCCGCACTCCACACCCGTGGGCCCCCCAGTTCCTGTGCCATATACTGGTAGTGAATTCCAATCCCAGCCTGCCTGGGGCTGGGAGGGAACGGGTAGGCATGGCCTCCAGGTCTTTGGTTTGCTGTAACTTAGGAAACTCTCTTCATTTTCTGTGCTCCCTCGACTCTACAGACACCTTGGGAGCTAATAAGCTATATGTCCACTTCCATCACCAGACTATGAGCACCCATCACTGGTTGTTGTTTTTTTTTGTTTAAATATATTTTATTGATTTTTTACAGAGAGGAAGGGAGAGGGATAGAGAGCCAGAAACATCGATGAGAGAGAAACATCCACCAGCTGCCTCCTGATGTAAGTAAAATTGTCAGAGCAAGCTTTGGCACATCACAAAGGCTCAATCAATCTGGGCTGGTTGTGATCAAGGGAAGAACCGCTGCTTCTTTCTGCTTCCTCTTCTTGGCTAGGCCTGTAGGCCACCAGGGGGCGTCCTCTGCCCAAAAGTCCCTGCCACCTAGGCCAGGACGTGGGGCCCTTCCCTGAGACTGGGGGGAGGCCTCGGACTAAGCGGGGTGGGTACGTGAACCTCGGGTTTTGTGGAGGAGCAAGAGGAAGCATGGAGGTGAGTAATGGGGAAAGTACCCTTTCATCTGACCTTTCCATTCTCGGATGGACACAGAGGCGATAGGGGGTGTGTACATTTGCAGTCTCCCAATACAACGCATCTGTTCTTTTTTCCCAGGCAGTGTCTCTCTTACCTCTCTTTGCAATTCTGCCTTCTTCTAGTATTTTGGGGTGGGGTGGTGGGGTGAGGCATTTGCAATTACAAAAAAAAGAAAAGAAAAGAAAAAGAAAAAAACAACCATGGGCTTTCCATCATTGCTCCCATTTTATGGACGAAGAAACGGAGTCTTAGAGGAACTCGGGAAGTGACACCTTTCTCGGGTGTGCTGAGTAACTGAGACTGGAATCCTCTCTGGGCCCCGAATGCCCTGGCACCCCCTGGACGGCCAGTTCTGTGCATAATCGACTTTCATCAGGGTTATGACCCTTCCTCACTGCCTCCTCCCTCAGAAAGCCACACCCTGGGATCAGATTCTCCACGCATGGCTTTTCCTTTAAAAAAAAGTTCCACTTTGCATCTGGCACAGCAGGCCGCAGGGACGGACAGGGGATGCCCGGCTCCTCCAAGCTGAAGGGGTTAAGGCCCAGGCCCCGCCCCCGCCCCCGCCCCGG
>NW_005359478.1:2974081-2974396 GCF_000412655.1 Myotis brandtii | reverse complement strand
AGCCTCGCTCCCACTCCCGACTCCCCGTCGCTCCAGCCGCTCCTCGCCCCGTCCTGTCATTGTCCCCGTCGGCCTCCTTTTCCCTTTCATCCTAAAAGCTGTGCGAGCCGCTGGCTTCTCCCGGTGCCCAGCGCCTCTCCCTCTTGGGCGGGTCAGACGTGCAGGATGGAGGGCTGCCTGGGGGTGGAATCTTTTCAGATGTGGGAGCTCAACCGTCGCCTGGAGGCCTACCTGGCCCGGGTCAAGGCGCTGGAGGAACAGTATGAGCTGCTCAGCGCGGAGCTCGTCGGTCTCCGGGCACAGTCCGGGGACGCT
>NW_005359478.1:2953270-2973583 GCF_000412655.1 Myotis brandtii | reverse complement strand
CAGCAGCTGCAGGCCGAGCGCGGCGGCCTCCAAGAGCGCAGGGCAGCCCTGGAGCAGAGGTTGGAGGGCCGCTGGCAGGAGCAGCTGAGGGCCACGGAGAAGTTCCAGGTGAGGAGGTGGGGGACCTGGGGCGAAACAAGGCTCCGAAAAGTCCTTACGGGGCTGAGAGACCTTCTGGGGAAGGGAGTGGGAAGTGGAGGTGGAAGGGGGGTGGCTGCCCATTCAGGGACCACTTCTTAGAAAACTCATAGCTGGTGCCAGAGGCCCTAGACTTTCACAGCTCCCTCTAGAATAGGGTGGAAATGGTCGGGGTCGGAGCCTCTCAAATCAGACCGCCTGGAAGGGCAGACTGGCCCAAGACGGGTGTAGCACCTTCCCACTCTGATGGCCTCTGGGCCCCTCCCTTGTCACTGGCAAGATGCCCAGGACTTTCCTTCTCCGTGCTGCCGAGCCTCATGGTCCTGCTACTCAGAATCTTCAAAGTTCCTAACCACCCTCGTCCCCCTGACAGGTGGGGGTGAGGGGCCCTGCATGAGGGACCAACTGCCCGTGTCCCACGTCATGGCTTCTTAACTCCCTCAGCACATTCCAGAAGCCTGGGACAGCTGCTCCCCCTCACACTGCACAGATGTGACCAGCAACTGAGAAAACAGCTCCCTTCCTGGGCCGACAGAGGTCTCACCATGGCCACCTCCCCAACCCTCTTCTCAGAGGAGACAGATTCCAGAACATGTGGGAAGTGGAGGGGGTGGGTGTGAGGAGCAAAAGACAGTGATTGGGACTAAGGCAGTTTTGGCTTCCAGTGCTGCGGGCTCCAGGCTTCTTGATTAATCGTTTTTCCTTCTGCTTCTACTCCCCCTGCCCACTCCTCCGCTCTGTAACCATCTCCGCCCCTCCCTCATGTCCCCCTTCCTGTGGCAGTTGAATTCTGAGCAGCATGTGCAATCATTTAGTCAGCATCCTCAGAGAAGGAGCCCCATGGGAGGAGAGAGAGAGAGAGAGAGAGAGAGAGAGAGAGAGAGAGAGAACACGCCTGAGAGGGGCCCTTGTGCTCCTCTTGGGGTCTCCAGAGGGGTTCTCTGGGCAGGGAGTGGGGTAGGGAGGCAGGAATCTGCTCAACAGAGAAGTCAGGAGCAGAAGGTGCTGTTGCAGCAGCCAGGTGCTATTGCAGGTTCGTCAGCAGGCAGGACCCCACCCTTTACTGACTGCCTCTGGCTTGCTCTGCAGCTGGCCATGGAGGCCCTGGAACAGGAGAAAAAGGACCTACAGAGTCAGATTGCCCAGGTCCTGGAAGGTCGGCAGCAGCTGGCACGCCTCAAGATGTCCCTCAGCCTGGAGGTTGCCACATACAGGTACAGGTTGACCCCGACCCACCCAGATGAGGCAGAAGGGCCTCAGCTGAAGGGGTCCAGAGCCACCAGGTTCTGTGACTCTAGGCCAGTGATGGCGAACCTGTGACACGCGTGTCAGAGGTGACACACAAACTCATTTTTTTGGTTGATTTTTCTTTGTTAAATGGCATTTAAATATATAAAATAAATACCCAAAATATAAGTCTTTGTTTTACTATGGTTGCAATTATAAAAAAATTTCTATATGTGACACGGCACCAGAGTTAAGTTAGGGTTTTTCAAAATGCTGACACGCTGAGCTCAAAAGGTTCGCCATCACTGCTCTAGGCTGATCCCTTTCACACCAGTATATTTCCCACCTGAGCCCACTTAATCCCCGATGGGTTCAGGACCAGAGAAGTATCCTGTGCCCAAGAAATCCCCCAAGGAGAGGTGATATTGCTGAATAGGAGAGAGGGCTGGCCACCTGTGGGGCATCTGCATCCGGACTCTTACCCCAGGGGGCTGAAAAGCCCTGTCTGAGTGTGTATTCTCACACAAGGAGGTAAGTTCCTTGAGCAACCTCAGAAAGGAGGAACTGCAGGTGTGGGTAGGTGGCACTGGTTTGCACTGGCAGGTCTCCTTGTCTGGAAGATGGAAGATGGGCTGGGTGACCTCCAAGGCCCCTTCCATCCTGAATGTCATGGGGCCTGACTACTCTCAAATCCTAGTCCCTTGGCCCTACCCAGCCCTTCTGCTAGCCACATTTCCTGGCCCAGGAAGGGCTGACTGAGGAGGTGCTGCTGCTCTGGCTGCATGGCCTTGGGTAAACTCACAGCCTCTTCCGGGAAACTGACCTGGTTGGCTGAGGGTTCAGTGACAGAGCCTGAGGAAGGGGCTTTGCTACCATGAAGGGCTTCATATACCAAGCCCACTGTGAGGGCCAGGGTTAGACAAGCTATGAAGACAGTGCCCCCGGAGTCCACAGACAAACAAAGGCAGGGGTCCTAGGACAGGTTCTGGAGGGGAGGGGAAGCAGGGCCCAGAAAGGAAGCAGGGCTCAGTGAGGAGCCAGGGATGAGGAAGGGAGCCGTTGAGTGAGCTCAGAGGGCAGGATGCTGCCTGGGGAAGGATGGAGGTGAGACTGCTCTGCAGACAATACTAACCAGACTCAGAGATCATGAGGAAGAGCTGAGAGCTGATGTTCAGCATAACCTGTTGAATTGATTGTTTCCCTCTCCTCCCCAGTCCCCATGGGGTATTGAGGCAAAGGCATGAACACAAAGACCTCCATTGCCCTAAAAGGCTTGGGACCCAGAGCACTTAGAGACCCCAAGATGAGGGCCTTAACCCCAATCAAATCACTGAGGGAAAGGGTCTGGGGAAGGCTTAACCTCTGGGTTTTTGAGGCCTGAAAAGGATTTAGATGAATTCTTTTATTTCTTTCTGTGACTAGCTCCTGGGGCCCTGGGGGAGGAGGAGGGAGCCTATCCCATGGGAACAGCCTGAGAATTCCCACTTGCCCTGGGAAGCCCCTCCTTAGACCCTCCAGATGGTGGTGTGGACAATGGCATCAATTAGCATGAGAATGGGCACCACACACAGAGGATGAGGTCATTAGCCTGGGGTGGGGAGGGGGAGACTAGTCTAAGCTATATGTGGGAGTGTGTACATTGTGTCTGCTGTGTGGGAATCTGCTTGTGTGTCTGTGAGCTCATCTGTGTGTCCCAAATATGTGTGTGATGCTCTGTGACCAAGTGGGTGATATCTGGATATGTGATTTCATGTACACAGCCAAGTATATCCCCACCTGTGGCTTTCATGTGATAGTGGTAAAAATGAAAAGGAAGCCTACAGTATTAGGGTTTTGGTTTTTATTTTCGTGTTTTTTTCTGGCTGGTTTGCCTACTGGCCTGTGGACAGAGGGCTGACTCAGTTTTCCCTCCCTCATTTTCCAGGACCCTCCTAGAGGCTGAGAACTCCCGACTGCAGATACCTGGCGGTGTGTCCAAGGCTTCCTTCAGCTTCCAGGGTAAGAGTTGGGGCCAGGTTCCCCCTCCTCAAAACTCTGCCCTTTTTTGCTTTTCATATCCCAGAGCAATTCCTTTCTTGAGAGGCACCAGTCTAAGTCTTGACTCCTTGGCTCCCAACAACCCATACAGTAGGAGGCAAGGATGGGGCCCATGGGCACTCTTGCCAGAAATGGTAGCTGCTCTGCGGCCCCATCCCCCTGCCAGTACATACTGACACCGTTTCTTTTCCTCCATCTTTCCAGACCCCAAGCTGGAGCTTCATTTTCCTGGTACTCCAGAGGGCCAGCGTCTGGGACCTTTGCTCTCTGTCCTCAGCCCTACTCCCCTCTCCTTGCCCTTACCTGATACTCTTCAGACACCTGTTCCAGCCTTTCTGAAGAGCCAGGAACCCCTCCAGGCTCGTACCCCCACCTTGGCCAGCACCCCTATCCCACCCACAACTCAGGCTCCCTGCCCTGCTACAGACGGAGAGATCAGAGCCCAGGATGCCCCTCTCTCTGTGCTCCAGCCAGAGGTTGGGCAGCAACAGTTTCCACAGGCCATGGGGGCTGAAGCCAATGTAGCCATCCCTGCCTGCGTCCTGCCAGGACCAGAGGAGCCTGGGGGCAAGCAGCTAAAGGCCGGTCCAGGCCAGTCCCCTGAGGATCATGCCTCCTTGGCCCCACCCCTCAGCCCTGACCACCCCAGTTTAGAGGCCAAAGATGGAGAACCCAGTGAGACTAGAGTGTCCAGCAGATTTCAGAAGGATGGTGAAGGGGAACTGTGGGAACTGGCAGAGAAGGAAATAGCCATAGAGGTCAAAGTGGTAAGCAGCCTGCAGCAGCAAACACAGCAAGAAGAGGGGGATCTGGGCAGGAAGGAAATCCAGGACTCCCAGGGTCCTTTGGAAAAAGAAACTCTGAAGTCTCTGGAAGAGGAGGGTCAAGAGCCACTGATGTTTCTGGAAAAACAGAGTCCAGAGACACTGAGACCTCTAGGGAAGGAGAATCAAGAGCTATTGAAGTCTTTAGAGGAAAAGGACATGGAGGTAGTGAGAACTCTAGAAAAAGAGACTCTAGAACTGTTTAAGCCTATAGAAAAAGAGGACCCGCAGACATTGCAATCTCTAGAAAAAGGGAATCAAGAACTAATGAGATCTCTTGAAGATAATCTAGAGACATTTTTATATCCAGGGAAGGAAAATCAAGAATTAGTGCAGTCTCTAGAAGGGGAGAACTTTGAGTCCTTGAGAGCTCTAGAAAAAGAGAATCAAGAACCACCAAGGTCTGTAGAAGAAGAGGACCAGAAAACACTGAGAACTCTAGAAAAAGAAAATCCTGAGTCTCTGAGGTTTCTAGAAGAGAATCAAGAGTCCTTGAGATCTCTAGAAAAAGAGAACCAGGAACCACTGAGGTCTCTAGAAGAAGAGGACCAAGAGACAACGAGACCTCTAGAAAAAGAGACTCAACAGCCACTGGAGTCTCCAGGAGTAGAAGACCAAATGACAGTGAGAACTCTGGAAAAGGAGAAACCAGAGCCACTGGAGTCTCTTGGAAAAGACCAGGGGATATTTAGACCTTTTGAAGAAGAGAATCAAGAGTTATTAAGGTCCCTAAAAGAAGAGAGTATAGCGGCAGTAAGATGTTCAGAAACAGAGAATCTAAAACCACTAAAGTCTGCAGGAGAAGATCTGGAAATATTAAAGTCTACAGAAATTCAAGGGCCATTGTGGTCTCTGGAAGAAATGAATCAGGAGACAATGAAACCTCTAGAAAAGAAAATTCAAGAATCGCTGGAGTCTGTGGAAGAGAACCAAGAGTCATTGAAGTCCCTAGAAAAGGAGAATCAAGAATCATTGAGATCTCTGGGAGGATGGAACCTAGAAAATTTGAGATCTCTGGAAGAGGTAGACAAGGAAAGTCAAGAGTATCTGGAAGAGGAAGAGAACTTGGAGAAGGGAGAGAATCCAGTGTCACTGAGGTCTCTGGAAGAGGAGGAGCAGGAGCTGCGGCTGTCTGCAAATCAGCAGAGGTGGGAAGATGTGGTGGTGGGGGGCCAAGAACTGGATCAGGAAACCCCCTCTGGGAGGGCTGGCGTGGACGATGAGGATGAGGCAGAGCTGGACCCAAGGGAATGTGATGGCTTCTCTGGAAAGGAGGGATCTGCAGAGGAGGTGACTGCCATAGGAGGAGCCTGGAGCACAGGTGAGGGGCACCCAGGGAGCCCTGAGCCCAAAGAGCAGAGGGCTCCAGCTGAGGGCGCCAGTGGGGAGGGAGTTGCTGAGGGCCTTCAGAAACCTGAAGAGCCAGAGAACCTGGAAGCCCGAGGCCTCCATGCTCCCTGGGGAATGTCAGAGGTGATAGAGCCAGTATTGGAAAATGAGGATAAGGCCCCAGCGGGTGGCCGAGCCTCCCCAGAGGTCACCTTGGGGTTGGAGGCAGCTGTGGGTGAGTCTGCTGCAGGAGCTGAGCAGGGACTGGAGCAGAAGATGGTAGGGTTGGAGGACCCAGGCCACCTGACCAGAGAGGAGGTGATGGAGCCACTCCTGGGGGAAGAAAGTTTGGAGGCAAAGATTGTGCAGGGCTTGGAAGGGCCTGAAAAGGACCTAGAGGAGGCAGCTGCTCTGGAGCCAGAGCTTTCCATACTGCCCAGGAGGAGCAGAGACTCTCTGGAGTCTCCTGGGGCTGGGGAGGAGTTGGAGCCTGAGGTCCCCTCGGGAGAAGACGAGGTGCTCCCTGCTGAGACCTTGTGCCATGATGCAAGTGATGCCCCTCAACCCAGGCTCCTGGGGTCAGAGGAAGCTGAGGAGGATGCAGAACCAGGGCTAGGGTCCTCCAGCCCCAGGCCCCCTGAGCCCTGGTCGCTCAACCCAATCCCTGAAGCTGCCCCTGGGCCCCAGCCCCTAGCAGAGGGGAACCAGGAGGCTAGCTGGGGGCTGGAGGGCAGGGCTGAGGCCCTGGAAAAGGTGGAGGGTGAGAAGGAGGAGTTGGGTCCTGGGGGACTCCCCGCGGGCCTCCAAGATGAGGAGGAAGAGAGCAGAGATGAGAGCGAGGCTGATGAGCTGGGGGAGACCCTTCCTGACTCCACGCCCCTGGCCCTGTATCTCGGCTCCCCTGCCTCATCCAAGTGGGATGTAGCTGCAGAGCAGAGGCCCTCCCCTCAAGGGGAGGCCAGAAAGGAGGGATGTGATTTTACTGTCCTGACCCCTGAGGGCCATGGGGCCCACCCAGAGGAGAAAGAGGAGGAGGAGGAGGAGGAGGAGGAGGAGGAGGAGGAGGAGGAGGAGGAGGAGGAGGAGGAGGAGGAGGAGGAGGAGGAGGAGGAGGAGGAGGAGGAGGAGGAGGAGGAGGAGGAGGAGGAGGAGGAGGAGGAGGAGGAGGAGGAGGAGGAGGAGGAGGAGGAGGAGGAGGAGGAGGAAGGGGGAGATGATGAGGAGGAATGTGGCCAGGACTCTGACCTGTCAGAGGAATTTGAGGACAGTGTGGGGACTGAGGCTTCTGTCCTTCATGGGGACCCCAGGGAATTGATGGAGCCTCTGGGCCAGGTGTCCCAGGTGCTACTGGAGCCTGCAGCCTGGGGTCAGGGTGGGGAGTCTGATGGGTTTGCAGATGAGGAAGAGAGTGGGGAGGAGGGAGAGGAGGAGGAAGAAGAGGAGCGGAAGGAGCCAGGGGGTGGGCAGTGGGGGCCCGGGCCCTCTGTTGACAGCCTTCCTGCCATGAGCGGCCCTCAGAGGGGGAACCTCTTGGGGTCTGAGACTGTGGATGTCAGCATCCCCTGGGATGATGGCTTGAGGGGTGCAGCAGCTGATCCCCCTATGACTGCCCAGGAGACCGAGTCCCAAGACAGCACGGAGCCCTCTGGCTCAGAGGATGAGTCTGACGATGCTCCCTTGGAGAGGGAGGACCAAGTTCCCGGCCCGCTGGGGACCCTCAGTGGGACAGAGGACACCCCTGGTGTCAATGGCCAGAGCCCCAGCTTGAAGGATGAGTTGGAGCATGTGAATGGGGGGTTGGTGAATGGGGTGCAGCAGTCTGAAGGAGCAGGGCAGGGAAAACTGGGGGCCCTTGAGGGGAACCAAGGGAACCCTTTGGAGGAGGAGGAGGAGGGGAGTGCTCTGAAGACCCCTTGGGCAGGGGCTTCTCTTCATCTGGACCCAGGCCAGTTCCTAACGTTCACTCAGAGGGAAGGAGATGGGGACTCATTGTCTCCTGGTGACTCGGGGGAGGACTAGAGACAGTGCTGTTCCTGCGCTTAGGACTTGAGTGTGGACAGGTCCCCATGCCCCCTCCCTGCTCAGGGCCAGCACCTTAACTTATGATCTCCCGACCTGTGGTTTCTGCCCAAGAGGCCTGGCTGGCCAAGGTGAAATGGGGTGTGGGAAGGGCACCTACCTGTCCCGAAAATGGAGGCTCCAGGAATAAAAACCAGCCCCTCAGACCCTGCAGAGTGGGCATCATGCCTGCACTGTCCCATGAGGTTTAAGCCAACTGAATCCCTGTAGGACTAGTCCCCTTTTCCTTGCACCCCCTTTCCTTCCCATCCTTTTGGCTGGAAAAGGCCTGGGGCCCGGTGGCTCCTCCAAGAAGAAGGTGGCTGTGGTGGTCTTTGTGGGGGGGTGGGGGTTCACCAGCCCTGTCCCTCCTCACTGTACCCTCATGGGATGTCCGGTCAGTAAGGGGGTGCTCCTATGTCCTGACCCCCCCATATTCCTGCCCTGTGTGACCCTCTCTGGCTCATCCCTGCTTGAATAAAGTAATGCTTCCACCTACAAAGTCTGGACTCTTTCTTCCCCAGTTCAGGGAGTCGTCAGGGCCAGCACAGGAGCTGGGGAGACCAGGAAGCATCGGGAGATGCTGGTGTTGGGGCGGGGTTCTTCCTGAGGAGAGGAGGCCCTGGAGGCCTCATGGGGCGCAGTGCAGACAGACGAAGGCTACAGGCAGCAGTGCTAGGGCCCTGGGGAGGGCTGGGGGTCCCAATCCAGGTGACCTCAGTGCCTGAGCATGCAGGCTGTCATCATCTCTGCCACCGGGCTGATTACAGGGAATAGGACTTGTGCCACCCCCGCTCTTGCCTGTCCTCCCCCCTCCGGCCCCTCAGTGCCGCCAGCATAATAAGCCCCTTTGCCCCCAAATCCAAACAGCTGTCTGGCCTGTGATGTCGGCATGGACTGGCTGGGTCAGAGGCGGGTGAGGGAGGGGGAGGCCTGTTCTGCTTTAGTTGGGCTTGTGGCCTCAGGTCAGCGTTTATTGTCTAAATCTCAGACTCAGCCCCACAAGAGGGGCGCTGGGCTGGGTGACTTGGGGGGCCCTCCCAGTGCAGGAAAAGCAGGAGGAAGGCTAGGGGAAGCCCGAGGGCTGCAGCTTTGACCTTTAGTAGTTCTTTCCTCACATGCTGAAGCAGGAAACAGGCAAGCCCGAAGTGTGGAAGTGAGGAGGAGGAGACACTGAAGTGGCAGGGCTGACAGAAGAGCTAGGGGTGTGTTGATGACTGGGGTAGATGAAGGGTGAGGGGCACAGCCTCAGCTTCTCTGCGCCCCCCCCCCTGCACCCCTTTCCAGGGCCCCTGTGCAGGGCAGGGAGGGACCAGAGGTTCCTGGATGAGGTGGGGCCTGAGGCCTTGAAATCAGGATACGCAAATAGAAGCCCTCCCCAGCTCAGCTCAGTGGGGAAGGAAGATCTGGCGACACCTCTAAATAAATACACTTGGTGGGGGTGGGATAGGGGCAGCCAAACAAATGCTCCATATTTGGAGACAATCTCAAGTCTGGGAACAGGCCGAGGGCCTGGGAAAGATGACAGGATGAAGGCTCAGCCAATCTGGCCCCCACGCATGTCCTCTGGCCAAGGAGGGGTGGGCAGGAGGCCCCCTGACAGAATCCCACTGTCTGTCTCTCTGCCCATGCTTTTCTCTTTCTCCATCTGGGAGTCTCTGTCTTGGGCACTGACGCCCCCATTTCACCGTCCACCCTGCCCTCAGGGTCCAAGAGTCTGTCTCCCCTTCTGGCAGCCCAAGCCTACACTCTCCTTCCTGTACTCACCACCAACAAGGCCTGTGTGACCCTGCCAGGCTGCCAGGCCCGAGGCCAGCACATGGGCATCCAGGCCAGTAAGACCCACTCCCTGACCCTCTGATGTGACACAGGAGCCCTGTTCGTGGTCTCCCCAGGCCCTGGGGCACCCCCGCCTGGGCAAGGGACCAAGGACAGAGGCCAAGCCAAGAGCAGTCCTGCCCTGTGCCTGGGTGGACACCCTGTCCCGCACACCAGGGTCCCTGGTCCCCCACAGAGTTACCCAAACCGGCTGATTCTTTTTTTTTTTTTTAATATATTTTTATTGCTTTCAGAGAGGAAGGGAGAGGGAGAGGGAGAAAGAACATAGACGTGAAAGTGAAACATTGATCCCCCTACCGGGGATCGAGCCCGAAACCTGGGCATGTGCAACTAGACGATGCCCAACTTATTGAGCCACACTGGCCAGAGCCACGTTTGCATTTTAAATAAAACCTGACGACTGTGAGCATGGCCTGGAACGGGCAGGCGTGCTTCGGGGAGGCTCCTGCAATAGTCCGGGAAGGGGAGATGGTGGCAGGGGGATGAAAAGGAGGCACAGAGGGCAGCAGTTTCTGGACTTATGACCCGCTGTGGGAGATATGGGGATATGGCGGTGGAGGCTCCCAGGGTGTTAGCCTGGGCGGCTGGGAGACAGTGGTCCCATCTCTGAGCTGAAGAATCCAGCAGGAAATTGTGAGCGCCAAGAGAGGCTGCTCTGGGGGAGGGTGGCATGTGAGGCTCAGGAGAGAGGACCCAGCTGGAGACAAGCATTGGAGGGTTGTTGGCTTAGAGATCATCCAGACAGAGCCCCCGGGGAACTCCTGGCCTAGAGGAGACACTTGGGCAGGGGCAGGAGGAGAGACCAGAGAATAGGAGGACCAGGGGACTATGGCACCTGGGGAGACCCTGTCATTGTAGAAAGCAAGGCCTTTGTCCAGCCCAGTGCCTGGGGGCCCGGGGGTGCTCAGTGACTTCGGATTGCATAAATGAACTAATGAAAGAATGAGTGGCTGATGAACTCAGACAACAGGAAGCCCTTTGGAGGGTGGGGTCCCCTCCAAGGAGGGAATGAAGAGGCTGCACCCTCCCCCCACCAGCAGGACAAGTGGGAGGTTATTCTGGGCCTCCTCTGGGTAAACATAGCCTCTGAGTGGGGTGGGGGCGGGGTGGGGGCAGGGTGGGCCCCCCCAGGTGGCTTCCTCATTTGTTTGGGGCACTTCCTTATAAGGCTGTGCAGGCTGAGGGCCATGGAGGGTGAGGTCAGGGCTGAGCTCTCCATTCAGCCCAGCCCGATGCTGTCCCTGTTGTCCCCGTGGCTGCCAGAGTCTCAGAGGAAATCAAAGGCTGAGACTTTGGGCTCCAGCCAAGGAGCTCAGAGTGGGGCCTCTTAAAGGGCCCCGGAGCCTTCATGTCTGCTGTGGGAGCCCAGGTCAGGGCTGGGGAGAGGGTGTCCTTCCAGGGTCCTCTCGGAAAGTAGTGCCGGGTACCCTGGTTTTCCCATCTGTATGACTGGCTCACCCTCTGGAGCTCTGGGCAGCTCTGACACCCTGTGGTCCCACCTTTGTCCCTTCTGCTGCAGGGTCTGCCCCTCTTGCTCTGATCTCCTGAGAGCGGACTCATTCATTGCTTCCAACGGCCCTGGTTCCTCCGCTCCCCTCCGCTCCCCTCCGCTCCCCCTTCCCAGCCCCTCTTTGGGGAACCAGCTGCTGCCACTTGACCCTGTGGTGTCACAGCTGCTGCCAGCAATGCCATCCTTGCTAGGCAGGGAAGGAGGAATGTGATTTAATTTCAGCTGGAATGTGCCCTCCGAGGCTGCCCAGAGAGGGGGGCGGGGGTGTAGACCAAGCCACCCACGCCCAGGAAACCCACGAGGGCTCTGGGCTGGGGACAGGCTCCTGTGTTCGTGTCCCACGGGAGGGGCCCTGCCGCAGGATGGGTCTTCATAGCAGTGGGAAAAGAAAAGGCTTCTGGTGACTGTCCCTGCGTCCACAGGCCCCTCAGAAAGGTAGGAGGAGGGTCTCCTCACCCCTTCGGGGAGGGGACTGGCTCGGGGCAAGAAGAGAGACAGACCAGCCTCGGGCGAGGGCCCACAGACTGCAGTGGAGAGTAGAGGAGCATTCTGAGATCCCACATGATTTCCTTCACCCTGGGGGCCCCATTCCCTCTCCCCTCTTTCTTTCTTTTTTTAAAATATTTTTTTATTGATTTCAGAGAGGAAGGGAGAGGGAGATAGAAACATCAATGATGAGAGAGAATCACTGATTGGCTGCACACCCCACACTGGGGATCAAGCCCGCAACCCGGGCAGGTGCCCTGACCAGGAATCGAACTGTGACCTCCTGGTTCATAGGTCGACCCTCAACCACTGAGCCACACACACTGGCCCCCCTCTCCTCTTTCTAACCCAGCACCCCAACACCAGGTCAAGCTTGCCTCTTTGCCAACATTTCAGGAGCAGTGGACTCTGCCTCCTGCTCCCCACTTCCTCCCCAAGCCCATTATTCCAGGCTCTCCAGTGTGGGTGTCTCTCCTACCACCTCACACCTGTTCTGGGTGCTATAGCACCAATCCCTCTTGCCCCCAAAGGGGTGGACCTCAGGCCCCAGAGTCCCAGTCCTACAGCCCTCTTCCTCTAAGTCTCCTCCTCTCCCAGCTTCAAAGTCCCCTCCCTTCAGCCCCATTCACCCTCCCCACCCCCATGACTCAGCTGTGACTCCAGAAATAAACGGAGGCAGGAGCCAGGGGGCCACTGTCGAGGAACCACCACATCCCAGCAGCTGTGGGCTCAGCTGCTGCTAAGCAGGAGCCACAAGGTCCCCGGAAGGGTGGCTGGGAGACTTCAGCGGTCGGGCGATGCCCAGCTGGCTTGGCCCTCTCCTGGGACCCCATCCTCCCTGCTAAGGAGAACGCTCCTCCCTGGCAGCCTCACTCTCCACTCACTCTCCTTCCCCATCCCCTCGCCTCTGTCTTCCACCTATTTTCCTCCCTCCTCTCTGGTCTCTCCCAACTCCTGAATCACTTGGTGTCTCCTAGATCTCTTCCTTCTCTGCTCATCTCATTTGTCAGGAAGTTGTATGTCAGAGCTTCAACACACCTTGATGGGGAAACTGAGGCACCAAGAGACATCCCTTGTCAATGCTACTAAGAGTCCCTAGATGCCAGTTGGAGTCCATAGAACATGGGCCAAGTGGCTGTGGGTCGCTGCCCTTAGGTGCTCCAGTCCAAAGTGGTCAATAGCCTTCCCTCGTTAACAAGCTGCCTAGAAGGACCCCCAGGAAGTAAACTCAGGGGCCACCGAGCCACCCACCAGGCGACAAGCAGAGTGGAGTCTCTCACAGGGGACTTTCTCACATCCTCTTCCTTCTCCCCCTTTTTTCCTCTGCTCCTTCCCAAGCCCTTCCTCTTGCTCTGCCCCGAATCTTCTAGTTCTTCCTTCCCAGGAGGGAGGAGGTTGCTGGAGCAGGCAAGGTGGCAGTTAGATCTCAGGGAGGACCTCCAGTCGGGGGAATATGAGAGGGATCTGACTGCAGCCCCCATGGAAAACCCTCCCCCCTCAGGGGCCTGACAGGCGGAGCATTCTTTGAAGTCTTTGGGAGCTGCTGTGTCACAGCAGGCAGGCAGGCAGGACAATGGGGCCCTTTTCCTCCCTGCACAGGGGCAGGCCCACCAACGGCCTCAGGGCTGGGACAAAGGCCCCAGTGAGGTCAGGGCAGTGTGTAGGGTGGGGAGGTGGGAAGGAATAAGGTGATGGGGTGTGGGTCAGAGCAGCCTGGGGGGAAGCTGGGGACCTGGCAGTTGAGGGCCTTGGCAGGCCCATGTCACCGGGCTCTCGGGCTCCTCTGCAAGGCCCAAGCCCTGACTTCCACCCAGGCTGGACCTGCCCCTCCATTTATTCCAATACACCCTCTGACCCCGCTCTTGTCCTTCATCCCCCGGGGGCCCTGGGGGGACCTCACTTTAGACATGTATGAAAGGCTGAGGGGTGAACCGCATATCCAGGGGCTTGCAGGTCTGTGCTGTGTCCTGGAGGCAGAGGCTCCCAAAGAGAGGCTGACACTCCATGAGGGGTCAGTTCCCTCTGCCCAGCCCAACACAGGCCCCTTTCTCATTTTCCCTCCCTGGGCCAGGGCTGGATTCTGTGCAGGGTGTTGAGTCACCCCTGGTCCAGCTCTCCCTTCCCCAGGAAGCCCAACAAAGCCAGAAGGCTTCCGTTTTAGGCAGTCATGCCCAGGCAGCCCAGCAAGTGTCCGGAGGGGAGGAGTGTTCTAGTTCCAGCCCCGTGTCCACCTCTGGACCACTCCTCCTCCACAGTCAGAGAAGGTGGCGGACCCCTGCCGACCGCGGGTGCGGAGATTCAGTGACTAAGGGGCTGGGACACCAAAGCCCCTTCCAGCTCCCCACTAGGGTCTCTCTGGGAAATACCACCTGCTTTCTAAACCCCATCTCTGCGAGGTCACAGTTCTCAGAGAACCCCCCTTAAGAACCCCAGGACAGACACTGTCCCCTCTTCAGCCTTCTCTTCTTGAGGGGCTATGTTCAAAGGCCCACCCTGGTCTCGATCCACTCATGATTCCAGCTAAATTCCATGGGGGGAGGGGCTCCCTACTCTGGTCCCCAAATCATCCTCTTCCCTGTAACTCCTTAAGAAACAGCCTTAGTCCCTAGCTGTGCTTGGCTGGGTTGTCTGAGGAGGGCAGAAGCGGGGCGCGGGGGGGTGGGGGTGGGGGCAGGTGAGCCCTGGGTGAGGAGAGGACTGTGGTATCTCAGAGACCAGCTGGTTTGGGGTTTGTATCCAGGTGGAGAAGGTCCAGGAGCTGGGCAGGGATGGCCTGGGAGAGCCCGTTTTCCTGTCTTGCCTCGCTGTCTCTGGGCCTTTCCCCATCACTCTCTGATTCTGTCTCTGTCTCTGTGTCTTACAGGCTTTAGTAACTTGCCCATGTGTGGTTAAATGTGAGGATCTGCAGCAAGAAGATTCACCCCCATCATGGAAACAGATGGCATCCCGACACACACTCTACCATAAGGTACAATTGTGTGTAACACACACACACACACACACACAGAGCTGGTCATTCTCTCTCCAGTTCTCAGAGTGACCTCACTATCTCAACCTCCGCTGACTCACAGCCCCAGGCCAGCTCAGGCTGGCGGAAGTCTGACCCCTCTTCCTCCCCCCTACCCCTCACTCCAGCCAGCTGCCAGACTTCCTCACCCTGGACAATTGGGGGGTGGGGGTGGGGGTGTGTGACACCGCAGCGCCCTCTGGCGGTATCCTAAGGCTCCTCCCGCCTGGCTCCACTCACGCACGTGCACACAGCGCCCTCTGCTGGCTACAGCCTAGGAGGCCTGCAGATCATTCCTCAGAGCCCAGCCCACAGCAGGGCGGGGGATCCCTCCTCCGCCCTGATCACGTGCCCCTATTCCTGCATCTCAGCCTTTTCTGCTGGAAGGACGCCATCCTGCGATCTAAACCCCAGACCTGCACTCCCTTCACCCTCATCCCCCCCGCCCAGTGAACCCCCTCAGGAACCTCAGAACTGGGGCACCGCCCTGCTCTCCTCTCTGGGCCCTCAGCTCCCGCCCAGACTGAACTCATCTAGGTCTGTTTGACTGGGCACTCCAGCTCCTTTCTTTTTTCTTTTCATTGATTTCAGAGAGGATGGAGAGGGAGAGGGACAGAGATAGAAACACCAGTGATGAGAGAGAATCATTGATCGGCTGCCTCCTGCACACCCCCTACTGGGGATGGAGCTGCAACCCCGGTGATGGGGAATCCAGTGTCCCTCCTGCACACCCCCTACTGGGGATGGAGCCTGCAACCCAGGCATGTGCCCTGGTGATGGGGAATCCAGTGTCACCTCCTGGTCCATAGATCGATGCTTAACCACTGAGCCACACTTTCCGGGCTCCAGCTCCTTTCAAACACCCTTATGCTGTCCCCCCACCCCACCCCTGTGGGCTTCTTCATTCCATAAGTACTTACTGGGCAGCTCTTCTGTGCTAGTCACTATTCTATCCCCTGACTTCTCTGACCTTCAGAAACCAATAAACCCAGAAGGCATATTTATCCTGTAAGGCTCAACCCAACCCCACCTCTCCCTCCCTCCCGCTCTCTCTCTCTCTCTCTCTCTCTCAAGCATCAAACTTGCTTGGACTCGAATGCAGCTTTATTTCCTGCTGGTTTTACAGGTATGCCATCCTGAAAACTCATTCCCTTAGAGAACGAGTGGACACAGAGCCCCCCAGGGGAATGGAGGGGACAGGATGGCTGGCGAGGAGGGGGCAGTTGAGGCACTTAGGGACAACTCAAGGCCCTGAGGGAAAACCTGATGCTCAGCGTGGGGGTGAAAGGGCCTAGGCTGGTCTGCAGCTGCCCAGGTATTTCCCAGAAGTCCCTTCAGGCACTGTCACCTGGACTCCAGCTCTACCCCTCTCATGTTGTCACTTCCCATGGTGGGGCATGAGGGCAGTGCTGGGGGCAGCAGTATCCAAGGCTTTGCTTCTTAGGGAGCTGGAACAGGACTGGAAGGAGGGGTCCAGCGCCCCAGTAGCCTCCGCTGACGTCCTTCTAGGGCCTTCTTGGGGTGCAGAGCTCGAGACTGGGGAAGACACACACACGCACATGCACCCTCACCCTGGGCTCTTCCCCCTTCTCTCCTCAGAGCACCCTCTGGTGTTCGCCCCAGTAGCCTCCGCTGACGTCCTTCTAGGGCCTTCCTGGGGTGCAGAGCTCGAGACTGGAGAAGACACACACACACACACACGCACCCTCACCCTGGGCTCTTCCCCCTTCTCTTCTCAGAGCCCCCTCTGGTGTTGTTGCTCCTTGATGCCTGATCTCATCAAACACTTGCCCTGGCTCAGCCCTTAAGGGCCCAGAGCTTGGCCAAATGTTCTGACGTCAGCACTGAAGAGAACCCAGAGCATCCAGCCCTCCTTCCCTTGGTCCAGAGAGGGGCAGTGGTTACTTCAAGGTCACACAGCCGGTGACTGGCAGGACTAGGATTGGAGCCCAGTGCTACTGTTAGTTAATGCCCCCCACCTGCCTCCTCCTGGCACTCACAGGCCTGTGGGGCACACAGGAGATCTGTGGGGCCTCCCAGCGACCATTCTCCTGGCAGCGAATCAGTGGCTGGTTGCGCTGGGCCAGCCCCTCCAGGCACCGGTAACGAAGCACCGTGTCCACCTCATAGCGCAGCCTCGGGCGGCCAAACAGTTGAGCCAGGGGCAGCTCTGGTGGGGACCCACAGGACACTGTAGGGCAGACACAGTCAGAAACTGAGAGCCTGGCTCTATGAGTGACAGTTCCCAGAATCAGGATGAGGAGGAGAGAAGTGGGCCACAGTTGGATACACAAAAGAGCAGGGGTTCTGAGTGGACCCATCGAATTTGTTATCCCTCCCGTGCTCATGGCCTGGGACCCATTTCTGATTGAGCAGTTTTGCACCTCCTTCTGTTTACACATCCGTCCAGCATCCCGAGCCCCCACCCCTCCTCTCCCTTGGCCTCCCTCACCCAGCCCCATCTTGCAGGTGTAGGACAGGTGGTAGTTGCAAGGCACGTCACTCCATTGTCCCTGATCATGCCACACCATGACGACACAGTTCTCTCCGGACAGGAAGTAGCTGTCGGGCTGCCCGGGGTTCCAGTTCTCATAGAGCTAGGGGGTGGGGGTGGAGGAGGTGGTGAGGAGCTCCAGTACTGGAGACAGAGGAATGGTGTGGAGGGCTTGGGAGGAGGGGTGGGAGGGTTAGGGGGATGGAGCGTAGGGGACTCCAGGGGAAAGGAGAGGTCAGGGGCTTTGGGAGGAAGGATAATGGCAACCAGAAGAGAAGTCAGAGAGGCACAAAGATGGGAAGAGGACCCAGGGAGAGAGTGGGCATGGGGAAGGGAAGGAGCCAGAGAAAGGAAAGGGAGGGTTGGGGTCACTGTGGGATGGGGGCGGAAATGCTTCGAAGAAGCAACCAAGTTAGCTTGAGAGGCAGCGGGAGCCTCTCACCAGGGGGACGCCATCTGACCACAGGAAATCGCCTTCGATCGTCCTGTCATTGAGCCCAATCCACTGGTACTCCCGGTATCGATCTGGGAAAGAACCGCAGGGGAGATGGTTGCAGTGAGCTCCGCCGCCAGCAGAGGGCGACCATTCCCCAGGATCGAGCGGTCGCTGGGTGGCCACGGAGAAGTCCTTCCCGCCACCCCAGCCCCGCGTTTCCCTCACTCCAACCTCGGTGCGTGGGCCTGGGCTAGAAAAGGGAAACTCTAGGCACAGAGTAAACATGTTCAATGAGGTCAGAGTCGGGGAGAGCAGGTGGAGGCAGGAGAGCAGGGAGGCGGGAGCTCTGAAGGGGGCGTCAGGCTGGTGCAGGTGTATTTCCTGCTCTAACCGCAGCGGCCCGGGTCTGAAGCCCCACCTCCCACGTGTGGAGTGGGACGGAGGCGGAGAAAGGAACAGTGAACTAGTAGAACGAGGCAGGCCAAGTAGTAAGTACCCGAATTAATGAATGAGGGGGTTAATTCATGAACATACTCATCCATTAGTTGATTGACGAGTGAGTGTGAGTGACAGCAGGTGACAGGGTCCCCCCCTCCCGTCCGCAGCCCACCGTTGATGAAGCGCTGCTCCTCGGGCGTGCTGATGCTGGCCAGGTGCGCGCCGTACATCCGACAGTGCGTCTCCGCCTCCTCCCAGCTCCTCCGTGTAGAGAAGTGCTTGTAGCAGGCGCCCTGGAAGGCGTCCCAGCCCGGGCTGCAGAAACGGAGGCCTGGGCGCAGAAGGGCGGGCTACTTAGGCGGGAGGACCCGGGAACTCCAAGGGGCCTGATCACCTGGAAGGGGTCCCACCACCGCAGCCTGAGAGGGCGGGGCTAAGGGCAGGAGGGCGGGGCCAAAGAGCTAGGAGGGGAGGAGGGGAAGAGAGGAGGAGGAGCCTGGAGGAGCCCTAGTGCTGGGGACTAGGGTGAGGGCTGGGAGTCCCGGCCTGGGTCTCTGCCATCCTCCATCCTAAAGCAGAGCTGTACGCTCGCCTCTTGCCAGGAGAATGGAAACTGGCATGTATTGACTCCAAATGCCAGGAGTCTGCTAAGCAGTCCTCTCACACAGAACCCCTGAGAGAGGCATTTTTGGTTCCACTTAACAGATGAGGAAATTGAGGGTAGGGCTCAGACAGGTTATGTGATTTGCCTAAAATGGGATTTATCAACGGCAAAGCCAAAACCAGTGCCCTCCCCTCATTCCTCTGGATCAGGCAGGGTCCAGGCTTCAGATCTACCCCCACCCCACACCAGTCCCTCCAACACACTCACCAACGTCGCACAGGTCCCCCCCATAGCCAGGCAAACACAGGCATCGGACCCCCTCCTCCTCCTCCAAGCATGTCCCACCATTGTGGCAAGGGCTGGGGACACAGTTACCTGAGAGGGGGAGAGAAGTGAGGTGGAGGGGGGGAGCAGGGGAGCACAGCTCTGCTGCCTGAGTCCATCTGGAGAGGGTTCAAGGGTCCCCAGCCCCAGCCCCCTTGTCCTGGGAGCTAAACAGCTCTCTCAAAGTTCCCCCTGGAACCTGCCTCTGGTTAGAGCCCAGCCTGAGTTCTGGATTTTTCTCGTCTCTGGGTCCCCTCGAGGTCCCCCACTTCAGCATTGGTTCAGCTCTGTGCTGGCCCTTGTCATGCCCGCCGGTGTGAGCCCAATCTAACAGGGGCTGGGAGAAAGTGGCCGCGAAGGCCCTTGGGACCCAACCCCGCAAAGGGGAAAGATGGTCATGAGGCTTGGACTCTTGTCTGGCTCCCAGCTCTGCCGGGTGACATTGGGCAGGTCATTTACCCCTTTGGGAGCTTAGTCCCCCACCCCCTTGTCTGTGTCAGGCCCAGAACAGCTCTGTACAGTGGAGGTGGGCTACTTGAAAGTGGAGGAGAGTCCCCACAGCCACTGGGATCTGATATGGGGGGAGGAGGGTTCAGATGGGAGGTAACCATTCCTCCTCTCTCCACTGGCACAGTGAATGAAGATCCAATACTCTCCCCTCACTTTAAGCCCTGCCCGCCCCCCTTCCTCCTTACCAGGCTTCCCTTTCACCCTCTAGTTCAGGCTTCCTGCAGATTCCTTAGCCTAGAAACCCTTCGGCTCCATCTTGCACCCTTCCTTTTGGCTCTCTCTTCTCCAGGTAGCCAGTCTCCTTAGACTAACACACTTCCCTGAAAGCATGCAATCCGCTGTCTGGATCCAGCTCCACCCGGCTAGGCCAGCTGCCTCCTCTTCTGTACTCTGGATGCTGGAGTAGGGGGTGACGGCTGCCTAACTTGGGCTGAGCCTGGGTGCTGGAGGGGCTGTCAGGTTCTACTCTTTCTGGTCCTGATGACCCAAGGGAAGATAACCCCACCGACTGACAGCACAGGTCAGGGCTCAGGCCTGGGCAGTAAAACCACCCTCCAGGCCAGCGGTCGCTAACCGGTGGTCCTTGGACCACTGGTGGTCCATGAGGTCCGAGGTCTGAAAGGTTGGCGACCGCTGCAGCCACGGCATCCACCCCTAGCAGCCAAGGCCAAGGCTCACATGCTTTACTCTGGCCCAAGATGCCTGGTGAGGATCAGAGCAGAGGTCGGGGGAGGAGAAGCTGGAGTTGACTCAAACATTTTTGCTGTGGTGATCTAGCTGTTTGGCGTAAAATGAATCAGCTGTTCCAGCACCGTTCTCCCTGTCATCGTCCCTCTTGCCAATAGTTTTACCTGCCCGCCAGGGTGAAGGGGGAAGGGAAGATGTTTTATTTAACCCTTTAAGCACCGGGGCCCACAGAGGGGAGGAGTCCTGAACTGCTCTCCGTTCCTCACATTTTCTTGCTCTTCCTGCTGTCTTCTCTCCAACCCTCCAACCCTCCAACCCTGGGGGATAGAAACTCTCAAGCTTGGTCCCTGATGCCCCCACCACAT
>NW_005359478.1:2946194-2953213 GCF_000412655.1 Myotis brandtii | reverse complement strand
TACCCCCACCCCACTCCCACCTCCAGCTAAACCTGAGCCAGGACAGGCACATTGGGGTGAAAAAACTCCTCTTGAGACTTTCTGGTCTTCCTTCCTCCGCCTCTTTGGGCCCAACTACTGTAAGGACCCGAACATTGTTCCTTCCGTTCTGCTGCAATGGCCAGGAGGCTTTCCTCACCCTCCACGTGGGCAACTAACACACTGCAGATGGTGCGCCTCTTCCCACCAATCCCCTCCCCGCCCACCAGCGCTGAACGCCAAGGTCAGCTGGGAGGGAGCCAACAGTTGAAATGTGTGAGCCTGGATGTGATGCAGGGACCCCTAGACCACCCTGGGCCATCTAGGAGAGGGGGTCCTGAGGGCATCCAGCCTTCTGTAGGAGTCACCACTGGGAAGCCCAACCTTCCCTGAGCAGGTAGGGCTTCTCTAATGCCCCATTCCCCTGCCCTCTACATTCCCTCCCTCCCCTTGTCTCCTGATCTCTGTCTTCTCCAGCATTTGGGACTTTGACATCCTTAGGGTGTAGGGAGAGTGAAACCATTCTCCCCAAGGGGTGGAGGAAGTCATTAGTGTAGGGGTTAGTGGGGGACAGGAAGGCTGTGGGAATAGGATGAAAGTCAGACACCATCCCCCTGCTGAGATGCCAGGGGCGGGGCATGGGCTCTGGGTCACCTGGATGCCAGGGAACCCCATCTAGGCTAAGAAGGACTTTTTCGTCACTACTCTGTATATGTGCCTCTATATGGGAGCCATTGAGAGGGACCAGAAATGAATACAAACGCGCACACACACACTCCAGGCTGTGGAGGTTCTCCCCCCAAGAGTGAGGGAGAAACCTCCCAACACTCTCACAGACGGATGGACAAGGACTTTTCTGGGAAATGTGCAGTCAGATTTGGGATCTCAGCAGTCAGGAAGGAAAGTGGAGACAGGCCTGAGAAGGACAGGATGAAAGAACAGCAAAGGGCTGTTAGATGGCTAGGACTGGATAGGTTTAGGCTGAAGATGAAAACGAACGCAAGGCAAAGAGACAGAGTGGGGAGGGAGGGGGAATAGGTTTAGGCTGAAGATGAAAACGAACGCAAGGCAAGGAGACAGAGGGGGGAGGGAGGGGGATGAAAGGTGAGAAAGTAAGAGAGAGAGAGAGAGAGAGAGAGAGAGAGAGAGAGAGAGAGTGAATCAAAGAGCTACCCATGACATGGATCTATAGAATGCAAAGGGCAGACAGCTGGGGGTGGAGACAGAGGGTGCCAGAGTTTTGGTTATAAAGCAGTTTAATAGAGATTTATTTCCAAGGCTTGTTTTCCATGAAACAAATGAAAAAATACTTCACAGAAGTAGTCGCTTAAGGCTCTGTGGGATTCAGGGTCTCCTGGACCCCAGAGGGTGAGAGGTGGGGGTGGGGTCCCAGGCTTCCCTGATATCAGTGGGAGGTGGCTGAAGGGGATGGCACACAGGAAGGGGGAAGGGAGCAGTGGGAGACCAGCCTGGGCCTTGAAGAGGGCAACAGGTGATGAGGGCATCCTAGTGCGTGAGGCCTGAGGGTGCTCTGTGGGGTTGGTGAGATGTGAGTCACAGGTAGAGAGCCCAAGACTAGGAAAGAGTCTGAGACAGTCCGTGGTGGGGCTGGGGTGATAGAGTGAGCAGCGAGAGGGTCTTAGGGTGGGGGTCAGGGTGTTGGGGGGCCACAGGGTGAGGAATCAGAGCTGGGATGGAAGTCACATGATGGGGTATCCAAAATAGGAAGCCCACAGGTTGAGGTGGGTAGGAGAATAAAAGCAAAGGACAGGAGATCTGGGCAATGGTGGGTTAAAGGACTATAGGTGAGGTGACTCAGAGTTGCAGGGGGAGAAAAAGGAGGAGGAGAAACAGGGAAGCTGAGCCTTGGGCAAAGTTACCTGCTGAGGGGGCCACGGCCACTCCACCATGGCTGGTGCTGTCAGTGGGCAGAACTGGCTGGGCCTGCACTGAGGTCCCTGCTGGGACAATTCTTCCAGAATTCTCTTTGGCGGGGGCCTCCAGCTCCCTGGTACCCCCAGGGGCCCGTGTGGCTGGAAGCAGAGCAGGGGCATCCTCGGAGCTCCCTGTCTCCTCGCTCTCTCCTCGAGGGACCCCCAACAGCTCAGGACGCCCAGTCTCTTCCCCCACCTCTCTTGCCCCAATGGGAGTGAAAGGTGAAGCCAGGTTCCCCTCCCTGGGAGTGGGCAGAGTCTCAGTGGGTGGTCCTAGGACCCTTGGCGGCCTGGGGGCCTCTGGCTCTCCATTGGGAGGTGGTGATGCACCGGGGTGTAGGACTGCTGGTGACTGGGATGCCTGGGAGAGTGAGTCCTCGAGGTCCAGCTCACTGGGGAGAGGGACTTCTGGGTCCGGGCTGCTGAGCTCGCTGGGCCAGGCCCACAGGTCCTCATCCTCCACATCCTCCTCTTCTTCCTCCTCCTCCTCTTTTTCTTTTTCATCCTTGTATTTCTCTTCTTCCTCCATTGCCTTGCCTTCCTCTTCTGATGATCCCATGGGAGGTACAATGGATTGGGGTTCGAATTCTAGGCAAAGCACAGATGATTCAGCACCAGGGACAGCGTCCGTCAGAAGATAGAAAAGGGGAAGGGAAAGGGGAAGAAGGGGTTGGTGAGGACTGGGGGAGAGGAAAGAGCCTGCCCTGGGGAGAAGCTGTCTTTGCTCCACACCAGAAGAATTGCAACAGGAGCTGCAATGTTGAAGGCTCTGTGAGCTGTCATTATCCCAGGAAAACATGGTCCTTGCGTCTCCCTCTCCTAGTCTGTTAAAATTCTCTGGTCTACTTTGGCTAGGTGAGGGAGAGGAGAGACCAAACAAAAGAGGAGCAGCTCCTTAATCCAAACAGCTCTAGACTCAGAGAGTTGGGGGTGGAATATTCTGGAAAGGCAAAGATTGGAAGAGGAACAGGTGAGGTGCCTTGCACTGTTGAGCTGCTGAGAAAGGACAGGACAGAGTCCTGCTGCCATAACCCCAGCATCAAGCTGGGCTTATGCCCCCAGTATCTCATGTGCAGACCTCTCCAGTGTAAGGGATTTGCATTACCTTGAAGGGTTTTAGGGGCCTCTGCTGGGTCTTCCGGAGTGGAGCTTGCACCTCCTCCATCCTCTATGATGGGGATGGAGTAGATGGCTCCTCGGGACTCACTCTCCACAGCTTCCTGAGGCAGCTGCAGTTCCTCCAGGGTCTCTGTCACTGTTACAATGGCCTCCAGTCCATCAGAAGCTGGGTCAGAGGATGGGTTGGAGTCCTCGGGGATGGTAGAGGGCTGGGCAGAGTCTGTGGTGGGAGTTAAGTGCCATTGGGGGTGTTACATAGGTGGCTCTGTCCTCCCAGGTCACAGCCTACATGTGAGGGTTTTGGGTTAGACTCAGAAGCCATGGAATTCTCTCAGTTCTCTCTCATTTTCCCTGTGGAGCCCCCATGGGGCCACAGAAGCACCCTAGGACTTCATCACTTGTTCCTCAAGCATTAATCAAGTGCCCAATGTGTGTCATGCCAAGCATTCTCCAGGGCATTGAGAATACAGTGAAGAGCAAAAGAGCAAGCTTCCTGCCCACAAGGGGATTTATATTTCAGATACAGATAATAAACAAATACACATGTATTATAATGTTAATATATAAGGGAATGGGATGGGAAGCACTACTGTATATGGAATGGTAAAGAAAGGCTCCAGGGAGAGATCTTCCCTTGAGTAAAGGATGGAGGTAGGATGGACAGAATGGCCCCCGCACCTTGGGTTTGGGGCAAGGTGTGAGGGAGCTCAGTCATCCCAAGGCTTTTGCAATGGAAGGGGACAGGCTGCCATCACTGCAGGAAGCTGGCGGGCAGAGGACAGGAGAACATTCAACAGTCACCACCTGAGGATCTCCGTACGGGGACAAGAGCGCAAAGGCAGGAGTCACCCTATCCTTCGGGTCTACTCCCTTCAAATGACAGTTTTAGAATAGATTACCTTGTCTCTAGGGAAGTAAACCAAGAGAAGAAAACCAATGAAGTGACGGTGGAATTGGGCTAAGAAAAGCCCTGAGGGCCATCTGTGCTCAGCCAGATGAAACAGGACAGCATGTCCTGCCCTCGTCACCTGCTCCAGTGAGCCTTGCTAATACGAGACCAGCAAACCCGTGCCCTGCGTGCCTGTCCTCCACCTGCTCACAACCATAGTCATCTCCTCTTCTCCCCCCTCCTGATTCAGTCCCTCTCTCCATTTCCCCCACATAATCATAATCAGTGCATAGAAGTGCTAGCTATCATCATCATCACTACCACCACCACCATCATCATCTTCACCACCCCTGTTCCAGGAAATCTTTTCAGATGGACCTGTCTTCCTATGGGCTTCACTTCCCTATCCATCCCCACATCCATCCCAGGTCAAACATGCCTGGGGATCGGTCTCAGTGAAAGTAATCCTTGTCTCTCAGTCTCCATCTTGTTAAGAGCAAGCTGTCTTGTCTTCCCTCACGTTGGGGGCTTCCATGGCAAAAGCTGTGCCTTCTCACATTTCTGCTTCCAGCCCTTGTACCAGTACCACAAGCTCACAATTGGAGCAAGGACTCAGACACCTAACATCAATTCCTCCCTGATTTGTAGTCACCTTTAGCCTGGGCCCTGTGCCTCTGGGGGTCCCAGGCACTGCTCCCCCCATCTCCCAATATACGATGTGGGCAGGAAGCCATCTCTACATCCAACTGTCCTTAAGGACCTGCTCTCTGTGGGTGAACCTGTGTCTGTCCATCAATATTTGGTGGTTAAAGATATGACACCTTCAAGCTGAAGGTTCCAGAAACCCCTTTGATGGCACTTAAGGGCATTTGGTTAACTAGAGTGAATCATTCATTGCATTCAGAGATTGTCGGTCATCTCTGCTCTGCTAATGAGAGGACCAGAAATGGAAACATACTTGGTAGCCCGATATGGGAGGTGAGAAGATACAGAGAAGTGAGCACTCCTTGAGGCCACATAGCCAAGCCAGAGGATGTGACCAGAATTAGAACCCTAGTGACAAGCTGAGCATCACCAAAGCCTCCTTCAGGCAGATGGCAAAGACCTTGAGAGGAAACGATCAGAGCGGGGGTAGGACTTCAGGGCTGATCTGTCCCTGTGAGGTTGGTCTCAGTCCCCACAGGAAGGTGGGCTCACCTCTGAAGCAATAGACGTTGAAGCGGCTGTGCTTGTTAGGGAAGCCGGTCTGGTTGGGGAAGAGGAAGAGAGTCTTGACACCGGGCAGACCCCCACCACAGCGCTGGCTGGGTGTGATGATGGGGTAGCGCACGCTGCCATCGGCCAGCCAGCCTGGGCTGCAGCGGTCCAAGCCACCATCCCAGGCTGCATATAGCTGGCCCGTGGTGGCGATCTCTGCTCCTCGCTCCTGGCAGTATGCCCGTGCCTCCTCCAATGTCAGCTTGTCTGGGGGGGCGCCCAGGAACAGCTCTCCTGGAGGGCAGAGGAGGCTGGGTTACCAGGAAGTTAGTAGCCCCTTCTACCCTGGATTCCAACAGGGACCCGGGGCAAGCTTCTCTAGGCCTCAGTCTCCTTATCTGTGACATGGAGTCAATTATCCTGCTTCGTAGGATCAAAGTCTGGGTAGAAGCTCAGGGTGGATATTATTGCTCAAAGGGACCTAGCCCAACTTCCTCATGCTGCAAAGACGGAAACAAGGCCTAGAGATGCTAAGAGGTAGAGAGATGCACAGCAGAGTCAAAGCACAAACGCAGTCTCCTACCACGTGCCTTAGGCTTTGACCATGAACTTGCCTCTATGACAGTATTTGGAGGGAGGGACATCAATTGTTTCCTTCCCCCTGGCTTCCCCCTTAAACACATGAAGGGCAATAAGGTCCAGCAGAGGCCCCAGGAGGACCCATGGGCAACACTAGAGAAGGGGCTTGTCCCTTGGGAGCCCCTCATCCCCAATCACCATTGAGGTCTTCAGCATAGCAGTAGACATCATAGAGGTCACTCGGGTCCACCACGCCATAGTTTCGGACACCAGGGAAGCCATCCATGTCTCCGTAACAGGCCTCTCGCGGAGTCTGGATGGGATACCTGGGGATGGAGGACAGACGCCTTCACGAGGGAGCCACCCATGGTGACCTTCCCAAATCACATTGCCTTCCATGCAGCCAGTTGGCCTCCCAGCCCTGGGGGGCAAACACCCCCATGGCAGATCCTCACCCATTCTCCGAAGACCAACTTCATTCCCAGGAGGCAGGGTGCCCCTGTGGCCAACTTGAGGCAGCAGGCAGCCCCTGGCAGAACCTCAGACACGACTAGAAGCCCCTGGTTCACAGCCCCAGCTTACCTCACAGTCTGGTCGGACAGCCAGCCAGCATCACACTGCTCATAGCCCCCCAGATAGGCCGCATAGAGCTGCTCTGGGGTGGCGATGCGGGCGCCGATGCGGGCACAGGCCTCCTGGGCCCCAGTGAAGGAGAAGGCATAGCGGGCAGAGCCCTCCCGGTAGAGAAAGACGACCCCTGAGGGGCAGAGAGTACTCCTGGAGGCAGGGTCATCCTGCACACTGACCGCCCGCCCCCTTCTTGTCACTCATCTGTCCACACGGGGTAAATTACACTCCCTGCGGAAGGAGGGGCTCAAGTGAGGCTACAGGTAGCATTTCCTCCACTTGATGGAAAGGCGGTGACAAAAGGCTGTATCTGGTCAGTCCTTTCCCAACTCAGTCTGTCCTCCAGGGGTGTTTGCACCCCTCAGACTGTGGGCTCCCTGAGGGCTGGAGTCCTTCCCTCCACTGGGGCGGGGGGGGGACTTCTCTCTGCCCCTGTGCTCTCACCTTTGACCTTGACCTCCACAGCATCGCTGCTGTCGTCTATGCCGTGCTGGACCTCGCAGCGGTAGATGCCGGAGTCGTTGGGCCTCAGCTCACCCAGCGCCAGGGAGACGTCGGTGAGTGACGCCGGGTAGGCGGGCAGCGCCACGCGGAACCGGTAGGCCTCGCTCACCTTGACCCGCAGCCCCCGAGCCACCAGCTCCTGGGCCTCCCGG
>NW_005359478.1:2942968-2945844 GCF_000412655.1 Myotis brandtii | reverse complement strand
CGCCCCACCCCAGGACTCCCCGGCCTCGCCTTTGGGTTTTCCTAAACCGTCCCCAGCAACCTGGGCCCCCATCCCCAGGGTCCTGCAAACCCACTTCTTGATCCCCAGACCGGTCCCCAAAGTCTCCGAGTCAATCCGCCCCCAGAGTACCGCCCCAGGATTTGTGGGCCCCACCCACAGTCTTCTAGCCCCGCCCCCTGGGTCCTACAGTCCAGGGCTCAAAACTTCTGTCCAGAATCTCTCCCAGCTCCACCTCTGTTCTGCCTCCCAGCCCCCCACCTGGTCCCAAGGGTCCCCCCCTCCATCCTAGAGGCTGGCAACATTGCACCTGGTGCCCCTCCCCAGCCCTACCTCAAGTTTCCACACCCGACCAGGGACCCACACCTCATCTCTTTTTTCAAAGGGTCCCAGCCCAGACCTTTCCCCACAGTCCTCCAAAGTCTATCTCCTCCTCCCTGAGTCCCCCAAGCTGGAAGAGGTTGGTTAGGGCCGAACCAGAGGCCATTCCCTGCCATAGGGAAGGTGCAGGAGACAGAGAAAGTGACCCCAAGCGGGTTGCTTACCTGAGCTGTCCCTTTCCAGAGCATCAGTGAAGGCCTCAGGGACCCCAGCCAGGGTCAGGGCTGCCAGCAGGGACAGGAACCGTGGGGCCATGCTGCAGACTGACGGGGGGACTTGAGGAAGAAAGATAGGGTTAGCCCTAGCTGGTTTGGCTCAGTGGATAGAGCGTGGGCCTGCAGACTGAGGGGTCCCGGGTTCAATTCTGGTCAAGGGCACATGCCTGGGTTCCGGACTCAGTCCCCAGTAGGGGGCGTGCAGGAGGCAGCCAACAAATGATTCTCTCTCATCATTGATGTTTCTATCTCTCTCCCTCTCCCTTCCTCTCTGAAATCAATAAAAATATATTTTTAAAAAAGAAAGATAGGGTAGACCTCAGGATGGACTTACCACGGCTCCCTAACACATCCACATGGACTCACACCTGGCCCCAGAAGCCCACTGCCTCTGCTCCCCATTAACTCTGCTTCTGATCCCTGTCTCCCCATGAAGGTATTCTTCAGAGCCACTACCTTGGTGCTAGTGAACTCACTGTATGACTTAAGGCAAGTTCCTTACCCTCTCTGGGCTTTTGTTTTCTTGTAAAAGAGCACCATTACTACCACCTCACAGTTTGTGATGAGGCTGTGTGCTTTGAGAATGCTTTATATTCTAAAAAAAAATCCTGTACAGCCCTGAGTGGTTTGGCTCAGTGGATAGAGCGTCGGCCTGCGGACTGAGGGGTCCCAGGTTTGATTCCAGTCAAGGGCATGTACCTTAGTTGCAGGCACATCCCCAGTAGGGGGTATGCAGGAGGCAGCTGGTCGATGTTTCTCTCTCATCGATGTTTCTAACTCTCTATCCCTCTCCCTTCCTCTCTGTAAAAAAATCAATAAAATATATTTTTTTAAAAAATCCTGTACAAATACCCAGAATCCAGCACACAGTAGGGGCTCAATAAACACACATAGCATATAGCGTGAACGGTGGGTACTATATGCCTGTAAGTGTTTAGAGTTCCCTCTGCCTCTCCCAGTGCCAGACTCCTTCTTTGAACCCAGAGTCTTCTCCTCCCACTGTACCCCTCCAACTTCCCTCCTTGTCCCTTCCTCCCTGAGTACCATAGCCACCTGGCCTCCCCCAGGAGGGCCTCCTAGACTGAACCCAGGCAATGTACAACTTCTCCCCACTGCAACCCCTCCTTGACCTCCCTCCACCCCACCATAAAGTAGAAGGAAACCCTTCTCTTTACTCCCCAGCATCTTCCGCCCCCTCCTTGGCTGCCTTCTCTTTTCTTCCTCCCAGTCTTTCCTTTCTGTCTGGCACAGGCTTTCCCACCGGATCTCCTGGCTCAGAAACCAGCTGGGACAAAGCCCCTGTCTCTGCCAGTCTGGCCTCCATCCAGCCTCTCCCTCCCCCACCCTAACCCTGGGCTGGGAGGTGGGCTAAGGGGGGTGGGTGAGAGTAAATGAGAGAGGCTATCTCCCTCCTGCCCTTGGCTATCAGAAGCTCTGTGAGAACCCAGACTGTTCCTTTGAAGGTCTCAAAGCACTTATACTCTCATAATGGAGAGATAGGGCTGTAGCATTGAGAAATGGGGCCCGGAGAGGGATAGGGCTGACCTGGAGTCCTCAGTGAAGCCCAGTCAGGCACCAGGCCAATGTGCCCCTAGGAGGGAAGGCTGCGGAGGAGCTAGTGTCAACGTCATCTTTGAGCCTCGGGCTTAGAAGACCATGAAGACCCAAGTCTGCCAGGGAACAGACCAATGGTGCAGCAGGAGAGGTGAAGATTAGGCTGCAGGCAAGGCTTACGAGATCAGGCTTATTTCCCCCGGCTACTCATTCCCAGTTCAGGCCCATTGTTCCACCTCCATCTTCCCCACCTTCATACTTGTGCCCCTTTCCTGAGCCTGAGCTGATGAGAAATCCCCAGAGTCGCCTGAGGATACCTCCTCACCATTGAACCTCTGCTTCCCCCCACTGCCACGGCACCATTTCCTCGTGGTCAGAGCTGGGGGAGGAGTGGCAAAGGTCAGATGCCCAGGGCATCTCCCTGACCTTTGCTGCGGCCAGGTCCAAGGTGCTGAGATTGGCTCTGGGCATGGGGGCCTCTTGGGAAGACTGTTTTCTGGGGTTGGAGGGACCTTTTTGGATGCACAGCCAGTGCCTGCAGTGCTAGGGAGACTGTTGACCATGCATTTGAGCTGTGCCAGGTCCTAGGCCTGGCGTTCCCTGGAGCCCTCCCTCCCCTCTCTCTGGGCTGGAGCTGCTCACAGACCTGGCTCCCGGCTCTCTGATGGGTGCCCCAGAAACCCATATAGTTGGAGCCATTCTGGGACC
>NW_005359478.1:2940890-2942897 GCF_000412655.1 Myotis brandtii | reverse complement strand
TTTTGAAGGTGGGAGAATGAAGGGAGAATATCTGAGGCTGAGGATCTGGCTGCCCTGGAACATAGAAGGTTCCCCACCCCCACCTCTAGGAATGGGAATCACCGATCAGAGAGGGTGGCCCTGGTTGTGTGGTTCTCACAGTCAGAGAGCTCTGCCACCCCACCCCACCTGCCAATCACACCAAACTTGGACCTTAGTCCCTTCTTGGTATCGCTAGGAGTCCTGAGAAAACTTAGGCATCCCTCATCAGGCACCAGACTCAGACCCAGGGATTCTCCATCCCACATCCTCACCCACCTCCACTCCATCTTCTCATCCTCCAGAGTAGGACACACCATTCCATCTCTAACCTCGAGAGCTCAGCAGTCTTCCTGTTCCTTCCCCTGATGCCACACCGCCCCTCACTCCAGCTCTCTCTCTCCGGCTCCAGCTTCGAGTTTCTCAAGCTGTTCAGGGAACTTTCCCCTTGTTACATTATCATTCCTCCCTGCCCGTGGTCCTCCATCTCCCTCATAGGCTTCATAGACCCAGTTCATCAGGCTGTGTGTGTGTGTGTGTGTGTGTGTGTGTGTGTGTGCGCGCACGCACAATGCTGAATTCCCACCAGCTGGCATCCAAGGTCCGCTCCATGGGAACCAAGCTTCAGTCTCAGCAGGATCAGCTGGGCTGCATAGGCCAGAGCTTGGGTCTCCACAGGAGGGAAGTTCTCAGCTACCCCCTTAGTGGCTGTGTGAGCACCAACAATTACCTACACAATACAGCCAGGCCTTCGAAGGGCCTGCAGGAGTAATTGCAGTAATGGTATAAATAGGCCTATTTACTGGGAGCACAAGTAATAATACAAGTTAGCAACATTACCAGATGAGCTATTGTAGCTCCTCCTAATATAAAATCTGAAATATAGACGATGCTTTTATCAATGGCAAAGTTAGTCATAACAGCACAGGCCCTGGTAATACTGTGGGTGGGTCTAGGGCAGGGGTCCTCAAACTTTTTAAACAGGGGGCCAGTTCACTGTCCCTCAGACCGTTGGAGGGCCGGACTATAGTTTTAAAAAAAAAACTATGAACAAATTCCTATGCACACTGCACATATCTTATTTTGAAGTAAAAAAACAAAATGGGAACAAATACAATATTTGTATTTGCATGTGGCCTGCGGGCCGTAGTTTGAGGACCCCTGGTCTAGGGTAATATCCCTTGATTTGACTGGTATTATCTGGAATAGAAGTAATGCAGGTTTGTTTTTTTTAATCTCACCCAAGGACCTGTTTCCATTGATTTTAGAGGGAGAGGAAGGGAGAGAGAAACATGGATTGGTTGCCTCCCGAACACCCCCACCGGGGAAAGAACCCACAACCTAGGTATGTGCCCTGACAGGGAGTCCAACCACAACCTTTTGTTGCTTGGGATGATGCTTCGACCAAATGAGCCACCCAGCCAGGGCAAAGTGATGATGACAACAAAATTGATGGCAAAGCTCTTGGTCCTCTTAGAACCATGTGGGCAGCGCTATTCTGAACATACCTGGGGGAAGAGAGTTCCAGCTCCTGGCCGTTCTAGGAAGGAAAGCAGGAGTGGTACCCACGTAGGGCCTCTTGGTAAACGCCTCCCAGGTATAACCTGAACTTTGAGAAAAATGCTGTTTACTAGATATTGCACTGATGAGGAACCCGATGTTCAGGGAGGTCAACTCACTTGACCAAGGTCACAACAAGTGCGTGCCAGGGTGGGATTCCAGCTCCAGCGGGCGCCGGGATCGCCCGCTACAGCGGCTCCTATCGGCTGTCCTGCGGCTACGGGAGGTGGAACCTCACTGCAAGGCAGCCGGGGGCTGATACCGTGACGAGGTCGGGGACAGCGCGCGCAGCAGGGAGGACGCGAGGACCTAGAGGGGCGTTCCCGTTAGCCGGCGGACTCCAGGGGGCTGCGGGTCCTAGGCAAGCAGCGGTGGGGGTGCGGGCGGGGGTGCCGGCGCAGAGAACGAGAGGGTGGCAGGGGCTGCAGG
>NW_005359478.1:2929224-2940499 GCF_000412655.1 Myotis brandtii | reverse complement strand
CCGCCCTGCCCTTCCCCGGGGCTGCCCCCGCCCCCTGGCCCAGAACACGGGGGGCTCGGGAAAGTCACGGGACCCGTTGCCTTCTCGGCGTCGGTTCCGGGCGGCAATAGAGAGAGCAAGGACGAGTGAAGTAGGACATCCTTCAGGGGATGGAAGCCGAGGCTTGGAGTAAGGAGGGAGGGCAGGAAGGCGGGGAGGACGCAGATGATGCTGCAGCTGGAGGGATGGCAGTTAGACAGCCAGAGGGACTGGTCAAGGGGACAGGAAGGGGACTCACACTTTGAGAGGAGGGAGGAGGGCGAGAGAACGGGAGGTTTTGCGCCTAGAGGGACACCACACACAGAAGAATGGGGGAGGGAAGCTGTGTTTGGAAGCCGGATGAGGAGCAAAAGACCTTCGCCACCTCCCTGATGGGGCTCTGTCTCCTGTGGTGCTCGCACTCCCTGGACCGAAGGGGAGCTGACTTTGCAGCTGGAGGGACAGGTTAGACAGCAGATTCATGGGTTAAGCAAAGCAAGTCATAAACTCTCTAGACATGGGGGAGGGGGTGGGGGTGGGAAGGTGGCGCTGTGAACCAACGTTACTGCTCATGCAAACCAATGTGGGAAATGCAGGGGTTGCTGGGAGCCCAAAAGGCCCCCTGGCCGGGGCTCTTGCAGATGAATGTGCAGCCTGGTGCCAGGAGGTGGGCCTTGACGGCTGCCCAGCCACTGGGGACTTACTTCTCAGCGCCCAGAATACCAATGACAACCTCCTCCCAGCTCCAGGGCCTCTGCTTCCCTCCTCTTTCCCAGGCTCTCTCCCCTCCCTCCTCTTTCTTCCCTCCTGGGACTCCAGGCAAAGCCCCTGGCACAGACAGTGGGCAGGACAGCCAGACGCCGGATGGATTCTCTCCCCTGTACACCAGCGGTAGCATCAAGGAGAGCTTGTCTGAGGCTTTGATCCCCATAATCGTCAGCAGCACCCCCCAAATATCCCAAAGAGAGTGAGGTGCGGTGCACGCAATGCAAAGGCAGGCTAAAAGCAAGTTCCTGTCCTCCCGTCTAGACTGCACCCAAGTCCCTCCTGCGTGGGAAATCGGGGCTGCCTTCCACTGGATGTCCCAACGGCCCCAATCCTTGAGGAATTCTGGCAACTCCCAGAGACGCATCTCCTGTAGAGACAGGACAGGAAGACCTAGGATGGAGGGAGGTACCGTCCCTCAGTGAGAGAAATGCCCCAGGCGGGGAGGGGAGAATGAAGAGGACAGAGCAATGTGCTTGGGATGGTTTAGGGAGGAGGAAACCTCAGTTTATTGATTTTGTTAAGTAAATGTTAACTGAGTGTCCACTATGGACCAGGCACTATTTTAGGCCTGGGGGTGCTGTCCCAAGTCCTCTAGTGGAGAGGAGGATCCAAGGCCTTTGGAACAGATCCGAACCTGGTAGCCCAAGGACCTCCCTTGGCTCCACTCAGACCTTCTGTCCTGCAGGACAGTGTCAGCATGGGGTGTACATCCAGCCCGACCCCACACGGCTCTTCTCCACCAGAGGCTCAATGGGGCCAGGCAACCGAATGGCTGGAATTCAGTCCCAGTGGTGGCTCACAGGTAACCATAGATTTTGCCTCCGGAAAACTTGTCTGTGACCTGGGAAGACAGAGAAAGTGACCTTCCTCACTACCTCCCCTCATGTGCCCTAGGAGTGTAGGCACAGTTTGGTGCCCAGGGGGAGTCCAACCCTGACTGAGGCCAGCAGCACCTGGGTTGGGACAAGGGCTGGTACCAGACAGTCTGTTCCAAGAGGGAGACCCCTAGTGGGAAGCCAGACAGAGTGAGAGAACAGAGCAGCTGCCGCTGTGAAGGTCTTGATGAGAGCCAGCATTTGAGTCATGGCACTGTTTTGCCCTTTGCAGTGGCAAAACCTTGAAATGCTTCTGTAGTAGCATCTACTCTATTGGATGACATCTACTGCTCTGGGTGCCATCTACTGTGCTGGGTGCCACCTACTGCGCTGGGTGCCATCTACTGCTCTGGGTGCCATCTACTGTGCTGGGTGCCATCTACTGCACTGGGCTGGGTAAAGGAAGCCCCTGGCCTACACGTCAGCAAAACCTACTTCTTTTCCTCTACTTGTCACACACACACACACACACACACACACACACACACACACTCAAACACACACACACACACACACACACACACACACACTAATCTCCACCAGATCTCCTGGCCAGGCAGTCAGTGGGCCACTCCTCTGTGAATGGGATGGGGGTGCAGTGTTTGAGAGAGAAATCTTTTCTTGAGGATTTCCTAGGGGAGGAATAAACACCTCCCCAAGCCTTTTCCAACATTGCCAGCTGTAACAATTCACACTGAAGTCTAATCGTGCTTTGAACTGGCAGTTTCTGATCAGGGACCTTCTTTACTGTCTTTACTTACATCTTCACCCATAGCCATGTGACCACCCTCCCATTTCTATTCACTTGCTGAGCAAGATCTTCCCTTCTAGGTCTCAGAAAAGGACCCCCAGGGACTGGCTGAAAGCAAACAGAACCAAAGGAAGCAGGAAGAACGCGGGTCACAGTTCAAGCAGAACCACTGGCCCAGTAACAGGAGGAGAATGTCTCAGGTAACCGTAGGTATCTTCTGGATAAAGAAACGGAGACCAAAGAGGTGAAGTGACTCTCTAGGGCCCTGGTCGGCAAACTGCGGCTTGCGAGCCACATGCGGCTCTTTGGCCCCTTGAGTGTGCCTCTTCCTAAGCCTTAGGAGTACCCTAATTAAGTTAATAACAATGTACCTACCTATATAGTTTAAGAAATTTCAATCGTTGTACTGTTGATATTTGGCTCTGTTGACTAATGAGTTTGCCAACCACTGATCTAGGGTCACACAACAGGTAACTGACCGTGACCAAAATGAAGTCTCTTGCCTCCCAGGTCAGGGTCTTGCCAGAACTTGGAGCGGTCTCTCTCTGGGGAGAGGAAGCCTGGGAGGTGGAGAGAAGACAGAGAGGAGGGAGAGTGGGGGGAGCGCTCCTCCCTTTTCCACGTGCAGCCCAGCTGGCTTGCCTCCCAGCCTCCTGAGCCCTGGGGAGTTTTCCAGTCTCTCCAGATGAAGACAATCCATCTCCTGCCTCTCCCCTTCAGCTGAGGTCACGACCCAAGTTGAGGAGACAGAATCTCCCCTCCAAGTCCAAGTTCTTCCATCCTAAGAGCATTCCATCTCCAGTGTTAGCCTTGGGCCTTTCTCACTGCACTCCCAACCACAAAGGCCACTGGAAGAGCCTGTCCTTCCCAGCCCCTTGAACACCTGCTTCCACTTTCCCAGGCTTGGGGGTAAGGGCCCAGGCAGCTTAGTTCCTCTCTGAGGCCCTGCATGTCACACAGGCACCTGGGAACGTGCATGTGGGGCTGAAGGGAAGGATGGAGGCAGTGCTAAGCGCTGGCACAGCTGTGTTAGGAGAATGGGGGCTTTGATAGCTTCTGAAAGGGGCCAGGAAGCAGGGGCTGCTAGTCCAGGCGAGGGGGTGGCCAGGAATGGCTGGGTATAGCTCTAAGGGCTCCTGAAGCTGAAAGAGAATGGGGGTGGGAAGGGAAATGGGGGGTGGGGAGTCAGTGGTGAGGCCTACAGACTGAACAACCCCTGCTGTATGAGCAGGAGCCACTGTCCCCTGAGCTTACAGACCCTCGCTTTGAGGGATGCAAACTCTTGTGTTTAGAGGAGACCACCAGTCTGTTCCATAAGGAACAGCTGAAGGTACTGGAAGGCTCGACCCTGAGTACAACCAAGTCTACTTATTGACAAAAAGTCCCTTCCCTCAGGCTCCCTGCAGTCCTGTCTCTGGCTCCTGATGGGGAAGACCATTCACTTTTCTATGATGCTGGGCCAGCTATTAACCTCTCTGAGCCTCAGTTTCTTCACCTGTAAAATGGCACTAACACCTTGATTTATGGTTTTGATGTTGGAACCTTGTAAATATTTTATAAAATTAAAACACAAAATTAAATAATTCAATTAACTTTAAATTAAATTTTAAAAGAATAAAAGTGCTTCAATCCCTTAAAATCTAAAACTTAAACAAATGCACCTAATTGTATATGAAGTTGGAGGCAAAGCCACCCAGAATTTTCTGATTATAAAACTCAGCATTTTTTTTTTAACTCAGCATTTTTACTATACATTTCTAAGAGCAAAAGAGCCATGGAGAAATCTTGATGTTGGCATTACTATTTTGAAAAGTTTTTTTTATTATGATAAAGCAAATAATTATAGTAATAGTTTTAAGAACTAAGATTTGCAGTGTAAAAGAAAGTGAAAGTTAAGCAATCACTGCTAACCTTTCATCTGAATTAGACACAACAGCATGAACTCATGATGTGTGTGTGTGTGTGTGTGTGTGTGTGTGTGTGTGTGTGTGTGTGTGTTCTGGAGAACAGTTATATATAACATTTATAAATATTATTTGTGTATACAGTTTATTTAGGAGCAGTAACAATCTGATAACAATGAATATGCCTTGTGCCCAGATTGTAGTCTTGAACTTTCCACTAAAAGGAACCAGGACTCTGGAGAAATTCCAGGCCTGCAGCAGGATAATTTTTCATACTTGAGAACTCAGGTCAAGTTCATGTCAAAAGGACCCAATAGCCAACTTGAGAATACTCCCACTGGCCAAAAAACTTCAGCATTAACATGAATCATGACTGTAAGAGATGGAAACATATCCAATAATATAAAAAGTCAGTAAGTTCATAATGCTACTAAAACATGAAATCACTGGTCACCTTTGGACATCGATAGCACACCAACTCACGATTTTGGAAATCCATAGGGTACAGCAGATCCTGTTGATGCCCCTGCCCATATCCTCTTAGCAGTGACCTCAACAAGCCAAAGGCTGCTGACTGCTGAGGAATTTTTCCGATTGGGGAGGTATGCTTGGCCTAAGTGCATGGTGAGTCAGAAGTACCAGAGGATTAATGCCCCTGGAGACAGCCCTCAACCAGTGACAGAGGGTGAAACCCCAGCCCCCTCACCTCTCAGGCAGGAACTGTGAGGCAAGTCCTCCAGTCTCCAGCTGCCCATGGTCATCACCTGTTCAATTATTTGGATTACTTATTCAATTATTTATTAGATCCCTTCCCTTCCCTGTCTCACTTTCCAGGTTTATTAAGATCTGGGAACTTTCAGATCCACAAAGTCATGAGCACATGTGGGTGAGCACAGTATTCCAAAATGGCACATTTGTGATTGGGAATGAGCATGCTCAGAGGGAGCAGGAAGCCAGGGCTCCCACATTACTTGTCTCTATTGCACCCATGCCTCTCTCTCAGCTCACCCTATAGTTTTATGGGATTTCTCCGTGGTCATACTCCAGAGGAGGAAAAAGCCTAGGCCTGTTTCTTGGATGGGTCACTTTGATATTTTGATGTGAGCTAAACATGGACTGCTGCCACACAACAGACCCACTTAGGGGTGCCCTTAAAAGATAGTGGTGAGAGCCGAACCGGTTTGGCTCAGTGGATAGAGCGTCGGCCTGCGGACTGAAGGGTCCCGGATTCGATTCCGGTCAAGGGCATGTACCTGGGTTGCGGGCACATCCCCAGTAGGGGGCGTGCAGGAGGCAGCTGATCGATCTCTCTCATCCATGTTTCTAACTCTCTGTCCCTCTCCCTTCTTCTCTATAAAAAATCAATAAAATATTAAAAAAAAAAAAAGATAGTGGTGAGGGAGGATCCTCCCAGGGGGTTTCAGGCAATACACTGGCCACCTACTTTGCCGTGAGAGAGGGGACTTGAGGGAAGTATATACATGAACTCTTGAACAGTGGCAAATGGCTTTGTTGGTTGGCCAGGGGCCAGGAAAGGGTAAGACTGGAAGATTGGAGATAAGAAAGTCTGGGGAAGAGCTATATGGGTGGACTGACAGCAGTGGGCATTGTATCTTGTGGCAGGACCATTAAAGAACATTCACTGCAGAGGAGACACTGAATAGCCAAGGGAAAAGAAGGATTCTAGTGGGTAACAGCCAGCCTTTGTCCTCCTCGATGCCAGGGCTTGCACAAGGGGCCCATGAATGGAGTCGCTGTGGCAGTAGACATGGAGGCTATGTGAGGGCCCACCAGCAAGGGCTCCCTCTCACCAAGGCTAATCTAGCTGCTGCTAATGCTAGATGTTTGACCTGTCAGCAGCAGAGACAGACACGGAACCTTCAACATGGTACCATCCCTTAAGGAGCCCAACCAGCCACTGGGCAGCATGTTGATTACAATGTACCTCATTCAATCTGGAGGAGAGAGCAATATCTCCTTACTGGGATTAATATTCTGGATATGGATTTGCCTTCCCTGCCCACACACCTTGGGCAGCACCATTATCCAAGGACATAAAGGAAATGACTTAGCTTTATGAGATCCCATATAGTATCACCTCTAACCTAGGGGATCCACTTTACTAGTGAAGGAAATGTGACAATGGGCATAGGACCATAGTCTCCATTGGCCCTATGATACACCACATCACCTTGAAATTGCCAGCCTGATAGTCCACTAGCATGGTCTCTTTACAACACATCTAAATACCAGCTTGGGACCAGCTGGTGTGGCTCAGTGGTTGAGCATCAACCTATGAACCAATGGCCAGGGCACATACTCGGGTTGCAGGCTTGATCCCCAGTGGCGGGGGTGGGGGAGGGGGTGCAGGAGGCAGCCAATCAATGATTCTCTCTCATCATTGATGTTTCTATCTCTCTCCCTCTCCCTTCCTCTCTGAAATATACCAGCTTGGGGAAACATCATCTGGGATTGGGCTACTGGCCTTCGAAATACAGTATATATTTTGAACAAGTGGCCATTGTATGGTGCTGCATCCCAGAGAGCTAGAATTTTTTTTTTTAAGCGGGGGTCGGTGGCGGGGGCGGGGGGAGGGAGGGGGGAGGAGAAGAGAGGAGAGCTAAGGAAATCTGCCTGGCACCGACAGCTAGAAATTATGGGTCAGGAACCAGGGTATGGAAGTAGAATACCCCTTCATAATCAGTCCCATGATCCATGTGGGGAATTTGTGCTTCCTGTTCCTGTAAATTTAGGCTCTGCAGAATTAGAAGCCCTAGTTCCTAGGTTGGGAGATGTGTCTACAAGGAGTCACAGTAAGGGTACCACTAAACCTAAGGCAACAGCAGCCTCTGGGTCATTTTGGGTACCTCATGCCAATTGACCAGTAGACCAAAAAAATGTATACTGACAAAGACATTTGATCTTGGTTATTCCATGTCCAATGGTAATCATGAACAGGCAATTGCAGCAATGTTGGTCTCTCAAGGGCATGGCAATGAAAGGCTGAGGCCTTCAAGGATGAAGGTCTGGGTTTTTCCATTGTGAAAACACCAGAGACCAACAGAATTAATTGTAGAGGAGGGAGATGTTGAATATTGATTACTCCTTGGAACCAACTGCAGCAACGGCTATTGTAGTTTGTCCCACGAGCCCTCCTGTTGCAAGACACTTTTTTTTTTTTTTTAAGATTTAGAAATTGCCATCAGCCACCATGTTGAAGAATCAGTGACAGGACAAAGTGAATTTAACATGGGGACACAAATGGATCTGAGCACTGCAAAGGGTGGACTGTAGATACGACCCATGTTCTTCAGCATCACCTCTGCAAGAAGGCTCTTGGTGAACATCTGGGAATCTGCCTGAGGGCTTTTTTTTTTTCCTGGCTGTGGGAACATGTTTGAGCACAGGGCTAGCCAGGAATACTAGAGGGTTAATGCTTCCAGAAGCAACCCTCAATCTTCCAACAGGAAGTTCACCAATAATACCCTAGTTCCATTGCCCCTTGGGTAGGATTCTCTGAGACAGGTTCTACACTGTCTTCCAGAATTCCCCAAAGGACTGAGCCTCAGTTGCTCCACCTGCTCTATTACACAGCTTTCAGTGGCTTCCCTCCCTTTCCGGTCTCAGTTCTCCACTCCTCTACCAGTGCATCTTAGCATGACCTTGAACTCAAAGTTTTATACTCAAACTACTTGTACTCAAAGTCTTTTTAAAAAGTATACATTTTTATTGATTTCAGAGAGGGAGAGGAGGAGAGATAGAAACATCAATGATGAGAGAGAATCATTGATCGGCTGCCTCCTGCACACCCCACAATGGGGTCACCCACAACCCAGGCATGTGCCCTGACTGGGAATCGAGTCATGACCTTCTGGTTCATAGGTCAATGCTCAACCACTGAGCCACGCTGGCTGGGCGCAAAAATCTTAATTCAACGTTTGCTTTTAGGGAACCCCATTGTCTTAGTCAGTTTGGGCTGCTATAACAAATGACCATAGGTGGGGTGCAACTAACATTTATTTCTCACAGTTCTGGAGGCCAGCAGATCTGGTGTGTGGTGAGGGCCCACTTCCTGGTTGACAGGCAGCAGCTTCTCATTGCATTCTCACCTTGTGGAGAGCAGAGAGAAGCATGTTCTCCTGATTCTCTTCTCATGAGGGATCCCCCCGATGGGCTTAATTACCTCCCAAAGGCCCCATCTTCAAATACAGTGGCATTGGGGATTAGGGTTTTAACATATGAATTTTGGGGGGAAGGGAAGCACAAAATATAGTCCATAGCAGCCATCTAAGAAAAATGAAAGAGAATCAAGTATTAAGCTTACATTTCCTGAATGGGTGATATGTCAGGGTAACAAAATAGTTGATGAGGGAAATTTTCCTTTATAGTAGACTAGAGGCCCGGTGCACGAAATTCGTGCACTCTGGGGGGTCCCTCAGCTCAGCCTGTGCCCTCGTGCAGTCCAAAGCCCTTGAGGGATGTCTGACTGATGGCTTAGTCCCGCTCCCTGCGGGGAGTGGGCCTAAGCTGGCAGTAAGCTGGCAGTCGGACATCCTTAGCACTGCAACAGAGGCGGGAGAGGCTCCTGCCACCTCCACTGCACTCACCAGCCATGAGCCCGGCTCAGGGCTTCAGGGCTTCTGCCTGAGCCTGTTACAGGTCTCCTGCACTGAGCGTCTGCCCCCTGGTGGTCAGTGTGCATCATAGCAACCGGTCGTTCCACCGTTTGGTTGATTTGCATATTTGCCTTTTATTATATAGGATGATTACAGAGTACAGCTAATAAGTGAAGGAGGGATAACAAAATTAGAACATCTCCATTTTGTACTCCTAATGAAATAATGGCTCTAGAAAATGATCATCAGTAGGTATTACATAAAAAGTTAATGGGTGAGTTGAATGGTGGCCACAAAAAGATATGTCCACATCCAAATCCCTGACACTTGTAAATGTTAACTTGTTTTTAAAAAGGGTCTTTGTGGTTGTAATTCATTACATGAATTCATTCCTTAAATGCAGTTAATGGTTTTGAGATAAGATGGGGGATGGGAGAATACCAATGTGTCCCAGAATCTATACTGCCCTCCTTGGTGCTTGTGGTAGACTTGGGTACTGCTGCTGCTACCAAATAGTATTTCCAATTTTGCTTCTAGGCCAAGGTGACTGCTCTTTCCCGCCCCCTTGTGGTTGAGTGGGGCCACGTAATCAGTTCTGGAAAACTGACTTGTGAACAGAAGGAACAGGTGTCCCTCTGGGCCATAGCTATTATTTTTTTACTTCTGGCATAGTGACTTACAGCATTTGAGATGGTGACTACTCTATCAGCCTGGGTCCCTGAATAACTAAAATGAGAAGAACCACCCCCTTGTTGACCATAATGTACATGTAGCCTACCTAAGTGAGAAACTTTTATTTTAAGCCACTGAGATTTGGGGTTTGTTTGTCGTCACATCATAAGTTAGCGTGTTCTGACTAATACAATGCCATACAGCAACCAATCCTACAAGCTACCTGCTAAGAACCTGAATAATAATAATTGTTCTATTATTGCTATTATTGTTATAATAACAATCATTGATTATTATAGTTACCACTTACTGAGTGCCTCTTAGGTGTAACAGGCATGTACTACCCAGTGCAGGCATTGTCTCAATTCTGCTCCCGGCAACCTTGGGAGGAAGGTATTATCCAATGACCAAGACAGGAAAATCAAAGCTTAGAACTAGCACAAATATTTCATTTGCTATCTGTGGGTTATTGAAAATGCTATTCTTTGATCATTCTCTGTCCCTTATACAAAGTCCTATGGGATGAATTATCTTTAACAATCATAGCAAGAACCGTCTTGGAATGCAAGTTTACATGTATAAAGTGCCATTAGAAAGTTCATGACCTTTGCTCCAGTCATTACTATTCTCTAGACCAGGCTTTTGTGGTGCAGATAGATTGCTTGAACAGTAAAAAATAAAAAATAATATATATGAAAAATGAATTAATGGCATTCGAGTTTGTACGTAGAGTTACTGGTATGCTTCCTTTAGCCGGATGTTAAGAGTGCTCCGGTCCCGTTGCCCCTTTTCCCTGGCGGCCATGGTGGTGGTGAGCGCTAAACCAAATGCACAGTCACCCCAAGTATCAACCCTGTGGGACGTGCTGGTGTGGTGTTTGCCGCCTCCTCCTTCCACGGGGTTGATTTCCCATTAGTTGTAACAACGGTATAATTTTCCCTTCTTTAATAGTAGTCCTGAAAACCCTCCTGGGAGACTGGCAGGGTACAAACGCATTTAGAAATATTTTTAGGTCTTTTTATTTGTTCGGTGGTGGGGTGTAGGACTAGGGGTTGGAGCGCTTCCGGCGGATTTGAAGGAATCTTAGGTGAGTTTGTGGCGCCCCCTGGTGGTGCTCGGCGAACACCCTGGGTTCTCCGCGTCTATTCCCGCTTCGGTGCCTGCAGCTCTCCCTCCTCGCCACCCTCCCGCAGGCTCACCCCGAAGCGGCAGCAGCCCTTCAAGAGCGCAGTCAGCACGCTTTATCGAGCTCGTTCCCCTCACCCTCGACTCCTCGCTGCGCCTACAGCTTCGTCCAACACAAAAACTTCCCGTTATTTTACTGCTGTATACAGAGGTCAGTTCATGTCCCCTGGGCGCCCCTCCCACCCCCTAGCAGTGGCTGAGTTGTGTGCTGGGGGCACGCGAACCGCCACGGGGCCTTGGTCCGCAGGTCCGGGGTCGTAGCTACACCCCGTCACCATCACCGGGGCGCCACCCCCTCCCCTCCCGACACCCGACCCGACCCGCCAGGAGGCCCGGGAAGGCGGGTCGGGAGGGGCTGCTCTTCATCTGGCGGGAGGAGAGGCTGGAGGGAAAGGGCAGCAAGAGACCCCGCCACGACTCCCAGGCGCTGTCCGCGTGCGGAAGGGGCGCGGTGGCCCTACTCGGAGTAGCAGTAGGTCCCGTAGC
>NW_005359478.1:2919554-2928331 GCF_000412655.1 Myotis brandtii | reverse complement strand
GCCGCACGGAGCACGCGCGGTAAGCACAGGGTAGTGCACGGATCCCTCGAGCAGCCAGCCCGCGTTGCACCAGTCCAGCCCCTCGGTCCATGCTGGCGGCAGACGAGGGATTAGAGGCGTCACAGGCAGGAGCCAGACCCGGAGGTCGCCTCCGCTGGGGGCCCTGTAACAGCCCGGAGGGGACCTAGGCGGTGCCCGGGCCGCTCACCCTGGTACAGCTGCGCGTAGGTGGCCAGGCGTCCGCCCTGCTCCTCGCACGCCTGCTTCGCCTCGTAGTAATTGAACTGGTACCTGCCCCGGCTGGGCTGGTACGGAAACACCACACCTGTGGGGTGGCAGACAGCCTGGGGAGGGCCGGCAGACGAGGGAGGGGAAGAACAGGCGGGGCCGCCGTGCCGAGAGGGCGGGGCAGATGCTGAGGGAGGAGCCCTGGGATACCCGGATCCGCCCCCGCCCGTCTCCCCCGCTGGCGAGGAGGGGGCTGGAACCGCCGGGCCTCACCCTCCAGGCGCAGGGTCAGCGCCACGCTCTCGTCCTCGATGCCGTTGATGAGCTCACAGCGGTACCGGCCCTCGTCCTCCAGGCGCACGCCCGCAATGACCAGGGAGGCGTCCAGCCGATGCCCCCTCCGCATCCTGGCTCGGCCCTCCAGAGCCCCGTAGCTCCGGGCATGCAGTCCGTTGGTGATGAGGATCGAGGTTTCCCGGAGCTCCCCTGGCTCCACTTTGCTCCAGCGCACCTTGTAGCTGGGAGGCAGGGTGCCCAGGATGCAGGGCAGCGTGGTCGTGGCGCCACGACGAGAGTGAATGACCTCGTGGATGGGGGGCAGAAGGTAGTGGGGGCCCCGGTAGGATGCTGAGCAGAGGGGGCCACAGTGGCAGGAACCCCCTGACCCCCACTGTGCCAAGTGCCCATCCAAACCCTGTTCCCCAGGCGGCCCCATTCTCTCCTCCACTGCCCACTCAGCAATAACTCTCACTCCCTGGGTACCTCCAACAGCTGCCTTTCCCACTTTTCCCACACCTGGAGCTTCTCGCCCACAGATTCTGGGCAGGAACTGAGATCTTACCTGGGTCCCCGAGGGCTCTGTGGAAGGTGGTGAAGGCCCACAGGAGAAGGAAGTGACAGAGTGTGGGGAGATTGAGCCAACCTTGCATGATGGGGAGTCAGCCTAGCTGGGTCTACAAGGCACAAAGGGTGGGCCATTCTTCAGGGCTAAGGGAGTGGGGACAGGTCGGGGAAAGCAGGGTTGGAGATAAACTCCCAGCAGGGATTCCTCAGAGGGACTGTCCAGCTGGAAGCCATGGGGCAGTAATAAGGGGCTTATGTTCATGGCAAAAGGAAAGTGGGAGGGGGAGGGGGTCAATAGCAACCACACCCCCACCTCTGCCCATCCTGCTTCCTCTCCCATCCCTTCAGTCAGCAGGTCCTCTACCTATCCCCTTCTCATCACAAGTGCCACTTCCCAAGTCTTGCCATCTGGATTGTCAGCTCCAGTCTCTATCCTCTTCCACACTCATTGCCATCTGAAGCCAGAGTAAATGTTTCCTGCTTAAAACAATCTCTCCCTGTTGCCCTGAGCATAAAGCCCAGTTGCTCTGTGATCCAGTCTCTCCCTGCACTTCACCACCTGTGCCTTCTGCACTGCGCTCCACACATGTTGGACTTCTGGCTCCAGAACAGTCCAAGTTCACTCTCACCTCCTCACAGACATCAGTTTGGGCCTCACCTCCTTTGGGAAGCTTTTTCTCTTCCCCCCAGTTCACCACACTGTGGTGCCCTGTGATCCACTTATCTGGTTCCCCTACTGCACTGGATTGGGGATTTTTCCCCCTTAGAAGTACTTTTATCAGCAGCTAAGTCAGCTGTGTGAATTTGAAAGTAATACATATGTATATGTAGTAAGGTTTGCAGTAATTATAAAGTATAAAGTTATAGTTATAAAAAAAGATTTCAAACACAGTTGTCTATTCCAGTAGTTCTTTTTCTCCTTTATTATATCTATTCTTCATCACCTTGATATTTATTTTTAAAACTGAGGACCCCTTAACCTAGTTTTATTCATTTTAAAAATCCGATTCCTCCACTTCCTAACTGCATGACTTTGAACAAGTTACTTAACTTCACTCTGACTTGATGTCCTCATTAGTAAAATATGGATAATAATGCGCACCTCCCTTACTGAGTAATTGTGAGGATTTGATGAAAATAATATAGATAAACTGCTTAAAATAGTGCCTGATATGTAGTAGTGCTATGTATGTGTTTGCTCATTCTGCAGCTCCCAACATAGTTTCTGGCATGCAGTAGGTACTAAATTAATGTGTGTTGTGTGTTAATGAGTGAGCTCATATGCAGGACTTCTGGGAAGGAGAGCTGGGACATGGAGAGAGGGAGAAAACACTGAGGAGGAGTCAGAAGGCTTAGGAGCTGAGCTCCATCTTTCTGCAAATGAAGGTCAAAGACGACCTTGCAGAACGAGAAATGGGGGTTAGGCACAGAAGGGACTTCCCCGTGGCTAATAGGGAAAGTATCTGGGACAGGGACACGAGCAAGAGAACCAGTTCAGTACAGGAGAACCTGGTAAGCAGAGTGATAGTGGGGGCGGACTCACTGAGGGACCAATAGTAATAGCTAGCGTTAACGTGCCTGAGACGGCCCCACGCACTTTACATGTGTACTCTTATATTTACACCTGTCAGCAATCCTACAAGGTAGGAACGATGATTGAACCCCATTTTATATACTCACACAAAGGTGCATACATTTTAGTAAACTTGAGTGAAGTCAAACAGCTTGTGAGAGGAGGGGTTCTCTGGGATTTGAATCAGGATCTGACTGACGCTTAATTTCTTTATGACTGATCTATATTTCTGTATTTTAGAGCAAGCGCACACACATCTTCATACTCCTTACAGAGAATGAGAGAAGGCAGCAACAGCTCCAGCACCTACCTGTTAAAAGCTGGTCTCTTCACAGCGATGGAGGGAGCAGTGACTGGCAGCTTTTTGTCCTGCTGGAGGAAGAGGTTCCAGGTGAAGGAGTTGTCACTGGGAGGTCCAAGCACCTCAGAGCCCTGGACTTAGGCATCTGGTCAGTGTAGTCGCGCCTTCTGCACCTTTGAGGAAAGGCTCCTGCCCTGAGCTCACAGAAGAAGCCAAGGGTCCAAGAACTCCACGACCCATTATTCCACTGAGCCAGGGTAAGTGACCCATGTCCAGCCCTGTGACCAGGCACTATAGCTGCCGTGCTCACTGCCCTGGGCCCAGGGGAAGATGCTGGGTGTGGGATATGGGGCAGGGACCCATTAAGGGGTATGGAGAAAAGGAGGCAACCAGAAATGACCACCTGGAAGAGTACAGAGAGTGAGGTGCCCCGGTTCATCTAGATGCTCTTGGACCGGAGAAGGGTATTGATTGGTGGGTATGAGGATGTTGGGCCAATAGGCATAGGAATGAGGCTCAAAGGTCCATAGCGGTCAAGCTCCCGATGCCTGCATTTTTCCATATGGGCCTCATCTGCAGGCTAAGCTGCTGGGTCAACAATCTTGGCTTTATGGGCACTAACTCCATGATAGGCCGGAACTTAGAAAACCCAGAAGAGCGGTGGGGGAATGGAGCACCCCTCCCCTCCTCTTTTCCCAACAAAGTCCTCACCTCTGCCCTCCGGTGCCTGGGTGCGCATCGCCTATGGGAAGAGGCTCTCAAGGTGGGAACCAGCTGCTTCCAGAAACCTGACCCCTTCTGTCCAGCCCCCCATCTGTCTATCTGTCTGTCCTTTCCTTCTCTGTCCCCACCCCATCAGCAGCACAATTTCCCATTGTCCCCGTCTTTCCCCCATTGTTGAAACAACAGGGGCCCTTTCTTTATCCTTTGGGTAATGGCAATAAAATGTCAACAGCTGGGGATGTGGGACGCAGGACCGGCTGGCACACACCACCGGAAAAGGGGTCTGGGTGGGGGTGGGCTTAGAACAGGAACTAACATCCCCAAGGGGAACAGAATGAGATGAGGGGCAGTGAATGGTCAGTCAGAAGGTTGAAATGGGGTCTCCTTCAATGCTGTAAGCTTCAAGGCTTTAAAGAGATCTTGTGTGAGGCTGGGCTCCATAGAGGGAAGTGTGTGGTTAGAATTGCAATAGGGGAGATGGAAATTAGACAGCAATGAGGATTTTTCTGTCCCCAGGAAGGGACATGATATGGGAATGTCTGAGGCTGGAAGGATTTGGGGAAGCTCTCCAAGAGAGTGGTCATATTATTTTTTCCCTACTTCCCTACCTCCTCTTTCAGCATAGGTACATAATCTTAAAGTTCTCAAGAGAACTTACCTGGGTAGAAATTCACTTCTCTCAAGTCTTTCTTGTTAGGAAGTTTTTCTGAAGTCTAAACTCCTATTGGAGTTCAAGCTCATTTTAAAAACCTTTCTAATGAGGTGTAATTTACAGGCAACAAATTGCACAGCTCAATACATTTTGACATGTGCACACGCCATGTAATTATCCCGCTCCCCCATCAAGACATAGAACCTTTCCAACACCCAGAATAAGCAAGCACATTTCTTTTTTGTTTGCTATCAATACCAAGGGAGGACTCCCTCCACTAACAGCCATTTAGAAATGTTCTGAGCTTCAAATGGCCTCTTAGCCTTCTTTCATCTCTGCTGAGCAACCCCACACCAGGAGTTTTGTGTTTCAGAACTGGAGGGAACTTCAGGATGCTTAACCTCCTCCAGAGGAAGAGGAGATGGAAGGGAGAGGGACTTGCCCAAGACTATGCAGAAGGCAGCTGTTGAGTCAAATCTAGAACTTGCTGCTTTTTTCAATAATCCCTCGTCCACTCCTCTCCTTGACCCTCCAAGTTGGAAGAGCGCCAGGGTTTTGACTATAGATCTAATAATAGGAGCTCGCCCCATAGACTTGATTGACTGTCTTTTCCCTTCGGCTCCATCCCTGTTTCTAAGCCCTTCCCTCCTCGCAGAGAGGACAAACAAAGAAGACAAATAACCCCTGTCTCCTGGGCCAGGACACCCTGAGCCAGCGCATCTGATTGGCTTCCACCCAACTCAAACAAACAGCTTCCCACAGAGCGGGGGCGGGTCTACAGTAAGGGCTCCACAGCCAGTCAGACCACCACTCCCCGGCTCATGCCTCACCCACCGCTCCTTTCTCCCCAGATCACTTCTAAACTGTGGTTTAGAAGTCTTGGGTAGGTAGATCCATGAAAGGCTGAGTTTGGCATGGAGGTAAACCTAGAACTGTTTGATAGATGCCAAAAGGACCGTTTCAGGGTAGGATGAGAAAGGAACAGACCAGGAGTGAACATAGTAAATAGTCAAGCTGTGTTTAGTGTGCTCAAGGTCACTTTCATTCTCAGTTTTCCCCAAGGCACTGCAAAATAGGAATCGAATAGGACTGCGCAGGCTTGAGCTGGCAACTTTTCACTGAACTAGCATCTTTTAAAGAGAGGATTTTGCCCCTGCTGACCAGAGGGAGGTGGAATCATCTAGAACAAGCATGGAGTCCTGACACCTCTTCCCCTAACATCACAGGCTCAGCTTACCCTCTCCGGGCACATTTGGCTGACTAATTTTCTTGACCCCTGATGATGGCATGATCCCAGTGTATTACTGGGAATGTCACATGAAGGACTGGAAGAGTTGGCACTTTAGGGGAAAAAGCAGGGAGGGAAGAGTGCCTGACTCATACAACACACTCAATACATTTTGGCTCTTATTATTGGGGGGGGGGCAGGGGGAAGAAACGCTAAAGAGAATAGAATCAATCAAAACAGACACTAACTGCTTGATTTTAAAGGATCACCTGATTTTTAAAAATACATAAAAAATCACACACACAAAAGTCAATGTCCCACTTATTTTTTTTATGACAAAAGTAATACCTACACATAGTGAAAAAGAACTCAACCACTACTACAGGGATAAAATAAAAAGCCAAGTGCTTCTTTCCTTCCTTCTCACTTCCCCCTATAACAATTAAACCATTGTTAAACTTATCAGTCTGTCAGAAGTTTTTAAGACTCTATAAGCCCTGGCTGGTTTGGCTCAGTGGATAGAGCATTGGCCTGCGAACCAAAGGGTCCTGGGTTCGATTCCGTTCAAGGGCACATGCTGGGGTTGCAGGCTCGATCCCCAGTAAGGGGCAGGCAGGAGGCAGCCAATCAATGGTTGTCTCTCATTGACGTTTCTATCTCTCCCTCTCCCTTCCTCTATGAAATCAATAAAAATATGTTTTAAAAAGACTCTACGAGAATGCAGATAAGTAGAAACATACATCATGCATTTATTCTTTTTAAAATTTATTTTAGAGGAAGGAGAGAGAGAAACATTGATTTGTTGTTCCACTTATCTATGCATTTATTGATTGATTCTTGTATGTATGTGCCCTGACCAGGGATCAATCCTGCAACCAACCAAGTTACCTGCTCAGGGCCCATATATTCTTTTTTAATTGAATTGAAATCATATCGTATAAACTGTTCCCTACCTTGCTTTTTTCACCTAATAATATGTTTTGAGCATCTGTCCTATCAGCACATGACATAAAGCTTCCTCATTTATTTTTGTCAGCACGGTATTCCAGTGGGTGATTTTAGCATAATTTATTTAATGAGATGCCTATTGATGAATATTTAGGATGCTAGAGGTTGGGACAATTAATCACCTGGGAAAAAATTGAGTCCATAATTCATTCCTTAACCAGGGGTGTGGAACGTCATTTGGTCTGCCAAGCTTAGGGGTGAGTTAATGAGGTGTTTGACCAGTCTAATTTTTAAGTTGATAATTCTGTATGGCCCTCAAATGATGTTATATATATCCAGATGGCCCTTGGCAGAATAAAGGTCCCCCATCCCTGCCTTAACTAAATACATTTCAGGAAGCTCAAAGATTTAAACTTAAGAATAAGTTGCTCATTTTTCCTGGTCACTCCCATGCATACAAGAGGTATACATGCTGTTAAACTTCTGTGTGTTTTTTAAATGAAACCAGAATGAATTATAGAATAATCTTTTTTAAATATGTTTTTATTGATTTCAGAGAGGAAGGGTGAGAGAGCGAGAAACAGAAACATCAATGATGAGAGAGCATCATTGATCAGCTGCCTTCTGCACACCCCCTATTGGGGATCGAACTCGCAACCCCGACATGTGCCCTGACTGGGAATCAAACCAGCAACCTCCTGGTTCATAGGTCAATGCCCAACCACTGAGCCATGCCAGCTGGGCTAGAATAATCATTTAAATTAGAAGGCAACTTTTATTGCTTTTTAAAGTGATTACACAATGATACATTTAATTGTAGACAATTTAACAAACATAAAATCATTTTTAAAAATTATCTTTATTGTTGAAAGTATTACAGATATTCCCTTTGTTTTCTTTCCCATTGACCCCCTCCACCCCGAACCCGCCCCTTCCAGGCCTTCCCTACACTATTTTCTGTGTTCATTGGTTATGCATATATGCATATAAATTCCCCGGTTCATCTCTCCACATAAAATCATTTTTAAAAATAAAAATTCCCTCCCTAGCTGGTTTGGCTCAGTGGATAGAGTGTCGGTCTGTTGACCAAAAGGTCCCAGGTTTGATTTCAGTCCAGGGCACGTGCCTGGGTTGAGGGTTCGATCTCCAGTGTGAAGTGTGCAGGAGCAGCTGATCGATGGTTCTCTCTTATTGATGTTTCTATCTCTCCCTCTCACTTCCTCTCAGAAATCAATAAAGATATATTTTAAATATTTGATTCCGGTCAAGGGCATGTACCTTGGTTGCAGGCACATCCCCAGTTGGGGGTGTGCAGGAGGCAGCTGATCCATGTTTCTCTCTCATCGATGTTTCTGATTCTCTATCCCTCTCCCTTCCTCTCTGTAAAAATCAATAAAATATAAAACAAATAAAATAAATAAATAAATAAATAAATAAATAAATAAAATGCTATACCTGAGATCTACAGCAGGTGGCGTAAGAAGACTGCGTTACCACTCAGACACTCTAACCACTGAGCCACCAACCAGGGCACTATGTGGCATACTGTATTTTCAAACTAAAATTAATTCTATGGAAGATTTTTTATGGACATAAGGGAGTATGACACATTGAGCAATCATGACAAAGCTTTACTATGAAATGGCAGTTTTCCTTTTTGAAGTTCCTAGGAGGCGTTAATTTACCATAAATACTAATATAGGGAGGCAAATGACGGATACTTTTTTCAGGTTTTAGTTCTTGGGTGGCTCGGTGAAGCCTAGGAACAGTTTGGGGGATGGGGATGCTGACTTCTTTGCATTATCTTCTTTCCCTTATCTGCCTAAGGTCAGTCCAAACCCCTCATTCTGGCTTGCATTCCGGGATCCTACATCTCTCTCCATGCCCCACCCCCAGTCTCCTCCAGTCCCACACAGAATCCCAACTCCCCTGAATAGGTACTCGTGAAGTCAGGGTTCGTGTCTTATGCACATTTTATCACCAGTACCGAAAGGACAGGTCCTGGCACACAGTGTGGGTCAAAAATGTTTGATGGACCTGCTGAAACCTCTAATCTCTAGGCTTTTATCAATAACTGTGCCCGCAAAATTCACCCCAAAGGTGCTACCTCTCGGCCTCCACCTATCTCTAGGGCTCTCTCGATGCTTTCCCCTAGCGTTTCCTTCCTCTTATCTGTGCCCGGGGCTGGCTCCGCGTTGGACCCGAAGCTGTTTTCGGTATCTTAGCACGTAAGTGCCTTGGTCGCTCAGACGCTGCAGGTGGGCAGTGATTGAACCCTCCC
>NW_005359478.1:2908528-2919521 GCF_000412655.1 Myotis brandtii | reverse complement strand
CCTTCACCCCAACCTCCGGAAATGGGCACGCTCTGGGGCCGAGTTTCTACAGCAACCAGACCAGCAATGGGCCCACCCCCAGACTGTTTCTCCTGGGAGGACCGGGACAGTGGTTCCCGCTTTCGTCTCTATGGTTTCGACAGCCTAGAAGGACCAAAACGGTACTTCCGGGAAGGTGGCGGCTCACAAGTCGGATCTGCACATGTTTCCGCCGGGAGGACTCCGCAGTGACGGTAAGGGCTGCTGTCTCCTGAGTGGTGCCACTTCGAGCCCGGGCTCAAGAGAGTAGCGTTACCACATGAAACTGCGGGGCGGCGGGGGCTGGAATGTAGACCGCAAAGGAAGGAGGCCCAGGGAAAGGTAGCCGGCTGGTCAGATCCGCTGTAAGAAGCGAGGCCCAGGAACCTTCTCCCGAAGACTCGGGTCGACTGGAGAGGAGACCGTTCCTGAGAGCGTGCTCGCAGCCTTCCCGGGGACCTAGCTGCTTTTGGCAACAGGTGTCCATTGTAGGTCCACAGCAGTTCCCCCCGTGCCATTCAGTTCAGCGACTGACTGAACGCGTTCTCACTTCCTGGCGCTGCGCGAAGTGCACCGAGGTTGGGGGATAAAGCCCGTCCCTGGCTCCAGGGCGTATTGTTTCAATGACCGCGACAAGGGGCTGGCTGGGGGGTACTGCAGAGAGCACAGAGCTGTAAGAGACCGAGGAGTGTGGCCATTAACGCCGGCTCTGGGATGCCTGGGATCCTGGACCCACTACATGCCAGTTGTTTGATTTGGGCAAATAATTAAACTTCACAGTGCTATTTCTTCGTTTGCAGATTACAGTAATACCATGTTCTAAAGGGTTGTTGGATTAAATGAGATAATCTGTGTTAAGCAATTAGCAACAGGCTGTCATCGAGTAAATACATAAGTATTATTATTATATTGTTACTGAAATTTGGGAGCTGATAGGTCATAGATAACTTCTGAGAAGAAGCAGAGTTTTGAAGTGGCCTTAAAGACTTCAGTGTTTCAATTTTACTTTAACAGTATCAAGAAGCATGATAGGGCCATTAATTCACTCAATGCTTTTTTTTTTTTAATATATTTTATTGATTTTTTACAGAGAGGAAGGGAGAGAGATAGATAGTTAGAAACATCAATGGGAGAGAAACATCGATCAGCTGCCTCCTGCACATCTCCCACTGGGGATGTGCCCGCAACCCAGGTACATGCCCTTGACCGGAATCGAACCTGGGACCTTTCAGTCCGCAGGCCGACGCTCTATCCACTGAGCCAAACCGGTTTCGGCACTCAATGCTTTTTTTAAAAATATATTTTTATTGATTTCAGAGAGGGAGAGAATCATTGATTGGCTGCCTCCTGCAACCTACTGGGGATCGAGCCTGCAACCCGGGCATATGTGAGGTGACCGGAATCGAACCTGAGACCCTTTAATCTGCAGGCCGACACTCTATCCACTGAGCCAAACTGGCTAGGGCTTCACGCAATGCTTTTCTGTTGAGACTGTCAAGGTATCTGCTAGGTTTACAGGTAATCGTTCTTCACAGTAGAAATGTGAACAGAAATGTGAGTCATTCTGAATTTGCTATTCTTCAAACCTAACCAGACCGGTCATCATTCTTTTTTTTTTTTTTTATGTTTTTATTGATTTTAGAGAAAGAAGGGAGAGGGGGGAGAGATAGAAACATCAATTGTTTGTGTCCTGCATGCTCTCTACTGGGGATTGAGCCCACAGCCCTGGGCATGTGCCCTGACCCGGAATTGAACCGGTGACTTCTTGTTTCATGGGATGACACTCAACCAACTGAGCCACAGTGGCTGGGCTTGCCCTCATTCTTAAGCCTAATATATAATGCTTAGGAGAGGTGGCTTAATGATGTATCTCAGCCCGGCTGGTGTTGCTCAGTGGTTGAGCATTGACCTATGGACCAGGAGGTCACGGTTTGATTCCCAGTCAGGGTGCATGCCTGGGTTGCAGGCTCAATTCCCAGTTTGGGGGGTGCCGAAGTAGCCAGTCAACGATTCTCATCATTGATGTTTCTCTCTCTCCCTCTCTATGAAATTAATAAAAAAATACATATTTTAAAAAATGATGTATCTGATTTTTTTAAAGCATATTTACTAGACCTTTCTAAACTCACATGAAAGTTTTACCTTTAGAACTGTCACTTTGGGAGGCTACAGGATTACCCCAGTAATGCCATTGATCAGCTTTAAAAATAGTCTGCAGTGTCTGTAAACTATCTGTTTAAGTTAACGTTAGTGAATTGAGTCAGCAGTAGTAGTCTTAGTTTTGAATGCCTTTGTAATAAGCCATCTTAACCACTCCAGAGGCAAATCTGGTATCTAAGTTCAATAAAGCCATTTTGGGGTCCAAAAAGAAGAACAATGGAATGACTATAAAAAATGCAATTAGGCCCTGGCTGGTGTGGCTTAGTTGGTTGAGCATCATCCAGTACACTGAAAAGTCCCTGGTTCAATTCCAGGTCAGAGCACATACCAGGTTGCGGGCTCAATCCCTGGTTGTGGTGTATGCAGGAGGTGATCGATCAATGTTTCTCTCACATCAATGTTTTTCCCTCTCTCTCCTTTTCTCTAAAATCAATAAAAACATTTTTTAAGAATCTTTTTTTTTATTTTTATTTTTGTTAATCCTTACCTGAGGATATTTTCTCATTGATTTTTAGAGAGAGTGGAAGGGAGGAGGAGACACAGAGAAAGAGAGAAACATCAATGTGAGAAAGACACGTCAATTGGTTGCCTCCTACATGCACCCAATCAGGGCCAGGAATCAAGCCTTGACCAGAATAGAACCCGGGATCCTTCAGTCTACAGACAGATGCTCTATCCACTGAGCCAAACTAGCTAGGGCAATAGCAACAATTTTTAAAAAAGAACATTATAATTAAAAAATGAAATTAGTTGGGGATGTGATAGAAAGAGGGCCACTTTAGAGTCGGCAACCTAGGCTCATATTCCAGCTCCATCTCTTACTAGCTGTGTAATCCCAGGCAAGAAACACAGGTTTTATTTCCCTCATTTGTCAAGTAATGATAATACCTAACAGGACTGTCAGGATTAAAGGAAACTAGAATATGGGTAATCCACCTGTTGTGCATTAAGTGCTCAGTAAGAGTGTCCTTCCTGAGCTGGACAATTTCAAGAGGGGTGCGTGAACAAGACGGAAAGACAGTGGCGGTGGGGAAGAGGTGTGTGGCGCCCACCCTGAAAGGACAGTGTATGTGCTAGGGCATAGGTGTAGGATATGGGCTCTATTAAGTACTGTTATAACTCAGGTTAACAAGCATCTCATTGCTGTTTTTACATGGCAAAGAGTGGGGACTGCACACAAGCTGCCTGGGTTTGAGTTCTACACACATTAGCTGCATGACCTTGAGCAAGTCGTCTAACCTCTTTAGACCTCCGTTTTCTCATTTTTAAAACAGGGATAGTCATACTTTCCTGAAGGTAAAGTTCAGAAAATCTTCCTGGGATGGGAAGATGAAGTGACATGATTCATGTAAGGCCTTAGCACAGCCTGGCATGCGGTGAGCTCTTTATCAGTGTAGGCATTACTAACTTTTGACATGTTGGCATTGACCTCTCTCTGGTGAGACAGGGAGCTCCCCAAGGACCAGGGCTCCTTCCTCTGTCTTTGTCTCAGTTTCAGGAAAGAATTCTCGTGAGAGCAATCAGGATGGATTGGGTGTATGACGGCTCTCTCTCCTTTCTTCTTAAAGGGATGATAAGTGACCTCTTCTTCTCTGGTGAAGACCTGAGGACAGTGACCCTTTTCTCAACATGAAGGTCACCCCGGAGGTTAGGAGTCATGGGATGAAGTTTGCTGAGGAGCAGCTGCTAAAGCACGGATGGACTCCAGGTGATCCCCATGGGTACCTTCCACATGACCCCAATTCCCTGCCTACCCTCTGCCCAAGGGAGAGGCATCATCCTGGAATATCCCTGTGCAGTCCACTCAGTTGGAGGAGGGGAACTAGCTTAAAGGGAAATTTGCAGAAGAAAATTTCTGACTTTTCCAAAAAAGGGGAGAAGAGGAAGAAATTTGACAATGGGTATTAAGAAATGGTTGGGAGGACTGGGGCAGAGGGGAAGAAACACGGCATCTGTCCTGAAAGAATTATAAAGGAAAAGAGCTCAGGCTCAGATAACGGCAGGGGGACTGCATGGAGAGGTGTCTGAAAGAATGGAACTCGGAGGGCTTCCGAGAGGGATAGAGTTTGCCCAGTGCTACCAGTGGCATGTGCTGGGGTGCCTGTGAGAGCTTGGGGCAGGCAGAATAAGCTAAGTCACTCACTGTCTTCTGCAGGCAAAGGCCTGGGCCGGAAAGAGAATGGCATTACCCAGGCCCTCAGGGTGACGCTAAAGCAGGACACTCATGGGGTAAGACTGGGCAGGCTGAGGGAGGTGTGGATGGGGGAAAGCAAGAGCCCTTGAGGACAGGGAGGCAGGTTCGGAGTTCATACTTCTTCCTCTGGCAGGTGGGACATGACCCTGCCAAGGAGTTCACAAACCATTGGTGGAATGAGCTCTTCAACAAAACAGCAGCCAGCTTGGTAGTGGAAACTAAGCAGGTATGAAGTCTAATAGATGGGCATGTGAAACATGAGGGCCTGGGACATGTGGATGTGAGGGAGCAAGGGTATGTCACCCACTCACTGAAACTTCCCCACAGGACGGAGTACAGATAAGGCGCCTTTCTAAGGAGACCACCCGTCATAATCATCCCAAGCCCAACATGCTGTATCAAAAGTTTGTGAAGGTATTAGAGGCTGGGGGTGAGAGGGTTCATCCTATTTTTTTTCCTTCCTTGGGGCCTGGACAGTTGCCTTGTATGCCCTGCATATTCTCAGGATTGTCCTAACAGTGGGATCCTGTGAGCAACCCCTTGCTGTTGCTTACACTGCTCAGACCCTAGGCAAGAACTGGGGGGGTGGCAGCAACAGAGTGGGTGGTAGGGCATAGTTAGGAACTGCCGGAGTGGGGCAGGGAGGGGATGTCCAATTCAAAGGACTTGGAAGTCAGAGACCTGAGAGATTATCTGGTCCATTCTTACTTTGCACATGTGGCCAACAGTGGGGCAAGAAGGGCTTGCTGAAGAGCCCACAGTTGGCTAGTAATGGCAGACAGGACTGGAACCCAGGTCTTCAGACTCCCACCTACTAAGCATATCAATAGAAGGGAGCTAATATTTAATGGTCACCTATTATGTGCCAAGGTCTCTACATGGTATCTAGCAAATCTTTCCCATTTCTCTTCATCTCTGTGGCCATCTTCTATCCCAGACCATCATCTCCTACCTAATTTAACAGCCTTATAAACCAGACTCATCACCTCTAATCTAACTCCCCGCTCCAATCAGTTCATCCTCCACACAGCACCCAGAGTGCTCTAAAACAAAAATTTCATTGTTTCATTGACACCTTGATTTACGATGACATAGATTATCAGACTGGCTCCTGTGGCCTTGTCCCTGCCACCTTCTCTAGCTCCGTCCCTTGCCACTTATCTCAAGATCTTCATACTTTAGCCAGATGGAGTCGTTATTTTTAAGTTTTTGCACATGCTATTCCCTCTGCCTGGGTTATTCTCCCTTTCCTCCTTTACCTGATTTTTTTTGTCTCCTAGAGCTCAGCCACTTCTAGAAACTGTTTCCTAAACCCTGAAATCTGAGTGGGTACCCCTCCTGTAGCACAAACTCTCATCCTAATTGCTAATGTTCTGCCATATTCCCTTCCCCCTCACCATGTAGATTCCATCTGGGCTGGACCATCTCATTCTTTTTCCACTCTGTATCCTCAATCCTTGGCCCATAGTAGATTCTCAATCTGGTCAAATAAAGTTCTGTGCGTAGGTGTTGGGGATGGGGGGAAAGGTGTCATTTTTATTGTCAAGATACTTGGACTATGGGATGACCACCCGGGGACACTTGTCCCACTGTGAAGACCTGATGGCCCTTTCTCCCTTCTTGTTGTGCCCACTAGCCAGGAGGCCAGGGCTGCTCTCCCCCCACCTCCCACAGCCCTTCTGCTCAAGCTGAAGTATGCAGTTTGGTGCAGCTCTCTGTGGTCTGCAGGAGCGATATTGGGGGCTGGCAAATTTGTGCCTCTGGGTATGAATTCCTGGGGAGGCTCCCAGGAGGGAAAAGGGATAGCAGTGGTGTGTTGAGTGGGCCTTGTCCACTTCATGATTCCTCCTTCTAGACTGCCACACTGACCTCAGATGGGGAGAAGCCAGACAAGGACTTGGAAAGCTGCAGTGATGATGACAACCAGGAGCCCCAGCCTTCAAAAATGTGAGCCTTCATTTTAGCGCTGGGGGCAAGTGGGAGGAGATGCTGCAGATCTCAAGAGAAAGGACCAGGTCTAAAATAATGCTTGGCTGGGGCTTCTTCGGGGTGGAACTGTGCTGTACTAATCTTTGTATCTCGAAGGAATGTTTTAGAGGGGAGGAGAGGTCAAGCTTTCCCACCAGAGCTGTTTGTAATTTCTGATCTCCCCCACCCCAAACCTCCACCAGTCTGACTGATGAGATGCTGCTCCAAGCCTGTGAGGGTCGAACAGCACACAAGTAAGTAGTTACTTGTTAGCTCCTGGGTCTCCCTTTTCTCCCTATTACAAGCCCACCCCTGAGGATGGCCTATACAACTTCTTGACTATTTTTTATCCCAGGAAAGTGATTCATACTACCTGCCCATATCTGAAGCTGCTTTTAAGATAGCTCCTCCCCTACCAACTTCCCCTACAGTCTCAAGAATTAGGCTTTTTCCTGATACCCACCCTCTGACTTTGGCCCTATTTCAGGGCTGCCCGTCATGGAATTACGATGAAGGCTAAGCTTGCTCGTTTGGAGGCCCAGGAGCAGGCCTTCCTGGCTCGGCTCAAAGGCCAGGACCCTGGGGTCTCTCAACTGCAGACTGAGAGCAAGCCCCTCAAAAGAAAGAAAAAGCAGCAGAAAGAGGAAGAAGAGGCTACAGCAACTGAAAGGAATGCAGACAAGGAGTATCCAGAATGTACTGACCAGAGCATCAGGAAAAGCAAGAAGAAAAGACAACTTCAAGATAGGAAAGAGGGGACAACTGTAGAGGATGAGGAAGAGGTCACAGAAACAAGAGGGCTTGGGGAACTAAAGAGCAGAGAACAAACTGATTCATCCCACAGGAAAAGGAAGAAAAAGAAGAGGCAGCACCACAAAGAGGAGAAGCAGGGGGTCTTAGGTAGAGGAGGAGGTAAGGGGGGTGTAGGTGGTATCAGAACAGAGAAGGTAGAGAGCCAAGCACACACTGATTCACACAGCAGAAGCCAGAGGCAGTGGTGCGAGGAGGAAGACTTGAATATAGAGGATAAAGAAGTGGAGGAAGCTGTTGTAGATGGTTGGACCAGGGAAGCAGAAAGCAGAGCATGCAGTGATAAGAAACGCAGAAGCAAGAAAAGACGGCGGCATCAGGAGGAGGGTGTCGTGGACATAAGCGATGGACATGAGGATGGCAGGACTAGGGAAGCAGAGAGCAGAGCACACCCTGGCTCAAGCAGCAGAGGTAAGAAGAGGAGGCAGCAACAAGCAGAGGAGGAAAGAGCCACAGTCAGCACTGACCAGAGAGCAAAAAAGAAGAAACTGAAGAAGAGAGACTGAAGGTCGGGTGAGGGTAGTCCTCGATCAAATTTCTTTTCAGGAGTTGTTGAGGCCTCAGAGACCTGAGTTGATGCAGGTCTCCTGCACCCTCCCAGCGAGGAGTCCTTCCCGAGGAGGAACCAGCTCTGGATACCAGCATGCTGAGAGGAGAGCAGTAGCACCTGCCTTAGTTGAGGGAATGGGCTTCTTCCCCTTTGCAGCTCCTCACCCAGAGACCATGAACTCAGATGCCCATCGGAGCCAGGCAGCCAAGGGACAAGGAGTGCTTGGGGCTGGGGGAAGAGGAATGTAGATACCCTTTGAAGGGGCATCCTTGCTAAAAGAAACAAAATGTTGACTTATGTGATATATCCTGATTCTTAAATATTGTGAAGCTAAGGAAACCATACAAATCTCATTCTGTGAGCTGGTTTCTAACACTATGCCAAATGAGTCAATAAACGTCAGCTTGGGCTCCTAGCCTATATATCAGTCCTGACTGGCATCTCCATTCCCAGCCTGGGAAGGTCCTAAATACAAATTAAGTTTCCTGGGCACCTTTGAAGAAATTCCTTCTGTTAACCTCCTGGGGTCTTGCTACATTGTTGAATGGAAGGGGAAGGCTTAGAGAACCTCATCCAGTGTCCTGTGTCCCTAATGGGTAAGAGTTAATGTGTGTATAAAGGACAAGCACACCTCACTTGGGAGACTTTTTCAGTATCTGAAAGTCAGTATGTAGTGCCCCCAAATGCCACAGCAACTTCTCTTGCTTGTTCTTCCCCAAAGAGGACACCATATCTCCAGTGTTGCTGGCCACCGTTAACCTTTACTGCCAAAGAGCTTCCAGGTCTCCACCGATCTGGGAGAGAGAGAGGCACGAAGTCTTTATTGGGAAGAACAAACGTCTACCTTCCCTCACTGCAGACGGTATACACACTCCGTGTCAGGGTACGGTGGCAGATTCAGCTGGTACTTCTTTTCCAGAGCAGGTGGTACGAAACGACCCCCCAGGTAGTGGTAGCGACCAGTGAAGTGGGTGGCAGACTTTTTAGGTGCAGTCAGGGAGATGAGCAGGTCTGGCTGGATCCCTCCAGGGTTTCCCTTCTCCACATCCCATCCTGAAAAGAGGGTTGCATTCAGGAAGAGCAGAAGAGACCAGATGTCTAGTCTTCTTCCAAACCTTGCTCTACCCTAGACCTAAAGAAATGGGAGCCCCCTTTAGGACTGCATCCCACCTGAGGAATTTGCATCCTTGGCGCTCCCTGTGTCCCTAGGCTTAGGTCTCTTGGAGCCAACATGCAAAGGGTACTCCTGAACTCTGCTCCCAGCTGTGTTCTGCACCTCTAGACTCATTTTAGACTTGGTCTGAGCCTTGAGTCAAGGATCAGGATTCCTAGGTACCTACCTCAAAACAGGGCAGGGCCCCAATCCCAACCTCCTTGAACCCAGCACCTGAGGGAATGTCGATGCTGGCAATGGGCACGGTGAGTCCACTCAGGACGCTCAGGATGTTGTGGAATGGCTCCCGAACATCTCCCTTGAAGCTGAAGCCAAAGATGGCATCCACCACCAACTCATATAGCTCATCGATCAGCTGGGGCTGTGGTGGAGCAGGAAAAGTCAAGGATGTCAGAGCCAGCAGCTGTACAAAGAGCTCTTAATAGGAGAGGCTGTCCTCTGTACCCACAGAGGCACAAATACAATTTTGTCTCATTCAGATGATATTCTGAGACAGAGTTCAGTGCAAGTGGGTCCCTGATTCAGGTCAAGCTGAGTCCAGACATCGAGTTCTGCCTACCTGCCATTGGGGCGGCTACAGTATCGGAGAGCCTGAGACTGGGAGTCAGAAGGGCCAGGTTCTGGTCTCGGCTTTGCCATGGTCTGGTCTGTTACTTTGGACAAACCACTTATATCTATAAAATGTGTTAAATTTTTTAAAAGCCCATCAAGTTGCCCCAACCGGTTTGGCTCAGTGGATAGAGCATCAGCCTGCAGACTCAAGGGTCCCAGGTTCGATTCCGGTCAAGGGCAAGTACCTTGATTGTGGGCACATCCCCAGTGCAGGAGGCAGCTGGTCGATGTGTCTCTCTCATTGATGTTTCTAACTCTCTTTCCCTCTCCCTCCCTCTCTGTAAAAAATCAATAAAATATATTAAAATAAAATAAAAGCCCATCAAGCTCTCAAGTTTCCCACCCCCTAAATCCATGCATCTGCAGAAAGGGTTTAGGCACTGAATTCAGCTCCTAGGATAATGTGTTCACTGCATCCTAGGGGAAGAGGAATGACTACAGAGTGAAAGGAGTGACCAGGGGAGGTGCCAGGCACTATTCCGACCCTTCAAGAGTTTAACATCTAGAGCAGTGGTTCTCAACCTGTGGTTCTCAACCTTTGGGGGTCGAACGACCCTATCACAGGGGTGGCCTAAGACCATCGGAAAACACATATATAATTACATATCGTTTTTGTGATTAATCACTATGCTTTAATTATGTTCAATTTGTAACAATGAAAATACATCCTGCATATCAGATATTTACATGACGATTCATAACAGTAGCAACATTACAGTCATGAAGTAGCAACGAAAATAATTTTATGGTTGGGGGTCACCACAACATGAGGAACTGTATTAAAGGGTCGCGGCATTAGGAAGGTTGAGAACCACTGCTCTAGAGGGAGATAAGCAAATGAGCTCAGCCTAGAAGCCTGAGGGAAGAGCAGAATACAATGGTTACTATGGAGGAGAGCAGTGAACTGAGCCACCTACCTCTGGGGGCATTTCACCAAGGAAAGGGATGTCCATTTTCTGACACTGGGTCACCAGGGCAGTGAAGAGTGGCTTGTTCGGCCTTTTGGGGTAATAGATGGTTGGCTGGTAGCCCTGCGAGGAAAGCAAAGGGGTAATTCACGTTCAGATCCTAGCGACCGTACAGCCTCCCACAGCCCTCCGCATACTCACGAAGAGTTTGAGGTGCCGAGCACAGACCAGGCCATCGCCTCCGTTGTTCCCAGGGCCACAGATGACCAGGACAGTGGGGGGGCTCCTGGACAGGGACGTGGGGGGATATGCCTGAAGGCAGACCAGCAGGAATTCTGAGTGGCTTGGGGCCCAACAGCCCAAGCTTGCCCCCACTGTCCCGCCCACTCCACCGGGTCCAGGCCCGGGGGCCGGGTGAAGAGGCACCGCTGACCTTGGCAATGGCTGTCGCACAGCTCAGCCCCGCCAGCTCCATGAGTTGGTCCACGCTGAACTGGTACTCCTTGAACAGCTCCTCGTCCACGGCCTGCGCCTCCTCCTGGCTGAGCAAACCCTCTGCTCAGGGGCTCGGTCCCGCGGGCGGCACAGCGCCCCGAGCC
>NW_005359478.1:2889329-2908224 GCF_000412655.1 Myotis brandtii | reverse complement strand
GCTCCCGCTCGCTCTGCCGCGCGCCCAGTTCTTCAAGTTGAGAGTAGCTGTGAGCCCGGGTTCCTGCCCTGCTGCTAACTAACTGGGGGAATGTGGATACTCCAAGTTTCCGTGTCCTGTCTGTAAAATGGAGGAAGGTACATGCATCTCATAGGGTAAATGCATGCAGAGCGTCGGCAGGAGCGGGTACTCAGGACTCAGTAAATTAAGCTAGTGTTCTTTTTTAAAAAAATATATATTTTATTGATTTTTTACAGAGAGGAAGGGAGAGGGATAGAGAGCCAGAAACATCAATGAGAGGGAAGCATCAATCAGCTGCCTCCCGCATCAACCCCCCCACCCCTCTCCCCCCCCTCTCCCGTAGTCCACTTTGTTGCTATTTCTCAATTTTGGAGTTTCTTTGGGAAATACCTTCAAAGTCAATTTAGAAAGGGAACATGGGTTGACCACCTACTGAGTGCCAGATGCTTTACATAGATTATCTAATTTAATCCTGTCAACCCTATGATATATTTTTATCCTCATGTTATAGATAAGGAAATTGAATGGCAGAGAGAAATCAAGTAATTTTTCTAAGATAATACAGTTATTAAATGGTAGAGCCAGTGATGGTTAATACTGAATTGGCAATACTCCTGGGTGGCAGACACTGCTACTTATCCCTCAAAATCTGTTCTTTTTTCCTTTGATAACAGAATCCCTGAAATCTATCTGGCCTCATGGATGCCCATCTAACACTGCATTTTCCAGTCTTCCTTGCAGCAGCTAACCATACACGTGAGACTAAACTCTGACCAGTGAGATTTGAGAAGAAATGATATATGTAACTGATAAGTCATAACCTTTAAAAAGTTGTTTTCTTCCACTTCCTCTTCTTACTGGCTAGAAGGAAGGTATTATACTGGAGCTGGAGCAATCATTTAGACCATGAGATGTAAATCCCAGGTTGAGGATGGCAGACTATCCTGCCTACCTCCCCAAGCTCCACAGAGCACTATATTAGCCCTGGGTTACTTATATGAGACAGGAATAGAGTTCTCTCTGGATACAGGCACTGTTATGTTGGCTTTTGTTATATAATTGGTAAAACTGCATCCTAATCAATACAAAATAATATACTCCATTTACATAAGGAAGATTAACAGATGTGTCCCCAGCACCTACTTCTGTGCCTAGCACATAGTAGGTCCTCTACAAATATGTTGTTTTTTTTAAAAAATATGTTTTTATTGATTTAGAGAGAGAGAGGAAGGGAGAGGGATAGTGAAACATCTCTAAGAAACACCATTAGCTGTCTCCAGCACGTCCCCTACTGGGCATCTAACCCCGTCGTCCCATGCACTGAGAGGATGCAGATTCGATTCCTAATCATACTCTTGGCTCAGCAATTTATATAATATTTAATTAAATTACAATAACACATACAACCAGCATAAATACATTTGTTGTCAAGTAAACAATGGCTTAACCGGGCGTGGAACTGCCCAGCATTACAGAAGAAGGGACTCACTACCTAGGTTAGAATCACGGCTTCTCCACTTACTACTAGTGTGACCTGGGAAGACAAACAACTTAGATTTCTTTGCTCTCTATTCCTCACTGTGAAAGGGGATTTGCCTGTTGTGATTAAAGGAGAAAATACTTGTGAAGCACTTAGAACAATGTGTGGCATGTGCTAAGTGACTAAAAACCCATATTGAGTATCATTGTTGTGGCTACTGGCAGCAGTTGTGCCACAGGCTACCGGCCTCAGGGGCCTGCATCCAGCCCCTGCTGTTTCATGGAGGAAGTGGAGTGCATGGTTGGTTCAGCTGTACCTTCTATAGTATTATAACCCCATTTCCCATATGAGAAAATGGAGGTCTGGAGAGTCATTGACTTCAAAGCCTCTTGGTCAAGAAGTTACAGTTTTTAGAACTGGAAAGGGCCTCAGTCAGCGGTTCTCAACCTGTGGGTCGCAACCCCTTTGGGGGGTCGAACGACCCTTTCACAGGGGTCGCCCCTTTCACAGGGGTCGCCTAAGACCATCGGAAAACACATATATAATTACATATTGTTTTTGTGATTAATCACTATGCTTTAATTATGTTCAATTTGTAACAATGAAAATACATCCTGCATATCAGATATTTACATTACGATGCATAACAGTAGCAAAATTACAGTTATGAAGTAGCAACGAAAATAATTTTATGGTTGGGGGTCACCACAACATGAGGAACTGTATTAAAGGGTCGCGGCATTAGGAAGGTTGAGAACCACTGGCCTAAGTGATCATGAGGTTTGGATCCAGAACGAACAGGGGGAGATTCACCATTCATTTCCCTTTTTGCTTTTGCCTGTTGAGTCCAAAACTCCCAGCAAGGCGAGCGGCCTCAGTGCTGAGACTGCAAAGCCCTTGTGCCGCCTGCTCAGGAGCCCACTTGCTGTCTGTGTTGTAATCCGTGTCTATACAGCACTGAACAACTGGGAAGGGTCTTGGTCCCAGAAACCCTCAAGTGTGTATGTTGGGGAGGTACCGCTGAGGCCAGTAGGGTGGGGTCACATGATCATGCAGAAGCCAGATGTGGTGGGTCTCCTTGGTGGGTCCCTGCTGGAGGTCTCCCTGGGCTGTTTGAATGACCTGAAGGAGGCAGGGCAGAGCTTGCCAGTGGGAGTGGCTATGGAAAGAGCAGAGGCAGCCTGCTCTGCCTCCAGCTTCTGCTGCCCTCTCTAGCCCTTACCTCTGCCGGTGGGCTGCAGAGCAGTAGGGAGGAGATGTAAGCTGCATATCCCCACGTTCAGCGGGGCTCTTCCTTTCTCTGAGATCTACAGTCAGGCCGTGCAGGAGGCAGGGGACCGGCCAGGCCTCCTGAGCTGGGTAAAAGTCGTTCAGATTACTAAGGAGCAAAGACAAAGAGGCTCAGAGCACTATATATTCCCAAGCACCAGTCCATACCTTCCCCCAACTTTAACAGCAATAATGTCCCATTAAAATGGTCCAAAGTCACATCCTCTCCTACTCCCTTTATCCATTCTCCAGGTCTCCTTCCCTCCCCCAGGGACCCACTCATTGGCTTGGGGGTCACTGGCCAGGATGCCAGAGCACTCCATTCTGGGGGTGGGGGGAATGGTCTCCAAATGAGAGATGGGCACTAGGTCCAGAACCATCCTGGTGGAAGAGAGAACGCTTTGGGAGAACAAGGAGGGAGGTGTGAGGAAGTGTGTTGGTCACTGTAGGTACGTACACCAAGAACTATGGTTTGGGGCAGGTAAGATTGACGAGCCTGGGCTGTCTAGTGGCTAGGCATGGGGATGACTTGCAGTGCCTGGAAGGAAACACACTAAAAAGATGTCAGTGAATTCAAGTCAGCAAAAAGCAAGGAACTCTGCTGCTAGATTTGGAAGCCTTTGAGGGAAGAGACTAGTAAACAGCAAGGTAGGGTAAGAAAAGCACCAGTTACCTGTCACCTAGTAGGCTTCCAACAAACCCTGGTGCTCTGAGATGCAGATCTAGAAGTTAGGAAGGCTGTGGAAGCAAGGAGGAAGAGGTGATCCAGAAAGAGTCGGGAAAATGGGCCAGGTCTTGAGAGAGGAGCAAAAATGGGGGTAGGGCTGGTTCTGGGTGTTAGGCCTGGGGTGGGAGGAAAGAAGGGAGTGGGGAGAGTGCTCCCCTCAGCCGGGACAGCCTACACCTACTCCCACTCCAGTCCCTGCCCAAGCCAACCCAGTCGCAGGGAACTTTCATGAAGCTTTCTTCCTCTTTCTCCTCGAGGCCCTCCTCCAACTCTTCACCCACCCAAAGGTCTATACTAGTCCGAGTTCTGGTCCAGGGCATGTGCCTGGGTTGCAGGTTCAATCTCCGCCTAGTCAGTCGGGGTGTGGTGGGAGGCAACCAATTAATGTGTCTCTCTCATATTGATCTTTCTCTTTCTCTCTCTCCCCCGCTCCCTTCTCTTCTGCTCTCTAAAAATCAATGGAAAAACTATCCTTGGGTGAGGATTAACAAAAGAAAAAAGAAAAAGAGAAAGAGAGAAGACATAAAACCTTACGTGGAGCACTGCCCCTATACTATACTAGACACTATAGCAGCGGTTCTCAACCTGTGGGTCGCGACCCCTTTGGCGGTCGAACGACCCTTTCACAGGGGTCGCCTAAGACCATCCTGCATATCAGATATTTACATTACGATTCATAACAGTAGCAACATGACAGTTATGAAGTAGCAACGAAAATAATTTTATGGTTGGGTCACAACATGAGGAACTGTATTTAAAGGGCCAGAAGGTTGAGAACCACTGCTCTATAGGGTCAGGTAACAGGGGGCCAAGGGGCACCCAATCAGGTGCCCTCCTTCCTGGGGTACCTATGAGGCCCCCAACCCCCACAGCACTGCTGCAACACCTCCCAACACCCTCCAGAAGCCACATCCACCCCACTCACCTGTGCTTTGCTTCTGCGGGGCTTCTTCCCAGTCTGGCTGGAGTCCCTGCCGGGCCGGCCCCACCTGGAGGCTGAGGCTTCCCTGGAGCTGAGATCTGGGAACGAAGGGGAGTAAAGGGAATCGGTTTCAGAAAAATGGCTGTGGATGTGCACATGAGCACATGTTCCCTCCAGAGACCTGGCCCCAGAGACAGAGAAGTGCCAGAGCAAACTGGGCTACGCCACAGGCCTGAGAATACAGTTTCAGGGTGAGGCCTTTTCTTCGGTCAAGGTCCCCACTAGGAACTATCATGTTAGAGCTCAGGCTCATGGACTGTCAGATGTGGCCAGGGCCTGACCACCACCCCATCCTGCTTGAGGCCTCCAAAAGCAAAGTCACAGAAAGCTGGTGGCCCATTTTGGGTGGAACCCCAGGTCCCTTGACTCCCAGTTCAGTCCTCTTTCTGTACCAGGCTGATTTAATTCGTTTTATTCCTCACCTGAGGACATGCTTAGAGAGAGGAAGGGAGAAAGAGAGAGAAGCATCAATGTGAGAAACGATAATTGATTGCCTTCCGTATGTGCCCCAGCCCGCAACCCAGAAATGGAACTGGCAACCTTTTGGTGCACAGGACGATGCTCAAGCAAACTGAGCCATTCTGGCTGGGCAGGCTAATTTAATATTGCTTGCAAATTATAAATAGGGTGTCCCAGTCTTTAAAATAAGAGAAGACATGCCCTGGCTGGTGTTGCTGAGTGGTTGGAGCATTGGCCCACGTAATGAAGGATTGCAGGTTCGAGTTCTGGTCCAGGGCATGTGCCTGGGTTGCAGGTTCAATCTCCGCCTGGTCAGTCGGGGTGTGGTGGGAGGGAACCAATTAATGTGTCTCTCTCATATTGATCTTCCTCTTTCTCTCTCTATCCTGCCCCCCTCTCTTCTGCTCTCTAAAAATCAATGGAAAAACTGTCCTTGGGTGAGGATTAACAAAAGAAAAAAAAGAGAGAAGACATAAAACCTGTTAAATAAATATAATAAATACTAAAGTGTAATTTCAATTCCTGGGATGGGCGGTTTCCTGAGGGCATCTCAGAGGGTGGGGGAGCAGGCAGTTGAAGAGGCTGAGAGGTGGAGAGCCAGAGGAAGAGCATGGTGGAGGTCCTGGAGAAACGGCCCCAGAGAACCAGCGATGGGAGAGAGGGACTTCCTTGGAGCACTGCCCCCATCCTGTGGCCCTTTTGAGAACTGCAGCCGAAAACTTAAGACACCACCTCCTCCTTGGTGTGGCTCAGGGTCCCTGACTGCACAGCTCGTTACCACTCAGCTAAGGCCCTGGCACAGCCCTAGTGTTGAACACAGGCCATAATCCCCCGCCCACCTCCCACCCCCAGGCGGCCTTGGGAAAGTGATACCTGTACCTTATGCTGGCCCAGGGGCACACGAACACAGAAGAGCAGTCAGGCACGGCATCCCTGAGAACATCAGCTCTGCTTACCTTACCTCTTCCTCCTCCAGGCAACCTCTCCCCGCCCCCAGCTCCTTGTCTCGGGTGTCAGCTCACCGGGGTGTGAGTTGGGTCCAGCCCACCCTGAGCCAAGTGGGTCCTCATGGCGTCCGCCAGCTTGGCCACCAGCCGTTCTCGCACAGAATCTGGCTCCTTCTGGGGAGAGGGAGGATAATGCAGTGATGGGGGAGGGCCTGGGCTTTGTGGTTCTCTGGGATTTGGGGAAGAAAGAAACAGGAAAGGGAGAAAGGAAGGGGGTTTTGTCTTCCTTCTCTTTTGCCCCACCCCCATGCTTTTGCCAGGGTCCTGCCCAGAACTGTGGACAGAGACAAATTCTTCCTCACAGTAGTGTCCCAGGACTTAGCACACATGTGCCCAGTGCATGTTCGATGAGTGAATGAATGATGCAGAGAAGACAAGACATGAGGCAGGACTGTTAGCCGGAGAAGGCCAACAGGAAGAGTGAGATTCTGGGATGGGAGTTCTCACCTGACACTGGGCCAGCGCCTCCTTATAGTACTTCAAGGCCTGGTCATGCTGCCCCAGTCTGGCTGCAGCAGCCCCCAGACCCTCGCAGGCCTGCCACTGCCCCTTCACGTCCCCTGGGGAAGAGAGCCTGAGAGGTCCTTTTATGGCTCCTACCTCCCCAACCCTCCCCCCCAGAGGCTCTCCCCATTCCCCACCTCCAACTCCCAATCTGCCTCCCCACCAGCCCCAAGGACTCCCAGCCTTTGCTCCACCACCCCCAAGCCACTCACAAACCCCCTCACCCTCACCAGTGTCCTGGGCAGCCTGCAGAGCATGGAGGTAGTTGTCTCTGGCGGCCTTGTGGTCCCCCAGCTGGCTCAGTGCAAATGCCAGGCTGCCAAAGCTCCGGCCTTGCTCCCACCGCTGCCCCACAGAACCTGATGACAGAGCCCACCCAATTCTAAGGGGGACCTTGGCCGCTGGGGTATCAGGACCCCACCCCCCAACAACCAGAACAGGGTTTGCAGGAATGCCAGTGCTCAGCCCCAACACACCTTCAGATGTGCCTCAAGGCCCAGACTTTCAGTACCACATTCAGCTGCTCCTCAGTCCTGAGTTTTGGCCTGAACGCCTCTCCCTGGGGACTCTGAGCCACGCAATGATCTTGTGAGGCAGGCAAGGCAGGTACTGATAGCTCTTCCTTCTGCCCATTGCTGCCTTCCCTTTCCTAGGCCTCAGCCTTCGGGCCCACAACCCTCTGTCCTATCCGCTATCCCATCTCCTGCATCTCCAGCCCCCTGCTTCTGGGCTTCCTGACCCATAACGAGTCCTAAAGGTCCATTCACTCTTCAGCCTTTGGGCCCCTGGTACTCACCATGCAGGTCAGCAGCTTTCTGGTGAAACCCCCGGGCTTCCTGGTACTTGCCAAGGGCATTGTGGGCCATCCCAAGGTTTCTCAGCACCGTAGCTTCCTCTCCTGGCCCCCGGCATAAGGGCAAGGCCTGCAGGAAGGCCTCTACTGCTAGTGGGAACAGCTGGAGCTGGGAGTAGCCCAGGCCCAGGTCATTATAGAGCTGCCCTAGAAGGCAAGGCCGGGGTCACTGGTAGCCAGGTAGACCCCTGTCCCGCGCTCAAAGGGTCCCACCATCCCCTTCCCCAGCCACAGACATGCCCCTGCTTCCACCCCACCTCTCAGTGTCGCCAGGTCAGAGCCCACACTCCTCTGACCAAAGGCCTCACCAAGCAGTCGGCGCTCAGTGCTCATCTCCGCCAGCCGCCAGCTCTCCTCCAGCACCTGCACCACTTCACCCACGCCGTGCTGCCCGCTCTTCAGCATACACCCCGCCGCAGCCCCCAAAGCCAGGGCTGCGGCCTGGGGCTGCCCTGCTTGGGCATAGGCCTGGCTTGCTTCCTGCAAGCACTGGGCTGCTAGCTCAGGCTGTCCCAGAGCCTGGTAGCAGGCTCCCATTTTTGCCTGGGCCTGCCCCTGGTCACCCAGTGGCTGGTAGTGGCCCAGGGCCCTGTGGTACCAGGCCAACGCTTGAGGCAGGTTGCCCAGGGCTTGGTAGGCCAAAGCCACATTGAAACACTGGTCACCATGACACCTGCCCTGTGCCTTCTCTTCAGGTTGGGCCCTTAGGAGCAGCTCAAGGCCTCTGGCTGGGTCCCCAGTCTCCACGTAGGCAGCCCCCAGGTTGAAGGCACAGGCCCGGAGAAGAGGAGTGTCCCTCTCCCGTGAGGCCTTGGAGGCCAGGAGGAAGGCCCTCTGGAAGCTGGTCAAGGCCTCATGGTTCTGGCGAGCCAGTAGGGCCCTGTGGCCAGCCCTGGTGAGGACTTGGATGCTGGCCTCATGCTGCTGACACTTGCTTTTCTTCTTTTTCTCCTGGGAGCTGGAGGGCTCAGTCTCAGGCTCTTGTGGGGTACCCTCAGGGTTGGGGGAAGACATCGTACTGACAATGGAAAGCACAGGGTTCAACATGTCAGCCTTCGCTTTCTCCAAAGCAGGATCCCTCCAGGGCAGCGATTTTCAACCTTTTTCATTTCGTGGCACATGTAAACTAAACATATGATTACTAAAATTCTGCAGCACGCCCTAGCTGGTTTGGCTCGGTGGATAGAGCGTGGGCCTGCGGACTGGAGGGTCCCGGGTTCGATTCCAGTCAAGGGCATATGCCTGGGTTGTGGGCTTGATCCCCATTAGGGGACGTGCAGGAGGCAGCCAATCAATGATTCCCTCTCAGCATTGATGTTTCTCTTTTTCCCTCTCCCTTCCTCTCTGAAATTAATTAAAAATACATTTAAAATAATAAAAACATGACATTTAAAAAAAATTTTAAATTCTGCAGCACACCAAAAAACATATTTTTGTCAATCTGACAAAAAATAAGTATAATTTCGATTCATTCACACTGGATGGCTATGGTTGAATTGGCTGCTGTCACGTTGTATTAGACAATCTAAGGGAAAAGAGATCAGTGTTCTAAAAATCCTTGTGGCACACCCGTGTGACACAGCACACAAAATCACTGCTCCAGCCCTAACCAGTTTGGCTCAGTGGATAGAGCGTCAGCCTGCAGACTGAAGGGTCCCAAGTTCGATTCCAGTCAAGGGCATGTACCTTGGTTGCGGGCACATCCCCAGTGGGGGGTGTGCAGGAGGCAGCTGATCGATGTTTCTCTCTCATCGATGTTTCTAACTCTCTATCCCTCTCCCTTCCTCTCTGTAAAAAAAAAAAAAAATCAATAAAATATATATTTTTTAAAAATCACTGCTCCAGGGCAATCCAGCTCTACCCCCGCCCTGGTGTGAACCTCAGAGTTTTAAGAATTTCTCTCGTGCCATCTCACCTTGTTTCATCTCTCCCTTGGGCATGATATCAACTCTCTCTAATGTCCTGACAAATTCTTAGTCCTCCTTCCAGTCTCAGTTCAAGTAATAGCTTCCTTCAGAGAGTCCCCTTCCCTCCACCAACTGGGTCCTTCTACTAATACACTCCCATAGCACCTTATGCCTTTTGTGGCATTTATCACACTGGCTTAGAGTTGTTGACTTTCTTGTCTATCTCTCTTATTAGATTTGGAGCAACTTGAAGGGCCTGGCACATAATAGATTCTCAGTAAATATTTATCACATGAAATAAAAAGGTTATGGAGATGAATGGTCTGATGGTTGCACAATATGAGTATACTTAATGCCACTTATAATGGTTTAAAACTATACATTTTATGTTATACATATTTTACTATAATAGGAATGTTTAGCGAATGAATAAATGAATGGACGAATGAACTGAATACACACAGGACCTCTCCTCCATCATCTCTTTCATCCTGTGCCTCCACATACACCCATCCACTCACAATCTAGGTGTTCCTGCTGTCTAATTCAAGTCAGTTCAATGAATATTCAGTGACCCCCTGCTCTGTGCCAGGAGCCATAAGAGGCACTGGGGTCACAAAGCAGAAGAGGCTATTGAATTGGCAAGGGGCCGACTTCCAGGAATGAGGATTCTGTCTCTCTACTCTACCTCTTTTAAAAGAAATTTCTCCTGCTCCTAAGAACACCTAGGAAATCTGCCTCTTCAAGGCCTTCATCCCTAAGGCATTCCTGGCTACCCTCATCAGGTTTTGGGGTCCCAGCCATAGGACGCCTTACCTCTTTCGATCTTCTCCGAAGCTGGCTTTCTGGAATGGTCCCTCTGGCTTGGGTTACATCCCCTCCTAGCTCCTTGCTCAGAGCTTCCTCGAGTTACCCGACAACCAGGTACCGCCCTCCACTCCTAGGGAATTATTTGATTGACAGCAGAGGTGCCCTATCTTAGTGCTGAACCCTGCCCGGTGCTTGGGCACAGAAACTTGAATTTCATTGCCCTTCCTGCCCACCTGCAGAGACACCCTCAAGTCTCTCACTTGAAGCAATGAATCAAAGCATCATGGGCTTGTTACTAGTTACAACTTCCAAGATCATCTATCCATACCCTCATTTCAGAGGAGGGGACCAGGCTCCGAGAGCAGGTGTGACTTGCCTGAGGTCACAAAGCAGTCATGCAGCTGGGATTAGACCTCAGGTTTTCTAACTTTGGGCTAACTAGCCAAGGGTTGTCTCTCTCTCTCTCTCTCTCTCTCTCACACACACACACACACACACACACTTAACACACTACTTCTGAGCGGTAGTTTCACAGTTGGGAACAGGGTGAAAGGTTGACGGTTAGCAAAGGCCTGGAGATCAGAAGAGCCTTCCTGTCCCCAGACTCCTTTCCCCAGCTCCACTGATCTGAAACCTCCAAGTTCTGCTTAATGCGAGGACAGCAGGCCCCAGAACAATGGGAACCAACCACCCTAATTCACCAAGGGTGCCGGCATCAGGAAGCAAATGTCCGCATTTTTCTTGGGGAAAGGCCTCTTTTGAGTAGTTAGGACTTTGCCAGAAACAAAGTTATAAGGACATTGTTGGGCTCACCTGTATTTGCCTGTCAGCCTTTGCTGAGTGCCTGCTGTGCCATGCCAGAGGCAGGCTCTCCCAGCTGCCTGCAGCTTCTGCCCAGGGCTGGGCCTTCAGAACTATGACAGCCTGGCCAGAACCAAATGTGCAGCTCAGTCTGTGGTTGCCTCCACAGGCTTCCCTTAAGGAGAGAGGATGATCTGGGAAGGGGACAGAGACCAAAACTGCTCTCACCAAGGTTCTCAAGACCTCTGAGTGATCTAGTGATTATTTTCTGGAATCATTTTCTTGATTGATTTCCTGCTGTATCTGACATATCTTTGCAGCTCTCTCCTTACTTGGCTTCTGTGTCCCTGACTCTCTTTCTCCTGCTCTGCCAACTTCTCTGTCTCCTTTTCTGGGCTCTCTGTCCACCTCTTAAATGCCAGTGTTCCCCAACACTCTGCCCTTTGCTCCTTTCTCCCTTTATATACTCTTCCACAAACATTTTATTCACCCCTCTGATTTTAACATCACTGATAAGCTAATAATTGTTCATTGCATACCTCTCAATTTAGTTTGTCCAAACAAAATTCCTAGTTCCTCAAATCTACCCATGCTATGCTCCTGGTCTCTAAGCTGGAAACCTGGTAGAAACCCATGAGTCCCCCCTCTCCTCTAGCTCTCAATCCAATTGGTTCTACTTCTGAAACCTCTCTCCAGTGTACCCTCTCCTCTGCAGTCTCATAGCCATAGCCTTGGAAGTGGTATAGTATATAGTGATTGAGAACTCAAGCGTGGAGGCTGTGGCTGGGTAGCTCGTTGATTAGAGCATCATCCCAATATGCCAAGGTTGTGAGTTTGATCCCCAGTCAGGGCACATACAAGAATCAACCAATGAATGCATAAATAAGTGGAACAACAAATTTTTTGATTTTCTCTTTAAAAAATCAATCAATAAAAAATAATAACAATCAATCAATAAAAATAAATGAATTTGAAAAAGAACGCATAAATAAGTGGAACAACAAATCACTGTTTCTCTCTTTAAAAAATCAATCAATAAAAAATAGTAATAATCAATCAATAAAAAGAAATGAGTTTGAAAATTTAAAAGAACTCAAGCTTAGTGTTGGACTGAGTTTGAATCTTGGCTCTACCAGTTTTTAACTGTGTGACAGTTCTAAGCCTTGGTTTCCTCATCTATATTGTGAAGATCTTATAAGATGGTACTTATAAAATGGTGCTAAATAGAGTACCAACCTATAATAAGCACTCAATACACATTAATGTGATGGTCTATAACTCTGGTATTTGAGACTACATCTCTACTTAGTTCCTGTTTCAAGCTCCCACTGGGGTGGTGGAAACAATGTGAGTCAGTTTGGTTTGCCTCCTCCTCTCTCCCAAGGTAGAGTCCAAGTTAGGGGAAGTATGGGTGCTAAGACTTAAGAGGGGAGGCCCCTCTGGTCTTTGGCCACCTATTTGCTCTCCACTGACATCTCCTTTCTTCTTAACTATCTGGCCTTTCAGGCTCAGGGACCTCATCACAACCAGAAGAGGGAGCAAGTCTTCTAGGTACTTCCTTTCTGGCTGGGTTGGGTAATTTCTGCACAACAGTCTGAAGGCATAGCTGCCCGGCTGGTTATGCAACTGTTCCTTCTCAGGGTCCTGTGCTCCTTCAGTCCTTCCCAGGAAGCAGGGAGTGGGATCTCTATCACCAGGAGTCACCAACATCTAGATTCTCCCTACTTCCCCCCTGGTGCTGGTGGTGGAGGGCAAGGGGGAATCCCTTCTGGTCTCAGAGAATACTCACTCTCTTCAAACCCCACATCTCCCAAACGGTTTTGTCTCAGCCCTGAGTCTCCTCTGTTTCTCTGAAGGTTTGGATAGTTTCTGTTTTTCCCCCTTCACATTTCTCCCCTGAGACTATGAACCTAGGCTGCCTAGCTGCTTGAACGTGGCATGGGGAGAAGGGCAAAAGGAGAAATGCCAGATGGTAATATACAAAAAAACCCCACATTCTTTCAGTATAGTTGTAGTTATAATTGTTTTTATTTGTTCAGACCCTTATTTTCTCTCACCTGTGCTGTGGCAATAAACTCCCAATTGGTTTCTCTCCCTAGCCTCACTCTCCTTCAAGCCTCTGCTGCAAAATCTTTATAAAATATAAATCTGGCTAAAAAAATAAATAAATAAATAAATTAAATTAAATGTAAATCTGGCTCTGAGCTATATCTAAAGTGTTTTTTGGCACGTGACTGCTCCCCAGACCATGGTGCCCCAGGGCCTGCAGGATCTGGTTCTGTGCCTTTCCTGGCTTACTTCCTGCATCTCCCTGGCTGAGCTTTGTTCTCCTATAAAACTGAACCGATTTTAATTTCCTGAACTCACCTCCTTGCTTTTGCACATGCTGTTTCCATCGACTGAAATTCCTCAGTCTGTTGAATCCTTGTTAACTTTTCAACCCAAATCAGCTGTCACCTCAAGGAAGTCTTCCTATCCTTCACTGCTCTTCATTACAGCAATTAACTCTTATCCTTTGTGTATCACTGGCCTCTAATTTATTTGACTATATGTTTATCACTCATTCCAGAACAGCAAGCTTCTTTAGGGCATTTACCGTGCTTATTTATCTGTGCATCCACACCACCCAAGCAGGTCATCCAAGTTAGTGGGACCAAAGAATACGATAGGAAGCAGAGCGAGGTTAATGAAAATACTGGGATGAAATGATAAAGGCGAGGACAAGGGCAGGAGCTACTTGAAATTAAGACGGTTTAGTAACTAAGGAGCCCTGGAGGAATAGCAACCCAGGTACCGCTGGGAGGGAAGCACAAGGGTACTCTTGTCCTCTCCACCTGGTGGCGCGCTTCTGCAACCTAGAACTACAAATCCCAGTGTTCCCTGCGCGCATACCGGAAGTGTTCGGTGGGACCGTGGTGACGGTGAGGTTCAGTGGCGGACGGCGGGAGATTCAAACCTGGAGAAGGAAAAACATGGAAGGGAGAGGAGCGGGCCCTGGCCGGGCGGTCTGTGAGTGTCAGAAGTGGCCGAGGAGGGCCCCGCGGTGGTGTGCCCTGTGGGGGACTCCATGGCCCTGGGAGAGGTTGGGGCGGGGCTGGGCGCGGGGTCTATCAGTCTAAGGCCTGGGGGACTGTGTTCAGTGGGGTGGGAGCACCGAGTCCAGACTCCTGCGGGCAGGAATGAAGCTCTGAGCAGCAAAACTTCCCCGACTTCTGTGCTTACAAAGGGTTTTCTCCCTTATTCCCTAATTCTAGGGCTCCTTCATTTTGAGAGAATGTAGGTAGGTGGTCTGGATGGCTCCTTACAGTTAGGGTTTTCTCCCTTATTCCCTAATTCTAGGGCTCCTACATTTTGAGAGAATGTTAGGTAGGTGGTCTGGATGGCTCCTTACAGTTCAGCAGTTACTGATTGCTGCACTGCTCGTTAAGCGCTGCTAGGGGACTGGAAGCTGGGGAGGGGGGTGGCGATGGTAGGGGGGGTGAGGGAGGCTAGTTTTGGGATATGCCTTTTGAGATATTGATTTTAAGCTAGTTATTATGAAACACAAGACTCAGAAAGAACCTGTGACCCTCTCTCCTTACCCACTTAAAGAATTCAGAAAAACTTGCTTAATGTATAAACTAAATGTGATAGACAGGGAGAAATCCAGTAAAGCCTATTTGTTGAACTCCCCTCTGTGCACCCTTGTTTCTGGGTGGCCCAGCAAGAATTTGTTTACCACATGTTTGCTCTTTTTCATCTACCGGTGACTTATCTATCTAATTTCCGTTTGCAATCCCAGACCCCTGCCTCCATCTTCTTTGTTGAGAATGGCATATAAGCCTCAACTGCCCCATGCCTCCTTGGGTCTTATATTTTTATGGCATGTACATCCATAATAAATTTCTCCTGCTAATCTGTCTCATGTTAATTTGATTATTAGCCCAGCCAGAGGGACTTAGAAAGTGGGAGGAAAGTTGTTGTGTTTTTTTCCCCCCATAGGGGCTCCTTGATTTTTTGATGCCTTTTCCAGATGCCTACTAAACTTTAGGGTGTTAGAATTATCTGGGGAGCTTGTTTAAAATGCAAATTCATTAGTCCTATCCCAGAGCTTTAGCTCCAGTAGGTCTGGACAGTTAGTCCATGAACCACACTTTCAAAAACACTGTTTTAGAAAGAGAGACTGGGATGAGAATAATGGGGCAGCAGAAAGCTTTCCAGCAGACCTTCTGAATAAAAGGCAACATTTCCTTTTTCCTCTCCATTGGGATTCAAAAAACAAAGCCCATGTCCACCAATCTGTTGAAGGAAAGCTAGCTCCAGACATCAGTAGGGCAGGAAGACTGATGTATCTTTTTTAGACTCTGTGTGTGCATGTACAAAGCCCTGCCCATGTCTCATAGTCCTCGATTCATAACTCTGAGATGATATCATTCACTTACTGGTTTATTTTCCATGCTTAGCAACCAACACTTATTCCTTATACACCCCATTGGAGGAACTGATGGCAGCAGTCTGCGGTGTTTACCTATGCCGCCATCTTGAGAAGACCATTGTGTGTGTGTTTTAACTTGCTTAACTGCCAATTCAAATAAGCCCTGCCCCTCTCCCAAATCATTGCAGGATACACAATATAAAGAAGAAATATGATAAAGAGTGGGAATGACATTAGGTGCTGAATCAAAGACAGATTGAGCCCAGCAGGTGTGGCTCGGTGGTTGAGCTTTGACCTGTGAAGCAGGAAGTCACTGTTTGACAGTTTGATTCCTGGTCAGGGCAAGTGCCCGGTGGTTTCTGTCTTGGTTCCAGTGGAAGGCGTGCAGGAGGCAGCCAATCGATGATTCTCATTGTTGATGTTTCTGTTTCCCTCTCCCTTCGTCTCTGAAATCAGCACACACACACATATATATATATATACTAGAGGCCCAGTGCATGAAATTTGTGCACTCAGGGAGGGGGGTCCCTCAGCCGGATTGCAAGAGGGCACAGGCCAGGCTGAGGGACCCACTGGTGCACAATTGGGGTCAGGGAGGTATGTGGGAGGTTGGCCAGCTGGGGAGTGACTGCAGGAGGGCTCCAGGGCATGTCCAGCCCATCTCACTCAGTCCCAATCGGTAGGACCCCAGCAGTAAGCTAACCTACCAGTCGGAGCGTCTGCCCCCTGGTGGTCAGTGCACATCATAGCGAGCAGTTGAGCTGCCTTAGCATATCATTAGCATATTACACTTTGATTGGTTGAATGGCCAACCAGATGACCAGACACTTAGCATATTAGGCTTTTATTATATAGGATATATTGAAAAGACATTATATCTAATTTTGTATTGTCTTCTCTAAGGAGACCGGAGGGATTGGGGAGAGAAGGAAGAAGAAGGATAAAGGGAGGCTGTGGCTAAGGCAGACTATGAATGCTATCTCATTTAAGGGAGTCCCTATTCTTGAGTTTGGGGGTCATAGTATTGTCTGCATTTTATTTAGCCTGGAGATTATTTCCTCCTCAGGTGACCTGTACCAAAAAGGAGAATAAAATTACCTTTGTGATCTTTTAAAATTCTTTGTCCTTCCACTTAATCCCAAGTGAATGGCCTTTTTCACGTGGTTCTCTCTATTGAAATGCCTTTTCCCCCTTTTCACCTGTTCATTCTTTAAGATTCTACTCATAGGTGGAATCCTTTGCTTCCTCTGCTGCTTGTATAAACTATGCATGGGCTATAATCACACTTAACACATTAGGCTGGAGTTTTTTTACTTACATGTTGTTCTGTTCTAATAATTACATCTGTATTCTTGAGAGTAGTGGTCCACTAGCCTAGTGACTGACATATAGGAGGCATTGAATTAATGAATGAATGAATGGCCGTTGAATGATGAGCCCTAGTTGGTTCTGTTAACCTAGCCCAGTGGTGGGCAAACCGCGGCTCACGAGCCACATGCGGCTCTTTGGCCCCTTGATTGTGGCTCTTCCACAAAATACCGCCCGCCCGACACCCCCCACTTCTTCTAACGCCACTTCTTCAAAATAGACTCGCCCAGGCCGGAAAAACGACTTCTGCGCATGGGCCACGAAGTTTCAATCGCACTGTACGTGTGCGCCCGCACGTGGTATTTTGTGGAAGAGCCACACTCAAGGGGCCAAAGAGCCGCATGTGGCTCGCGAGCCGCGGTTTGCTGACCACGGACCTAGCCTCAGGAAGAGTACTTAAGGAGGATGACACAAGTCAGTTATTGGAGAACTGAGAATTAATTAGGGATAAAATAAGCTAATTTGCCAGCCAAGGAGGGATCTGGATATCCCAGCTGAGAGGCCCTGAGAGAAGGTCCATGTAGACTTGGGAAGGAGGAGGTTAGGAAGATTGACGAGGAATGGGAAGGAGTTCCTCCAATACAGGACAGATCCCCCTGATACAGGGTACAAAGGCCACCCTTCTACAGGGTGCTGACTAGAATAGCTTTACTGGATGGGAGCAGAAGATTGGAGTCGGGTTGTCCTGGGAAATGGGAAACATATTTGGGAGATGATTCTGGTCTCCGAGCAGAGTTGCTTAAGAAAGTCTACCAAGAAGCAGCTTCACTGCCATGGCCCTCTGTGCATCGCTCCCTTCATTGGCCTTCCCTTCACTCCTCAGATGAACGCCTCACAGCCGAGGAGATGGATGAGCAGAGGCGGCAGAACGTTGCCTATCAGTACCTGTGCCGGCTGGAGGAAGCCAAGCGGTGAGCGGAGGGACTGTCTCTTTCTGGTCTCCCTTTCCTACCCTGCCCACCCCAGGCACCTGCCCCCAAAGCAAATGCAAAAAGACAAGAGTCCATTCTGTGGGAAAGGGAGAGTTGAAACAGCAACTTTTTTTAAATAAAAGACTTTATTTTCTTTAGAGTAGTTTTAGGTTCACAGTAAAACTGAGAGGAAGATACAGAGATTTCCCATATACCTCCTGCCCCCACACATGCCTAGCTTACCCCATTTTCAACATCCCCCACAGGAGTGCTACATTTGTTACAATTGCTGCACCTATACTGACACATCATTATCACCCATAAGACCCGTTAGGACTTACTGTTGGTGTTGTGTATTCTATGGGTTTGGACAAATGTATAATGGCATGTATCCACCATTATGGTATCACACAGAATTCTCTCACTGCCTTAAAAGTCCTCTGTGTTCCACCTATTTGCCCCTGTCTCCTCTTTAACCCCTAGTAACCACTGGTCATTTTATTGTCTCCATAGTTTTGCCTTTTCCAGAATGTCATATTCTTGTAATCATAGAGTATGAAGCCTTTCAGATTGGCTTCTTTTATTTAGTAATATGCATTTAAGGTTCCTCCATGTCTTTTCATGACTTGATAGCTCATTTCTTATTATCGATGAATAATATTCCATTGTCTGGATGTACCAGTTTATTAATCCATTCCCCTACTGAAGGACATCTTGGTTGCTTACAAGTTTGGACAATTATGATTAAAACTGTTATAAACATCTGTGTGCAGGTTTTTATGTGGACATAAGTGTCCACTACTTTGGTATATACCAAGGAGCATGATTGCTGAATCATATGGAAAGAGTATGCTTAGTTTAAGAAACCACTAAACTGTCTTCCAAAGTGGCTGTACCATTTTGCATTCCCACCAGCAATGAATGAGCGTTCCTGTTGCTCCACATTCTTGCCTGCATTTGGTGTTGTCAGTGTTCCAGATTTTGGCCATTTAATAGTTGTATATTGATATCTCATAATTTGTTTTAAAAAAGAAAAATGTAGGGATTAGCATACCCTTTTAATTTGTTTTTAAATATTTTTAAGGTTTAAAAGCATTTGAAGTTTGTAATTCCTAGTAGGAAAACATTACCTGAATGAATATCCTGATGGCTAACCACTAAAATGTTACAGCTGCATTTGAGGCAGAGGGATAGGGATTCTCTTCAAAGCACACAGCTTTCTTCATGAGAAGGTCAGAGGTACACATGTTTGTATTATTGCGACATCCATTGGGTAATCTAAGTTGCTTTTCCTTCAGCAAGGGCTTTATTTTTAACATTTCTTTTTTAAAAATATATTTTTATTGATTTCAGAGAGGAAGGGGGGGGAGAGAGAGAGAAAC